>NC_090950.1:21743836-22052355 GCF_040807025.1 Struthio camelus
CTCGAGGTTTCCAGCTGGGGTGGTGTCTGTGTGAAGTGAAATGGGGCAATAATAGCTATCAAGGAGGCATCAGTCACCTTCACCCTTAGCAGCTCCTGGCAGCGAGTGATGGGGATGCAGGGACTGGGACAGTCTGCCCTGTGTTGCTGCCAGGGCACAGTCACCTCACCAGGACAGTGAGCCAATGGGAGATGAAGAGAGAAGAACGGATTGGTATCAATGCTCTCTGCCACGTTCACTTCCTCTGGAGCGAGGCTGCAAGCAGCGGGCAGCGGGAAGACCCTGAAACGCAGAGGGGCCGAGTTACTGCAGCCCCACACATGTCCTCGCTCAGCAGCATGAAGCGGGGGCTCAGCAGCAGCTCCCGTCTGGCCCCTGCAAAGGCTAAGGACCTGAAGGAAAGGTCTTTGCCCACGGCAGACCCTGCTCCGGAGGTCTGTGTTGCAGCTCTCACTGGGAGGAAGGGGAGTTCAAGGGGGGAGCCAGCCACGGTCCCCCCAGAGTTGGGTTTGCAAGACCCACGTCCTGCATGTTCTCCATTGCTGGCCTCCTGCGAGGCTGGAGCCCCGAGTGTCCACACTGTGCTTAGCGGGGCTGAGTGGAGCGTCAGCAGGCAGCAGGGCTCTCACTGATGCTTTGCGCTTGACTTTTTCTTGGCTTTTTCTGCTCAAGACCCCAGAAGAGCACTGTTGACATATGCAAGCTGCCAAGAGGCACTGCCACTTGAAGCCTCTCCAAGCTGGCCAGAGGGCAGCTGGAACTGCAAAAATCATGCGAGATGACAGCTTAAACTGCTCTGACAGCCCCTTGGGTGGCATTTTGGAGCCTGAGCTGTTCATCCTGTGAGAGGGCCTGGTGCACGCTAGGAAATCGGCAGCATCGATCTCAGACAGCAAATCAATCGGCTCTGCCAGCTCGGGGGAGAGGGACCAGCCAGCCCGCACTCCGTGGCATTTTTGTGACATTTCCCGAGCAGCGTGCCTGGGGACAGATTGATCGGCAGCGCTCTGGAGGCGCTGGCCGGGATGCGGGCAAGCGCTGCCTCGCCTCCGCACTGGCCTGAGGCCCAGCTCTGCCCATGCAGCGCTGCGGGTGGAAAGCATGGGTGCCTCCTGCTCAACACCCTGCACGCGGCGTGGGGCGCGGGAGCAGGGCATGCCTTTCCTGAGCGCTCGCAGCTGTGGCCACCCAGGGAGGCAGCAAACCCCGTACCCAAGACCGGTGCCGACTTTCCTCAGAGCAGAAACGCCTCAGAGAGAGACACGGCAGTGGGAGAGGTAAAGAGACACCTATGGGTGCCTCTTGCCCCTTCCCGTGGCCTGCTCATGACACCCCGGTGAAGATCGTTGAGGTTCAATGCTGCGCTGGGAGGAGAGCTGAGTCCCGAGAGACATAATCAGAGCACAAATCCTGGGAACAGCTTTGATTTTTAATTCTTGAGTGATGATCAGCTCACGCACACCGGAGATGGAGGAGGGCTCCCCACTTCCCCTGCGTCAAGGGCACGGCAGGCTGCACTGAGCTGAGGAAGAGGAGGGAGCCAGGGGCACGCAGCATCAGCCTGCGCCGGGGACAAAAGGCATCCCACCACCTCCCCAGTGCCAGGCCAGGCTCCCGCGTCTGTAGGGGGAAGCAAGTGATCTTGCAGAACCTCAGCACAGCGGGACGGACTCTGCATCGGCTGCCGAGTGTTTGCCGTGGAGGGACACGAGGCACGTTCGCGGGGCGGCAGGGAAAGGGACAGAGATGTTCCTCCACGCTGGAGACAGCCTGCTGCTGCTGTTGAGGAGCTGCGAGGCAGAGCTCAGCTCTGCCAACCCTCCTGCTTCAGGTTATTTTCTCCCATGGGCTCCAGCTCCCGGCCTCCTGCGCGGAGGAGAGAACGGCCACTCTCCTTCTCCTGCACTCAGTGGAATGAAGACACTAGAAAAAAGCTGGGAGAAATGAGCCGTAAACCAACCCTGAGGCCAGAGACCAAGAGGCAGAACCTGGCCTTTTTCTTAAAGCCGAGACTCCGTTCCCCGCTCACAGCAGGACCAACAGGAGGTGCAAGACAATCCGGGGCATATCCATGCGAGGGCCCTGGAAAGGTATCAAGGGAAAAGGGCACCCTAAAGCCTCTTTTTTTTCCAGCTCTATCGGGTGTGAACCCCTCTCCCAACCCAGCAGACCTCAGCCCAAGTGCAAGCACCTCTCCAGGTCCCCACCCGGCATGACGTCCCAAAATAGGGCCGCATGACACTCCTGCCACCTGTGCTCACAGGCTCACCCTGCTAGGTCGGGGGGTGCTGGGGCAGTTTTGGGGCATTGCTGGCAAATCCCTGATGAGGCAGGCAGCTGTCCCAGCGCCATGACAGCTGCCTGCCCTTGGCCAGTGCCTAGACCAGAGGGTGCAATGTAACCGGGGCTCTGCGTGGTGAGGGACAGCTGGTGCTGCAGTGCTGAGACCAGCCTGGCAGCGTTCAAATCCCAGCAGGATGGCATGGAGAGACGGGGGCCCTCCATCTCTCCTGCTTGCCCCCCTCCCCGCAGGGCTCTGCCTGGCTGCAGTGATGCCGAGGGGGGATGGATGCTGGTGGTGGGGAAAGCTGGTCCTGGTCCCTCTGCATCCTCCCGTGCTTCAGCAGAGGGATGTCTTGTGTACGCCAGCCTGGCCTCCCTCCACCTCCTCCATCTCATACTCCTCGGCGTCAGAGAGGGGCAGGCCGTTGGCACCAGGCATGTGCTCGCATTCAGTGCTGCGGGTGGTGGCATGAGTGATGCTGGGCGAGTATTTCCGGGAGCCT
This sequence comes from Struthio camelus, assembly GCF_040807025.1. Lineage (NCBI taxonomy): Eukaryota > Metazoa > Chordata > Aves > Struthioniformes > Struthionidae > Struthio > Struthio camelus. Next base: position 21,746,623 of record NC_090950.1, read on the forward strand.
GGTGCGCGGTGGCCAGGGTGGCACATCACCTCCTTGAACATCTCCCGGAAGCGGGTGGACATCAGGTTGTAGAGGATGGGGTTGGCTGCTGAGCTCAGGTAGAAGAAGACGCCCGAGATGATGTGGACATACTGGAACATGTAGAGCATGTGGCTGGTCCAGGTGGAGATGAAGCTCCAGACGAGGCGGTCGGTGTGGAAGGGTGCCCAGCAGATCCCAAACACCACCACGAGCACAACTGCAGGGAGCCAAGGGGCCGGTGTTATGGGGCTGCTCTCTCCCAACACCGGCCCCACAGCCCCAAACACTGGTGCCACACCTTTGTCAGGGGCTGACCGTGGGATTGTGAGATTCAGCCACATCTCCCTCAGACAGGAAGCAGTCTGCCTGGACCTCGGCTTGTTGCCGAAGGGATTTGAGGTGAAAGTATGGATGGACAAGGGGATGGAAATACAGCTATCTCTGGGGTGCAGCAAAGACCCATGTTAGAGAGACCCGTGCTAGCCCAAAGGCGCTGGCCCTGGCCACCATTCAGAGAGCAGAAGCACCAGGTGCCATACTGTCCCATTTTGGCCTCGGCCATAGCAAAGGACACCCAAAAAGTGGCGGAGAGAGGAAGGGAGAGCTGCAAAGGGCCCCTCAGCTGATTTCTCCTCTAGCTTGTTGACTTGCTGCCAGGGCCCCGGGGTGGCGGAGAGACTGCGAAGTCTGGTTAGGATCTCTCTCTCCCACCATCTCCTGCCAGGGCTGCTTCAGGCACTGCTCCACCACGTGCCTCTGCGGCCTCCTTGGCTGACAGCCAGGGTGGGCATCGGTAGTGGGGAGGCCACGAGTGCACAACCGTGGGGCCACTCGGCACGCGGGGAGATGTCCCGTGTGGGCACAGGCACCAGCCCCAGCCCCAAAACCGCTCGCTGCTGACCAGGAAACCATCAGCCAGGCCCAGGAACGGCCCCGAGGAATCGCTGCTGGTTCAATCCAGGTAGCAAGAGCTGTTTGAGCCCTCTCCTTGGGCTCCTGCTTCTTTTCTAACCCAGCTCTGCCGATGCACAGGGATGTGGGTGCGTGTGCAGGCAGTCCTGGGGTCCCCGTCATACCCACGCCGCTCTGTGTCTCCATGGGGGACAGGCCCCTCCTCGCCCCTCTCCCAGCCCCGGTGCCAAGGGAGGCCAGAGGGAAGTTAATGTCTGTCTGAGACATGGCTGAGAAGCAGCCCTGGCCCCGTCAAAGGCCTGGGCTGGGCAACCCGCCATCGCTGTGCCGTCACGGGGGCCAGGAGCATGTAGAGGTCAGCATGTCAGGAAGAAACAGATACCCAAGGGTGGCCAGCTCCCACTGCTGGGAAAGGGGCCAGAGGCTGCTGGGGACCGTGGCTAGAGAGTGCGAGGAAGGGTGCAGGGAGGTAGGATGGAGGGATGCTCCTGCCAGGCCTTGGGTCATTGCATCATTGCCTGGGGATGGTGGCAACGGCAACAGATCTGGGTGAGAACTGGCCTCCTTGCTGGGAAATGCTCCCTGCACAGACCACCAGCACTCCCAGGGCTCTGGGGCCGGGTGCAGATCTGCACGCACAGCCCAGGCCGGGAAGATGGGCTCCCTCCCACCAGCCCTGCGCCTTTCCCTTTGCTCCCAGGCTCTCATCCAGCACGTTCCTGGAGGAGGAGAGATCTCACAGCCGGCGGCGGGGGGAGCTGTCACGAGCAAGCCCCATCGCTGGACTGGAGCCACCAGATCTGCCTTTATTCCTGCACCCTGTAAGCCACGCACCCTTCCTCCCGGATGGCCCATCCTCAGCAGCTCCAGATTGGCCGTGCCTCAGTTTCCCTTCATCCCCCTCCCAAAGCAGCCTTGGGAAACACCCAGCAGCTCTCCCCATCTCCTGCCTGGGACTCACACAGCATCTTCGTGACCTGCATCCTCTTGACTTTTTTGTGCCCCCGGGTGTTGTGGTAGTCGCAGCCACCCCCTGACTTGGCTCCCAAGGCCTGGAGCATCTTTTCTTTCTTGAGCTGCAGGCCAATGAGCAGGTACAGGATGCTGATGGTCCCCATGGGCAAGAAGAAGAAGAGGATGGTGGTGATCTGGATGATAAGGTTGTAAGTCAAGCGTGGCTTCACCAAGGTGCAGATCTCTGAATCCGGCACGCGCCCCCGGCCCGGCACATAGAGAGGCTGCAGCCCGTGGAGGCTGGTGTTGGGGATGGAGCAGATGACCGACATGACCCAGATGGTGATGATGACTCTCTTGGCATGGTTTCTGGTCACCACGTACTTGGCCTTGAGCGGATGGACCACGGCGATGTAGCGCTCCACGCTCAGGGCTGTAACGTTGAGGATGGAGGCGAAGCAGACGGCCTCGAAGAGCAGCGTCTTGAAATAGCAGCCGCTGGCACCCAGGAGGAAGGGGTAGTTGCTCCACATGTCGTACAGCTCCAGCGGCATCCCCAACAGGAGAACAAGCAGGTCAGAGATGGCCAGGCTGAAGAGGTAGTAGTTGGTGGGCGTCCTCATGAACCTGTGCCGGAGGATGACGACGCAGGTGAGCGTGTTGCCCACGGCCCCCACTACGAAGATCAGCAGGTAGATGGCACAGATGGGGACGAAGAAGCTGGACCGCCGAGGCCCCAGGTACTTATTCCGCAACTGCTCCTCCGTCAGGTTTGCATCTTTGGGGTCGAACAGGGCCACCGGGTGAGTCCTGTTGCAGAAATCTGGGCTGATGGGCTCCACGGGAAAGTCTCTCTGGGGCAGGGGGAACTCAGGGCTGGAGCAGTTGCTGTAGAGATTCATGGCTGCAGAGAGACGGGGTGGTGTGAGAGGTGCTCTCCCAGCCCCTCTGCTGCACCCGAGCCCTCTGCTCCCCTTCCCTTTTAACGGCGCGGATGCGGCTCATCTACCCTCAGGGCAGGGTGCTCATGGGAAGGACCCCCCCATCCTGCCCCAGCCAAATCTCTTCTTCTAGGAGAGCCCTTCAAAGGCTCCCAAAAGTTTCCCTTTAGGCTCCCAAGCTCCCCAGCCCCATCTCATGCGTGCAAACAGCCCTGGCAGCTCCCCGACCCACCTCCACCCCCTCACCCTGCTGTCAGGGAGACCTCGGTGGGTTGTCCCCCCTCAAAGCAAGGCAGGACACAGCCCCAAAGCCAGCCCTGAGGCACGCAGCACGATTGCGCTCTGCCAGCTGTGCGGAGGGGCCAATGGGGCGACTGTAAAACAGCGGTGGGGAAAATTTCTCTTCCTCCCCGGGAAGGACTTACGTTTTATTAGGAAGCTCTGGACGAAGGGTGAGGTCCTGCCACTGCAGTGCTCTCCTGCGCTGGGTGAGGTTGGGATGGGGAGGGAGCGAGGGAGGGGAGGGAGGCTCTGCTATCTTAGCAGGCAGGCTAATAAAATCCTGCCTCTGCTCTCCCCTTGGAGCTCGGCTCTGAAAAACTGGCTGCCCTTATCCACCTTCTCCTGCTCATCCTCTGACAGAGGGGTTCCTTGCGGGTGAGCAAGGAGGGTCTTGGGGGCTTCCTCTCCCACCCTTGGAGAAATGGGCAAGGATCACATGGTGCTGAGACCCTACCTCTGCTGGAGGCTGGCTCCTCGCTTGGAAAGCAGCGCTGCAGAAAAGATGCTCCTCAGAAGGTGAGAGAGAGAGGAAGTACGTTAAAGTAATAAACTCCATTGACTCTCTTAGAGTCCCGGGGGAGGGCAGCGCGGCCGCCTCCATCCCCATCAGCAGCCTTCGCAACGCAGTGATTTGCCATTTACGTGGCCTCCGTGGTGAGTAAGCCATCGATCAGCCCTGCTGCCGTCCTGACAGCGCTCGGCTCAGGGGCCGGGGCAGCGCGGAGTTGTCCGCACTCGGAGCGGCTCTGCGGGAAGGTGCAGATGGACCGAGCTGCTTCCCAGGGGCTCCCAGCTTCCAGATGTGCAGCCACATCCACCGGTTGCAGGGCGACAGCCCTGTGGGGTGGCCACACACAGGCTTTCCCCAGTGCGCGGCAGGGCTGTGTGTCCCCGCTCCAGCCACAGCTCCTCTCGCCCACAACGTGTGTTTTACCAGTTTCAGCCCGACTCCAAGCTGGAGAAGCAGGTGGGCTCCCGTTTGCGTCTCCGAGCCTGGATCCCGTGCGCGGCCGCTTTGCCGTGATGCTCATCCGCCTCTGATGCTCATCGCCAGCCCCGGCGTGTCCCACACCGCACTCCACCAGCCCCCCCGGCTCCATCCCTCCTCCCCGCGTCCTGGCAGTGAGCGCCACTCGGGCTGAGGGTTGGCTGCAAGGCAGCGACTCACCTTGCTCAGCAAGGGTCTGGGTCCTCCAGCCTTCCCCAGCCTCCCTCTAGGAGTTTGGGAGGAGGTGGTGATGGGGAGGCAGCCGGGGCCACGGCTCCATTGCGGCGCATGTGTGAGAGGGAAGGAGGCAGGGACGCGCCGAAGGGAACAGATATTCGTGAACAGGCTGTGCCTGGGCTGGGAAGGGGGGTCGGGGTACGGCGGGAGGAGGCTGGGCGTTGCACTGCCTTCCCCTGCGACGCAAGAGGGCACTGCGAGCCCGCAGCACCTCGGCTCCAAATTCAGACCTGTGCACACACACACACACGCCGCGGCTCCGTGCGTCCAGCCTCTCGCCCCATCCGTCCACCGCAGCAGTGCTGCAAGGGGCTGGCGGGACCGAGAGGGCCAGGGGACCCTGGCCTGTGACCTCACCAGGCTGTTACATCCCAGTGACACTTCTTGGTTGGGCCGGTCCCAGCGTTGTCCTCACTGTGCACGAGGTGTTTGGTGGAGTTGGGCAGGACAGAGCCGGGAGAGCATCCGGCAGGCCGAAGTCGAGTGGATCTTGGGGGGAACAGGACAGGGATCTTGGAGAAGAGGCAGGGAGAGACCTGCATCCTTGATGGGTGATGGATCTGGGCATGGCTGTTTGGCTCCTGTGCCCGTGCTGCCAGCTCACGCCTGGGCTCAGCCCCAGCACAACTCGCTGCCCTGGTGTGCCCAGTGCATACGGCCGGGGTGCGAGGAGCAGTCTGGATCCAGGGATCTCCAGCGCAGGGACTCCTGCCTGAGAGTCCTGCACCCCAAAACACCCTCCTGATGCCAGGGCACATAGCAGCAGCGCTCACCCATCTCCTCCAGCCCACATGTCCCCATGGGAAACTAAGGCACTGAGACGACTTACCCATGGCAGGATGCCAAGCCAAGCTCAGTGCCGTGCCGAGGGGCCAAACCCAGCCAGTGGGGTGTCCTCTCTTTCCCGGGAGGCTCTGAGCCTCGTGGGAGTGGCGATGCCGGCCGTGGTGGCAGCGAGCACGGCAGGAGAGGCACAGCGACGCCTCGCAGCCCTCCTGCGAAGGTGCTCTACAGGGCTCTGCCCCAGAGCGGCCCCACTGCTGAGAAAGCAAACAGAGCCCTTTCTAGGGGAAATGAATATTTGCCTGCACTTTTCACTTCAATTAAGTGGGGGCATTGGAATTAAGTGGGGGCATTAGTGGCTGGCAGCAGCTCGGAGGGCAGAGCCGAGTGGGTCCAGGTGGGTACAGCTGCGATGGGACGGATGCTGTGGTCTGGCTTGGCCCTCGGGGTGATGGCTGGCAGCGCACAGCTGGGCACAAACTTCACAGCCCCGGGGCCGCCAGGCACAGCCCAGCACCGGGCAGGACCCCCCGCACGGGGACTACCCGGTGTTAGCCACCTGCCCCAGCACACTGCCCCTGGAGCACCCTGGGCTGCAGGGCGTCATCCACCCATTTGGAGGGGACATGGGACCCCCTTTCATTGCTGCCTACTGCAATAAAGCTGAGGGACAGCAGCAGGGGACGGGGGTGGCAGGTGGGGACCGTGCACTTGTGCGCACACCATGGGAATCGATTCCTCAAAGCCCCAGAGGCTTTTTCCCTTCCTGGTTTAAGACAAAGAGCTTGGATGCCTTGAAAGTCCCTTGCCTGGCCTCTCCCAGCCTCTGAATGGGCTGGCAGCAGAAGCAAAAACGGTCCTTGGCCTCCCTGGCCCAAGGCCCAGGGTGCTGGGGAGAGGCAGATTGGTGCCCGGCTCTGTCCCAGCCCAGCGACGATGCTCGGGGGAGGAAGGCTGCACAGAGGCCAGCAGAGCCGCCACTGCTGTCGGTGGCACCGCACACTGGTGCCAGTCTCTAAGGGTTACGTGGGAACGTGCCCAGGTCGGGGCAGAGCGTCATGATTCTGCCTGAGGAAATTTTGGAGCAGGCATGGTGGCCCAAAGCTGGCCCTACGTGTGCCTCTGGCAGCAGATAAGAGGCTGCAAGCAGCAGGGAATTAGCAGAGCAAACTCTCAGAGGGAAGGAAGTGTCCAGCACTGCCCTGAGAAGTGGCTTTTCCTGGGAAATCGTCTCCCCCAGCAGAGGAGAGGAGCTATTGAAGCTGAAGGACCAGGAGAGTAATCGGGTGTAAGCAAGACATGACATAGGGGAAAAAAACAAGCTGCAAATAGCATCTGAAACCAGGAGAGGAGAGAGGTGCCACATGCTCCCATAGGAGTAACGAAGGTAAAGAAACCTCAGTCTCCAGTGGGGATGGGGATAGGCTAAAACACAGGGGGTTATGGCACAGTGCTGCGACAGCAGGGACAGGACACAGGGACCTTCTCTCTCTTCCTCCCCGTGCTCAGAAGTGCAGTTTTCCTAGCACTGAAACGCTGTGATTTTTATGTTTCAGAGCCAGCAATATGAGGCCAGACAGCACCTCCATCACCCTGCAGAGAGAACCTCCTAGATGCAAGATCCCCTCCCAGGAACGGCAGCATCTGTGGGGCCCTCGGAGCACAGGTGGGTGCATTTTGGATACAGGAGGTCCCACACTTCTGTGTCAGGGGATCTCCTGCTGCACGAGGGAATCCAGTGCTGATCTGTGCCCAGGTCCTGCCAGGCTTATTGCTGCTCCTCCTCATTTGGTGACACCTTTATGACAGCAAAGATGACCAGGGTTGGTCTGAGCACAGCTGCTGACAGACGGCCTGAGTTGCTTTCTCAGTGACTGTGACCACTTCCAAATCTGAGCAGACAGAGAGCAACATCCCATACAGGAAAGCATCCGCTCTGGCCCCAAAGCCCACACATGAAATTGCTGTACTTGGCCAGCAGGATTTGCCCCAACCACGCAGCACGTGCAGTCCCAGCCGGCTCGTGGTTCCCTGCCATGCCCAGGAGCTGCTCCAGCAGGGACAAGTCCCCTTCTCCTTCCCTCCCCATGCCCACGTGCGGGCCCCCCACGGACTCTCGTGTCAGGAGGGGACCCAGGCACCAGTGTCACTAGGCTTTTTCTTCTAGGTGCCGTGGCTTTAGTCCCCTGGCCATGCAGCGGGGGCATTGGGAGCATGGGCAGGAGCAACCCTGCCGCCTGGCTCACGGACCGCTGGGGGCAGCCGGCGGCTCACTCATGCGACAGAGCGCTGCCGGGCGGTGAGACCGGCCAGGCGACACTGTCGGGAGCTCAGGCAGCGACGCCCTCGCAGCAAGTGCCGGGGCTGGAAATGGTGCTGGGGAAGTGGCACATTGAAGGCTACAGCACCTGGGTAGTAGAGCCAGAAACTGCACCTGATGGGCACGGGGGTGGGAGATTTCTCTTCCCACCCTCCTACCTCCAAAGGGTGCCAAGCCTGCTTTTCCGCCAGGGAATTTCTGAGCAAGGCAGGGGAAGGATCTGGGCCAGGGCAGTGTGCTGTACCGCTGAGGTGCCAAGTGGGCTTCAGCGAAATCCCTCTTGCGAGACTGCGGCAGGGGAAGGAGCATTCCTAGAAGGCTCCCCTTCACTCCGTACTTTCTCTTTCCCCTCCACCCCTCGTCTGCCTCCCGTGTTTTCTGGTGTCCCTGATGAACAGACATGCACGCAGCCTGCTCCTGGCATGGGCCCCAGGTGCTTCCCTTCCCCGTCCTTTTCGTCTCGCCCCACCAGGCGGTCACCAGCTTTGTTGCAGGAACGGGCACCCGTTCGTGCCAACGAGGCAAGCGGCAGGAGTAAGGAGTAACGTGGGGCACTCATCTGCCAAAAGGATGCAACCCAGCAAACTCGTCACGTGCCAGGGCTGCAAGGGACGGCCGTGAAGGGCAGCCCTGGGGGACCCAGCTGAACTCTGCTCACGCATCTTTGTCTCTGCAGGAACCACCACAGCTGATTTGTCCTACAGCCCTGCGGGGGTGAGAGGACACCTGCTGGGACAGGGATGTTTAGAGGCTCTTTGGGTTTCAGTAGTTCAGTGGAGATGCTGCTGAGCCCTAGCTGAACAGACTTTCTTAAACATCTGGACAGCGCAGTCTCCTTTCCTAGCCAAATGCAGCAAACACGGCACGCAGCAAGTGCAGTCTGTGAGGTGCAAGAAGCAGACGGAGCTTGGTTGGCTCGTGGCTGAACCATGGCTCCATCCCTCTCCCCAGGTGACCAGATCCTGGCTGCTGGGTGCCAGCAAACCCTGCTGCCCCGCTCCTCCAGGCTCCAGCTCCCAGCCCCAGTTTTGCCAGGACACCAGAACCACCAGAGCCAGGGGCTCTGCTCGCTCTGTGTCCCCTTTTCCTTCACCTTTTGCCTCCCTCTGCTGGAGCAGCCCCCGTAACTGCGGGCAAAACGCCTGCTCCCACCTTACCCATCGACTCATCTCTCTTGGGATGGACTAGTGGCTCCCAGGGACTCCACATCACTTTCCGTTTCTCTCCCTCAGTGTCTGTGTTTCTTGATATGCCCCTGGTATGCTCCTCCACAGTCATGACAGCGCTTCTGAGCAGTCCATTCCGGTTTTCAATTTTCTGATAAACCAAATAATTAGGAGACGGCAACCTCTGCTCCATTACTGCTCCCCTGTTGGCTAAAGAGGGCTAACGGCACATCAGAGCATGACCCTTCAGCCTATTTCCTTTATCAGGCACTTTATTATATTAACACTGCTTGGCAGGGGTCCAGCGGGGAGGCAGCAGGGAGGGACGCCTGGCAGCACGCTGCAACCTGCACCTCTCTGCACGCTGCTCCCGCGGCTGTCGCCCGTCGACAGTACAGCCTGGGCGTCTCCATGGCTGGAGCATTTCTGGGCTATCCCGGACACTTCAGCAGCCCGCGAGCGAGCCCAGCAAACGCACGAAGCTCCCTAGGCAGCCCCAGCCCCGATCCCTGCTGGAAGGTGGGAATCGCCCCCCATCTTCCTCCCTGCACCCTGCCACGCACCCATCCCTCCCGGGAGGCGTTCCTCCCGGACGTCCTCGTCTCTTGACGTGCCTGTTGAGGCCAGCTTTGTCTGCAACATCGTCAGAAGAACGAAGACGCCAAAACAGAGGACAAACATTGGCTTTGAAGCTTCAGAGCTGCAGCCCTAATAACCAACTGCAGCCGCTCTGGGCTCTTCTCAAGGGTGCATCACTCAGGCTAATTGCAGGGCAGATCAGCGCCGCCTTTTATGGCGCTGTATGCGCCCCATCCCTCCCCCCCCCCCCCATTTCTTCCCCCGCCTGCACAAGACTTGGCAGTTTTAATTAACACTGTCTGGTCCTGAGCACAGAAAGGCCACAAGCTGCAGTGCCCGAGAGGGAAACTGAGGCAGGGCCAGCCACTCCGGTCCTCTGTGCCACGCTGCTGCCTTGCAGCAGATGAAAGACCCTGGGGCACGTTCCCATCCCCGTCACCACTGAAGCAAGAGTACCAGCAGCCCGCTCACAGGATGTCGCCACAGCAAGCCCTCCCAGGCTAAGCCTGCGCTGGAGAGATGCAGCTTGGTTTCCCTAGATCACGATCTGCGGCTCGTGCTCCTTCTTGGGACAGGGAGGACACCTGGCTGCCTCCAGCGTTAGCCAGGCCAGCACAGGGCAGGGTCGTCCAACGCTGCAGCCTCCGCCTGACTGCATCCTTTCCCAACTCTTTTCTTACCCTCTTCTGCCCTGCCAAAGCATTTGGTTTTATTTTTCCTCGAGTTATTAATTCAGTAGGAGTAGTACATCAGGCATGGGAGGGTCTGTTTCCAGGCGCGATGACTCCTGCCACTGGAAAGCTGCTGTTTGATGGCTCCCGTGAAATATTTTATTTGCTCCGGTGTTATCAACAGGTGCCAAGAGCAGAGGAGCCAGACCCCACGCAGAGCTGGTCATCAGCTGCCCAGAGGAGCCAGATCCTGGCAATGCCCTGAAATTCCTGCTTTGCATGTCTGCAGAGGGAGCGTGGGGACATGTCAGCCCCATCACCCTGGTGGTCCCTCTCCCTCGAGGGACAGACTGCCAGGGGCCGAGGGAAGAGGTGTAGCTGGAGACTCTCAGGGACGGAGCTGAATTTCAGGATCATCAGCTCTGACAAATCACAGGGGACAGCCAGCACGCGGTGCCTACTTGCATCTCACGCGTTGCCCAGGGCGTGCAGCCCTGAGTTTGTGCTGGAGACACCCCTCCTGCCCCCCGTCCCAGCCTCATAAAGCCGCCTGCATGGAGCTACCCACCAGCAGCTTCTGAGCAAATGGCAACTGGTGGGACATATTTATACGGCCAGAGGGAATCGATCTGGTGCCCCCAAAGCAGCTCTATTGCAGCGCCAGACCACAGCCAGAAGGCTGAAGAAAGAGCCACGACTAGCAGCCAAGATGACTTAGGCTGACTGAGCCAGTGGCCTTGGGGAAAAAGAACATAGCCTGTGCCTCAGTTTCCCCCTTTGCACTTTGCTTTCCTTTAGGTGCTAACGAGCCTCTGGGGCAGCTCCTGCGCTTGCCTGGAGCTGTTATACAGAAAGAGCAGCTCCGTGCTGCTCTCCCTGCGTCTTAACAGCGCCAACGTGGCTGACCCTGCAGGGCCTATGGCCCCCGCGCAGCAGCCCCCCGGCCTCTTCGCATCCAGCCTCAGATCAAACCCTCGACAAAGGCAGAGCCAGGCTCACACGGCTCCTTGGACAGTTGCCCCAGGCCCTGCTGACGCCCCATCGGCCACTGCTCCCGCACAGGGGTATTTTGTAGGGCTCCTCCCCGCTGCGTACCTATGACAGGATATGGGGTATCTCCAAAGAGCTGCCTTCAGCGGTTGCCAGCAGACAACACGTCTCGACCTCTCACAGCAGCAGCAGCAGCTGCTCTTTCTAGACCTCCAAGGACTCTTTCCTGAGCCCGGCATAATTTGCCGGCACCTTTTCCGGGGCTCAGGTGCCCAGTGGAGGAGGCAGCTAGGAGCCTCCCCATTGCTAACGGGCACAGACACGCCGCCTCTGCTCTCCTGGCAAGCTGGGGCGGTACCCTGGGATGCTCCGAGTTTGGGTGTGCAGATGGGACCACCGCTCACAGCAGTCACTCGGCAGCCCCATCCCAGCCTGGGGTCCCTCCATGGAGCAACCGTGGAGCCTGAAGCCCAGCTCAGCCCCAGGCTCATCTGAGAAGTCACTGGGAAGGGGTATTTCTCTTTCTTCCATATAGGGCTGAGAGGAGAAAAAAAAAATAAAAAAGGTTAATTTTGATGTTCACCGAGATGAAACCAATCAGCCTTCCAGGGAACAGGAAAATTGGCCTGCGCTGCACCGCGTGTCTCCCCCCAGGGCTGCTCCGGGGGACCGGGGAAGGCAGGCTCTCTCCGAGCAGGTATTTGGGCTCCATGGCAACCATAATTTCACTAATCAGGGCCAGCCAGATGCGAAGCGCTTTTCCACCTGGCAGGAGCGCTGTTATTTTTCAGAGGTCTCCATCAGGCCAAAACGGCTGGTGACCGAGCAGGGAAAGGCCGAGCTCATGGCCGGGAGAGGCTGCACGCCACCGCTGCTGCAGGGCAAACCTTCAAACCGCCGAACCTCCTCCTTTATGACCCATCCAAAATATGGGCCTCGGTTCAGAGCCACTTTGCGTTCATAAGTTGATTGAAGGTGTCTACTGGGTCTCCTCAGATTGATTGCCAGGACGTTTGTTAGCTCTCCTACTTGGGGAGGCCCAAGGAAAACGTTCAGTCTCTCCCCGTGCGTTGCCTCTCAGCACCCGATTCATAGTTTTTTAATGGGATTGGGAACCTTCTTCCTTGCTTCCTGGGAGAAAAAAAGGGCCGGGGGCAGAAAGGACGGCTGGTTGGGGCTGAAAGAGGTGAAAACTGAAGCAACCACTCTCATGGTGTTGGATAAGTCTGACCCACAGCCGCCCCATCACCCAAAACACCACACAGGCCGGCCCCGGCTGGCACGACGGGCAGCAAAAGGGGCTGCTGGCTCTGCACGGCCCCGCTCGTCTCACTCGCCGCAGTCGGGGCCCTTTCCACACGGCCGCGAGGGCCCAGCTCCCAGGGCTGTGACCAGCTTCTCTCCCTGCATCTTCTCAAAGCAAAGCACAGCACCTCGCCCGGCTCCAGGTCGCAGGACAGGTTTGTATCCTAAGCCCCACTTTTCAGACACTGATAAGCTTCACGGCTGAACTTTTCCAGGCTTGCTCTTCATGGAAGAGGTAAATTTAACTGAGGAGGAGGAAAAAAAGCAGGGTGGGGGGAGGCATGGATGCACATTTGTTTTTCCAGTAGGAGGTTTTTGTGTTTCGGCTCTAGAGAGTCAAAACTCCAACACCATAAGCCTTCAGGGGTGCCAACAGGGCAACTTCAGCCTGAAAGAAAACAGACTGAGCCCAAGGAGGGAAAAAAACCCATAACGCTATCAAAATGTGAGCAGGAGACCGGTAACACCACTGTCTGAGCAGCAAACAGTCTGAAACCCTCCTGCCCACTGGGAAGAAGAAATCTAGCAAATTGGGAGAGCTGGCATAGTTCAACTCTGAGCCCAGGCAGCAAACAGCACCTCCATTTGTGAGCCGGCCTCCAGCAGAGCTGCTGTAATCGAAGCGGCGCTGGGGAAGACTCAACTGGGGAGGACAGCTGGGCCAGCTACTCCAAAACTTAAAGTGTTTTTCAGCCAGCAGATTAGAGCTGGGTATGAGGAGAGCTCCCCGGGTGAGCTGCCAGCCCCTCCACGCAGTAACCCCCCAAGTCACCCCTCGGGGCAGCGAGCACCAGATCTGGGGGTATCAGCTAGTGACGCTTGGTATAGGGAGAAAAGACTATGCAGGAGGCCAGCGGGGCTAAAGCATCCAGGAAAAGTATTTCAGCACCAGGATGGATCAGAGGCATCATGACAGGGGGAACAAGTGTCAGAAATGGGAGAAATGCCCCAGCCTTGGCTGCGCAGGGGCTGGTCTGCATTGGCCAGGGCCGGCAGCAGCACTTCAGCCCCCACGGGAACAGGCAGCGCCGAGAAGAGGTACCATCACCCTCCTTCTCCCCTGCTCAAAAAACAGCCCCTCCCTTCTCTGCTTTCACGCATGCAACCCTCACAGTCCCGTTTTTGGCCACGTTTGCCAAATACAGGGACATACTACATAATACAGGGAGAGGATCTACCATCACTGTAAAACACACAATCACAGCAAAGTGCGCTGGCAAACTTGCTAATTCAGAGCGGCAGAGGAGGGGTTAAAGAGGAACAGAGACCGTTACATTCCTTTGGTGGCACAACAAGGGGGATGTAAAAGTGTCCATCTGCTCCTAGACAGGAAGCAGCGCTTTGAAAAGCCTCCTTGGCTCCAGCAGGCGCATGGGAGCCGGGAGCTGGGCCACTGCCAACCCCTGGGAAAACCTGCCTGCTGTGCTCCCAGCTGCATAGGGGCCCCGGAGACCTGCGCGACAGGGACAGGAGGCTTTCGAGACAACCGCTCCCACTGAAGCACGTTCCGCTTCTGACCCTTCTGTCAGAAGGCTGAGGGGATTTCCTGAGAAACTCAAGGAAGAAGGAAAAGGAATGAGAATATGTGGGCAGCTGAAGACTCTCAAAACAGGGGGATGTCGGAAGTGAGGAAGCCCAAATGCAGCCAGAAAGACCCAACCCTGCTCTGAGTGGAGACGCTTTTGGCCATGCCCACCACCCACCTGCAAGGCCAGTGCTGCCTGCCGTGCTCACGGCTGGGATGCGATCCTGCACAAGCCAGACCCCAAGCTGAACGCTACAGCTCCCCAGTGGAGGTTCACAGGGGAGATGTCAACAGAAAAAGATCATCCCAAACAGCTGAAATAGTGAAGTGTCCTTCTTTGGAGGGTTGAAGGGTTCTCAGGATGAGAAGGATCTGAAAGACCCAAAGAGATGCTGAAGCCAAAGGCCTATAGGAAGCAGAGATGAAGGACAAGTGCAAGGAGCCTCCCAGCATCGGTTAAGCAGGGAGAAAGGGTTTTCCATCCTGCTTAGACCCACCAAGCCAGCTTCAGGCCCTGTGACAGCAGGGCCAAGTCACATCAGCTTAATTGCAATGTGACATGTAAGGCAATTAGGTTAAATGAGTGGCAGGGGCTTGAGCTCCAACAGGTTAAGGATTGGGTGCATGGAAGTTGGCAGTCCCTGATGAAACCCTCCCTGGAGCACGAGAGAAATAAGCCAAACAATCTCCCAGTCATTAGCTGATGCCTTCAGGATGCCCAGGGGATAGAGGAAGTTCCAGGGATGGGTGAAGATTGGCGATAATAATCATCTTTAAGAGGAGAAATGGAGAGGATCTGAGAGATGACAGACTCTCAGCCTGATTTCTGTATTCCCCAAGAAGCTAGAATGAATAATGAAACATCCCACCTGCAAGCACTGAGGATAACCCCTCCTCCAAGCCCCAGCTCTCAGAAGCATGTCGAATGAAACCAATCAAGTCTCCTTCTCCAACAGGATGGCTCATCAGCAGATGAGGAAGCTGTCAGGCTGGTACAGCTTCACTGTGGGTAAACTTCAACACTGTCCAGTGCAACATGCTCAGGAACTGGGGAGCAGGCTCTAAGGTGACTGCACAGCTGATTGAAAACCAGCTCCCTGGGGTGCAACCATCATTTGCAGACCAGGATGGCTGTCTCAAGCACATTGCTTCTCAGTACTGTCATTGCTGATGCGCATGGCAGATTAGCCCCCATGCCTGTAGACACTGGATCAAATCCTGAGCAGGAGCAGGCATGTTTGGAAGGACAGCCGCAGAATTCACAGCCTTTGTCACCTGGAGAAACCCAGCCAAAATCCTGCCCGCACTGGAACAACACACTCCCTTCATCAATGCTCTCTTCATCAAAGAGAGCAGCAGCAGCAAAGCAGGAGTGTGGCAGAAAGAGCAAGGGCTCGAGCTGAATGAGTCAACGGCATGAGAAAGGCAAATCTCATTTGGAGCTGGATTAACAGTAGCCCCGTAGTAGAGACCCAGCAGGGAGATTGCTTTTCTCAACTCCGAGTTCCTGGGGCCTCAGTGGGGAGCTGGGCCAGGTTCAGGAAAAGCGCAGATAAACTAGAAAGAGCCCAGAGCAAAAGGAACGAACGGTATTTCAGTTTCTAAAGGCTGGAGGAATTGGGTTCATTTTTTTCTGGAAGGCTTGGAGCAGGACATCAGTCTGCTGGCTGTAAAGGAAAGGTAAAGAGCTGGTCTCAGCCCCTTTATAGCCCCTGCAACCACCTACAGCTGGGCCAGGCAGGGCAGCATCTGGGCTAAAGGATGGGCTGGGCCTAACCCTCTACTTGCCAGTCACCAGCCTAACACACCCTCACAGGCAGGGCCAGGAGGAGAGAGTTGGAGACATCTGTGCATTGATGTATTTGGCACACATTTCCCCTGGTCCCATCAGCCCACTCTCCCATGCCTCAGTTTCCCTCCATCCCACTGCTGCAGTTCTAAGGAAATCCCTGTTTTCTCCTCTTGTCCCTCCTTGAGGTGCTTCCCAGACAGGCAGCCTGAGAAATATGGCCTGAGGGAGGTAGCAGGCTTTAGGAGAGGCTTACCACAAGATTTGGGGCATGTACAGCTGCTTCCAACACAGCTGAGAAGGGTCTGGAGGACAAACTCAGCCCCTAAAGGGGTTTCCTTCTCACGTGGAAGGAGCAGTGCCCTCCTGCTGGCCCTTCAGCTCTCAAATGGGGCCTCCAGCCTGTCTCGGCGGCCTCCCAGAAGCGTCCTGGCCTTTGGTTACTTCCTGTGCTCAAGTCCCTGGGAGATGGACGTTTCCAGCCACTCCACTGGGCACTGGGAAGATGGGATGAAATGCTGGAATTGGCTGGGATTTCCCTTCCCTCTGGCTGTGCCAGGTTGCTCTGGCATCAGCGCTGAGCAGCAGCCTGGTGCTGGCTTGCCTGAATTTGGCCCAGACCCCATTTTTCCCACACTTGTCCCTGGCCCACGGCCTCTCTCCTGCTCAGGGATGCTGCGGCAGCCCTCCACACTCAGCCCGAGCCTCTGACACCAAAAAGGTCCTGGGCACTGGCAAGGGGCCAGATGCCTACACTGCACTCAGGGGACACATGGCCCAGCCTCAGCCCCTTTTGTGCCACAGGGCACAGGTTTGCCTTCCTCTTCCTCGCCCCGTGAGGCCAAAAGCCCTTGGGCTCTGCCAGCTGCTGCCAAAAAGTGGCAATTTTTGGTGGGCAAGTTGGGATTTCAAGAGCACATTGGTGGATTAGCCACATCTCCAAGATAAGGCACATGATTCACTCAGGACTATTGCAGACCTCATCCCACATGGTTGCCACTAATGACAGTCTTTAAATAAACGAGAAAATTCTGTGTAAATGTGAGAGATTTTCCTCTGGCACCATGCGGTATTTGCCTGTGGTATTTCTTCTCCGACTTTCCCTCCACCCACCTCCCATTCCCATCTGGCAGGATATTTCCATCCTGTTCCCTTTTCCCCACAAACATGTCTGATGCTACCCAAAAGCTGGGAATTGCAAAGCATGAATAGGAAAGACCTTCGTGTGAGATGCCACGAGCTGCCTTTCCAGGAGAACCAGCAGCATCATGTCCAGCCCTCCTTTTCTGGTGGGTCTTTAGGTCTGCATCAACGTAGCCTAATTACATCCACTATAAGGCACTCAGAGCTTCTTTTTGCAGCCTTGGGCTTGGGTGGGGTGCTGTGTGGTGGGTCGCAGCCCGTGGATTGGACTTGGAGAAATCCAGTTATCAAAGAGGCAGTTCTGGGTTTGCCCTGAGGCCTCAAGAATCCCTCTTTGCTGCAGTGGTTGCTATTTCTGGAAGCGACCAGCCCATATTCACTGCAAATACAGGCGCACCACGGGAGAGCGCACACACTGGGGTACGGCCGCTCAGAGAGGCACGGGCAGCTTGCGAGCAGGGCAGGGCCACGAGCGCCCCGGCCAGCCTGCAATGGGGCAGGCACTCAGGTTTCCTTCCCTGGAAGCTGGAAGGGGGATCCTGACAGCTTGACTTCACGAGCCGCGTGGAAGGGTGACGGTCCCCATTCGGCTTCCCACGGCTGCAGCGTGGCCTGGTGCCCTAACGCCACCGCGATGGGCAGCCCTGGCTGCACCGTGGCCCCGATTCGTGGCCTTTGGGCTCCCTCTGGTGGAAACACGTGGGAGCTTCGGCGTGTCCCACGGCCACTGGCCACCAGGGGCCACCTGCTGCCCCCCAGCACAAGGGTCCCAACTGCCCTGGGCAGTGGCAGCCTCGTGTTCCCAGCTCCCATCTGGAGCCCCAGAGGAGCGCTCTGCCCAGCCACGGAGCCACAGGACAGGACCATGAACTACCCTGCAGAGCCCAAAACCCTCCCCAGAGGCAGATCAACAAACATCTCCCACCCCTGCCATCCCACCTCCTCCCTGCCCGCTGCCTGCTCTGGGCAGCCATCTGTCCGATGCAGAGCGTGCTGGTGCTGGGCCCGTCACCTTCTTGCCACATCCCTGATTCATTAAGGGCCCTGCCACAAGAGAGAGAGATGCTCTGTTCCTCCAGGCCGGTAGATGTTGTTTCCAGCCAGGACAAGGCTGGAGCTGGCAATGTAGTAGATACCGCCTGATGTGAGGGGAGTACAGCGCAGTGCAGAGGGCAGCCCGGAAGCAGGGATGCCCTGAAAGGCCTGGAGTACCCCCATGGCAGGAGAGGGGTGTCCGTGGTGGCTGGAGGGGCTCGTGAGGGGCAGGGGTAGCAGTGCCCACACAGCAGAGCATGGGCACAGCCAGTGATGGTGGCACCCTGGGGACATGCTGGCATGATGATGCCCTCAGGAAAGGGAGGTGCACTTGCGGCAAAGAGAAGCAAGCCTGAGCTCATAGACGGATGGGTGTATGAGGGTGTTGGTGGCAGCTGGGAACTGGGGGAGACAGGGTGTGAAAATGGGGAAGAAATTCTGCACCCAGGGAAGAGCGGCTCACAGGGCTGGGAGGGACCTGCCAGCCTCATCACGTCCTTCTATGTCTGGCCTCCTTTCCCACCCCCTTGTGCAGACTGCGTCAGCAAGGCTGTCACCTCTCTCTGGTGACCCTTCAGGCCTGCTATAAGTCTCAATTGCCCTAGCTGTCCCTTCTCCCTCCTATAATTAGCAGCCAGACAAGTTATCTTGGGTCTCATCACGGTCCAGTTGGGCTTTGCCAGCCCCACAGACGGGGGCATGTGAAGGAAGCCCCACAGCCACGGCCCAATGCTTTATTTCACTACGGGAAAAACGGGGAAAAATGCCTGCATGTCCTGTCCAGTGCCCCCATCCCCTCCCCAGCACCCACATGCCACCCAGTGCAGTGCTCAGGATGCACTCGCCAGCCACATCCTCCTTCTCCACCCCAAAATCTTCTCCAGGAGCACTTTGTCCAGACCATACCTAGGAAGGGTGCCTCCCCCAGGGCACAGGGCCCACAGTGACCCCAAGGAGCACGAGGCAGTTTGTGCAATGTTTGGCTGGGTGTCCCTGGACTTGGGCGTGGACTGAGCTTGGATTTGAGGAGATCCTAGCCAGATCAGCAGGATCTTGAGCCCTCCATACAATCACTGTTTGGAGATGGCCAGACACAGATGGAGGTGCAGGAATGGCAGTGATGATGCGGAAAGGGGGGCCACAGCACCAGCTGCTAAGGGGGAGAAAGCAGACAGGGACAACGTCTAGGGGGCACTGAGCTGATGGCAGGGGGTATGAATGCCTTCTGCAGTCAGGGCAACCTGAGAAAGCAGCACCCATGAGGCCCCATCCCTCCAGCCAGGGAAGGCTGTGGAGTGCAGGGACAGTGACAAGGAGTTGTGGAAGTGTCATGTGTCCACACGATGGCACCAGACCCAGCGCGGTATCACCAGCCAGGGGTGCCATGGCAGGACTCTGCTCCCAAGCTAGCACAGCCAGGGTCCAGGGACAGTTACTTCTGCTCATCTGTGGCTCTGGGCCTTTGGCCAGCTCTTCTGCGAGCCAAGGCTTGTCCTCAGCCTCTGAGCAGCCCTTCAGATGAGTCTAACCTCCTATCTCCTATGCCCATGCAGCAGGGCAGGCAGGTCCCCAAACCAGCCGCAGCCTTTGGGGTCCTGGGCTGGTACCGGAGAGGTGTGTTTGACTTGGGTAACAGGGATGCAACAGAGAGAGCCCCAGTCAGGGTGCAAACGTGTGGGCCAGGCCTTTGAAAATGCTTGTGTGGTTCAAACCCAGGGTAAGACATGGTTCCCCCAAGGACCCTGGGAGAGGGCAGGACAGCCACCGCCCCAGCACCTCTCTTGGGGACTTCCCTTGGTCCTATAAGCCACCAGAGCCTCCCTGCCAGGGACCTCAGACGCTGCCTGCCCTTCCCCGGGCGAGTTTGCCACGCCAGCCCCGTTCCTTGTTCCTGGCACAAGGAGCCCCATAACGCACCGGCATCGCTGCAGGAGCCCAGCCAGCAGCAGGCAGCAGCAGCCTCCAGTTTGCCCTGTAAGGACACCACAGCAGCCCTGCGGGGTCTGGCCAGCCCAGTGTCCCATGGTGCCACGGGGCCTGTCCAAGCCCTCCTTGAGCCCATTTCTCTTCTCGGCCTCCCTGGTGTCCTGCAAACGAATGGTGGGATTGCAAACTGTGGTCTTGATTCCTTCTGCCTTGTAAAGATGCCTTGACCTTTTCTCCTGCTATCTAGTTCAAATGTCCTGCAGGAAATGGCACCCCGCCTCTAGTCTGGCCCCGGCTGCGCAGCCACACGTCTGTGAGTGGCCGCATCCCTCCGCGGCGCTGGCTGTGCCGTGCTGAGCAAGACGAGCCGAGGGGTGCCCCATGCTTTGGACGCAGCGATGCTGCAGGAAGCCAGGCTGCCGACCGATCAGGGTCCCCAGCACCCCACTCCTGACGATGGCCTCTTCATCCCCCAGCGTGCCAGCTCCCGGCTGTGCATCCCCTGGGAGCCCCCCGGGCTGCCGGTCTCCTCTCACACCGCGCAGCAGGAAAGACCTGGTTAATCCGGCACACTGGCTGAGGGGAGGTCAGCAGTGCCCGCACTAAGCCACCCCGGCACCCAGCTGCGCGGATAAACCCACAGACTTGACTAATCTGAGAATAAGAGAAGGAGCCAGGAGCAACCGGGCAGGGGGAGGCAGAGGAAAGGGAGTGGGGGCCAGCAGGACGGATGCTGCTTTATCCTTGAGCAGCCAGCAGGGCAAAGGGGAGTGCTCAGCAGGGAGCAGGACTTGTTGCTCCAGGACTGGCAGATGAGGGCTTTGACCGTCCTGTCCTGTCCTGTGGTACCCAATGCCCGGGTGACAGCACTGCTGGAGACAAAGACCAGGTTAGATGCAAAGTCCCAGCAGTCGTGGCATCCTGGACTCCTGGATTTTTTGGATACTTGCTGCTTGCATGACCCTGGCTGTGTAGCCACCTTGTGCCTCAGTTTCCCATCTATAAAAGCAGGTTCAACCTCACATATCATGGAGCAGCAGGAGCCTGAATGCCTGGGTTTCTGCAGAAGCACCATGGGTTGTGGGTGTTGTTGTGGGCCATGCTTGAGGCGAGGGTCAGGGTGAGGAGGAGAGGCCAGGCTGGCCCCTCAGCCTGTCCCGCACACTCCCTGCTACCTCAGAGTTCAGCCAGGGCCTGGGAGCATAACCACATCCTCCAGGCAACCGCGGGCAGCAAATGACTATGATTACGGCCTTCCTACAAATCACCCGGTCCCTGGTCAAAACAGCAGGGAGGGACTGATTTCTGTTTCCCACTCCGAAATAACAGTTCTCTGTATCGAACTAATTCCCCGGTATGCCGGGGAAGGGTGGACAGGGAGCTGGGACAGGCGCATGTGTTACAGCCTCTGGCCCTAGCCTGGAGCCCACATGCTGTGCTAAGGTCCCAGCTGATCTGCAGAGACTCAGAACCAGCAGGATTAGGTCCAAAATATCTCAGCTGAGTAGCCTGGCTCTCCTCCACCCCCAGTACAGCTCTATGTCCCAGGCTGCCAGCTCCAAACTGGGCTTTCTCTGCTGCCCTTGTTTCTCCTCTGCCTGCTGAACTCTCTTCCCATGGGATGCGGGATCCTTCTTGTTCTCCATTGCAGCAAGATTTTCCCCTTCTAAGCCTACACTTCTCCCCATAGGGAAAGGTGTTTTAGCAGGGCGTAAGGCTTCCAGTGGAGACCTCAGGGAGCCCAGAGGGGGCTTGGGGAACCCTCTGATGGAGTCGTGGGCTCCTCCCTTGCCCACGTGCTTTGGCAGGGTCGGGACTTTCTGCTGCTCATAGCTTTGCTTGCTGCAAAGTTCGTCATGGGCTCAGCAGGGAGCTTTCTTTGTTGGTCTCCACAGCGGTCCAGAGGGTGTATCACAGCAGTGAGTACACAGCGCTCCCCATGTGACCGGCGGGACAGGCAATGTGCCATGGACGGGGCTGCCAGCCCCCTCTGTCCCCCTGCTTCACCCCCCAGCCTGGGCCGTGACGCACGACTCCAGGTGGACCCCTCATCTCAGCTATTTTAGCAGACCAGCTCTTTCCTGCTCTCCTCCTGGCTGCCCGCACACTGGGGAGACAGGGAAGTTCCCTGTCCCCAGCCCCACAGCATCCCCACAACCCCAATAAGCTCAGCAGCTGTTTAGCCAGCAGTGAGCCAAGATCCCGTCACGCAAGTGTCTCTGCATGCCCTCACGCTCCACCGTCTGTCTGGGTCCATCTGCTGTCTCTTGTCCTACATCTCAACTGTAAGCTCCCTGTGAGCAGGCTCTGCCCTTTCCTCATCCCTCCCTCCTGTCATACAGCCTGAGCAGAACAGAGATTTGGCCCAAAGATCACTAAAGGACTTTGGAAACAACATGTTCTCTACTGTGTGCTCTGTCAGATCAGGGAATCCCAGCTATTTTACTGTGGGAAACAGTTCCCTTGAGTTTCCCTGCACTCCCACCAACAGCAGAGCTGTTCTCCCGTGGACTAAGCGTGGAGACCTGTCGTGTGCATCTGACCCAGGCTGTGAACTAGAGAGGGGCTCAAATTTGAAGGGCAGAACCAGGACCGCTCTGGGTTTGACACCCATTGGAAACCCCCATGCAGGGTCGAGTCGCTGGAGAAAATTGGATCTGTGCAAGCTGCATTGCAGACCTGGAGACCCTGCCAGCGGCTGGGCGATGCCCCTCCTGAGCCTGACGGGAGGCTGCTGGTTCAGGTGCAGGAGGAAATGAACCGTCCCCCACCAACCCCACTGTTTTATTTGGTGCTGACTTAACCAAGGCCATTTGCTAACTGGGAAGGACTGGCAATGAAGCCACGGACTTGCAAACATCTCTGGAGCAATGGAAGTCATTGCCTGAAACCTGGTATAGCCTAACCCAGACCCAGGGTTCGAACAAGAGATTTTGAGCTATTAACCCTGCGCAACCCTAAGCCCTAGCCAGCACCCGAGGAGGTTTCAGCTGCAGATCCCTGCTTTCCCTGTCTCTATCTATTCAAGGAAACTGGCCCCTGCCCAGCTGTCACTAAGTAGCTTTGGCTAAATACCCTGCCGGAGGGTGCTGCTAATCCCCGTTCCTTCGTGGCCAGAGGGATCACTGGATGGGCTGCGACAGCGGGCAGGTTGGAGACGGTGTCACGGAGAGGGGAAGGGCTGCAGAGAAAGGTGCAGAAAGCAGGTATGCTCACATGCGCATACGTCCACCGCAGCCAGCCCAGCGGAGCAAAACCACCCAGCTCACAGTGTTTGAAGCTGTGATGCTTCCCACAGCCTGGCCAAGCTGGATCCCAAAGCCATTCCGAAAAATGGAGCAGGGATTTGCATTTCGGTGCTGAGGAAGGAGCAGTCCAATCTCTTTCCATGAACCAGATGTCAGGGCTCAGGAATAAATTGCCTCCAGGAAGAATACAAGCTGGGGGAAACGTAAAAACCACAGTTTCCCAGCAGTGACCAGCACAGGAGTGGACATCAGGCTGCAGCTTGAACACTAGTGCATGCCCACGGCAACGTGCCTGGGCCAGAGTAGCTCTGCCTCAGACACCATCCCAGCAGGCTCCTCTCGCACTGATCTCATCCCTCTCGCCCGCCCAGGCCCACCCGTCTCACACTCCCCACAGAGCCCGGCCCAGGCCCTCTGCTGTTGCTTTTTTCCACAGGGAAGTGCAATTCCGCAGAAATTAAAGGATGTTGCAAAATGGGGCAGCTTTTCCATTAGAGTTTCTAAAAATAATAATTCAGACCATGCCAAAAAAAGCTGTGTTTTTTTCTTTTTTTTTTTTTAATGAGAAGTTTTTGCTGTTCCTCTGCGAAGGACTCCCCCGTCTGGCACTACCTGCCTGCCAGCACAAGGCAAAAGGGAAGCACCACGTTGGACCCGGGAGCAATGCCAGCCGTTTCCCCGCCGAGCAGGCCCGGCTCTGGGGACTTCCTTCGTGCTCCCCTCGAGGCCACTCTGCCGGGCCCCGGAGCATGCCTCGGACACGCCACACTGCCGTACCCCGCACACAGCTACCTTCTGTCCCTCCAGGGCCTGCCACCACTTGCTGTGCACACACCCTCTCGCTATCTGAGAGCATGGCTGCTCCTGGGATGCTCCCAGTGAACACCAGGCAGATACGCCGGTGCCAGCGTCTCACCCGCAATGCTCCTGTGCCTCTAACTGTCCTGGCACCATGAGACTCTGCAGTACTTGGCACCCATCTGACACCTTGAGCACCTATCTGAGAGCTCAGGCACCCATCTGAGAGCTTTGGACATCCATCTAAGAGCTTAGGCACCCATCTGACACCTTAGGCACCCATCTGAGACCTCAGACACTCACCTGAGAGCTTGGATGTCCATCTGAGACCTTGGGCACCCATCTGACACCTTGGAGAGCCATCTGAAGGTTCAGGCACCCATCTGACACCTTGGGCACTCATCTGAGAGCTCAGACACCTATCCAAGACCTCGGGACCCATCTGAGAGGTTGGGCACCCGTCTGAGAGCTCAGACATCCATCTGACACCTCGGGCACCCTTCTGACACCTCGAACATCCCCAAAATGCTGGTATTCAGCTCAACTGACGGTGCTGCTCCCTCTGTTCACCCCCGCGGTGACACCTGCCCCATCGTGTCCCCGTGCGGTGCTCCCAGCCCAGCGGGTGGTCACAGCCCTGGTGGGGCACCAGCCCCGCGCACCCGCTGGGGCGGGTGGCCGGAGGAGCCAAGAGGGCCCCCTCAGCCCGCCTGGGGCCCGCCCCGTCGTCATGGCGATAGTGACCTCACACGGGGACAGGCGAGAGCCAGGCCGGTCGCCGTAGCAACCGTCCCAGTGACATCAAAAGCCCAGCTCCGGTTCCCACAGCAACCCGCCGGCCAGGCTGGGCAGGGAGAGGAAAATGGCTCCATGTGGGCCGGGGAGGAGGGCAGCACCCCACGCCGGCTCGGCCGCAGCGTGGCCGGGGCTGACCCGCTCGGCCTGCTGCTCTCCGCCCCCGGCCACCGCCAGCCGGGACGGGGACCGGGACGGGGTCCCCCACGTGCCCCCAGGCCCCCGGCCAGCCCCTGCGTCCCCGCAGCCTTTGTTCTCCCGACAACAACGCCACCAGCACGCAGCGCCCGTGGAGCCCCTCTGCTGGCCGCCCCCGCTGCCGGCTCCAGGCCCCTTCTTGCTGGGGTGGCCGCCGGGAAAGGGTTAACGTGGCATAAATTAGCCTATTTCGGTAACCTCCGGCGGTGGGCCCGGTTTCAGCCAACTGGAGGTGGCTCCGGTGAGCTAAGGTGCTTCGCGTACCACCCCGTAGAGGGGCTTGGGGAGGGGGGGGCGAGAGACACGCCACCTCTTTTAACCCCCCAGCAGCAGGCTGCGGGGCTGGTGCCTTTCTGGGGCACTCGGCCAGGGCATGAACGTGTCCTTCTCCTCTCCTAGGGCAGACAAGGCCTCCCCGAGCCACAGCAGGCTTTAGCTAGCACCACACTAAGCACCTTGCATGAGGTCCTAGTAAACGTGCCACCTTCATCGCACCTAACGTGTGCAGCCTTCATGCTAGCGAACACACGCATCCTTCATCCCAGCAAACGTGTGCTCCCAGGCATCGACTCCCATGGCTCAGAGTCTCGGGTGTCCCTCAAGCCTCCAGTGAGGCCAGAGGAAAAGTAGATTTAGGACCCTGGAGGACTTGAACTCTGGACAAACCTCTCACCACCTTGGGATACCGGTCCACAAACTTGGATAATAAGGCAACTTTCAGAGGCAAGAGGTGACTAGTGCCACCAGATGCCTTTGCAGAAGTTAATTCTTTGCATCACTTGAGACACAAGTGGGACTAGCCACTAGATAGCACTATTGCTTTACATACAGGCAAGCGAGCTGGCAGGTACTTGGCAAGAAGGAGACAGGATTTTAAAGGAAGCCTGTTCACCCAAGCACTACCCACCATGCAAGACAGGATTGCAAACGGGGTGTGCTGCAGCAGCTGGGAGAGAGCCAGATCCTCCGTCCCCACAGCAAGCCAAAAATAACAATCGCAGGGTGACTTTCAGCCGCAAAGCGATCTGCAAAGTTATACGGGCAGGATGCTGTGTGTTGAAATGCAGCCACCTCTGGGGTGGAACGTGGTAACTTGTCAATCTCTTGGGCTAAAAGGAGCAAGCATCAGGGGACACTTCTGGTGCCGGGAGAGGGCAGGGTCTTTGGTTTGCAGCTCGCCTGAACACAATACAAGCAATGGAATAAATCCCTTCCTGGGGTGACCGACTCCGAAGGAGAGCACCTCACAAATGAGCCGCTCGCAGTTGCTGGAAAAGGCTGAGCAGGGCAGCTGCTTGGCCTCTGCTCATCTCCATGACCCAACACACACTGTGCAAATTCCCCTAATGCATTTATTTCTCTCTCCGCCGCTGTGACTCACGCTCTCTGGCTGCATGTTTACAGGCTGTTTCCCAAGGCCCCTGCGGAGGCAATGACCCGTCGAGAGGAACTCGGATATTTGCCTGCGTTCTCTAGGGAAACCCCCCGGAGGTCTGGGAGATGGAGGGAGGGGGCAGGAGTCGGATGCCTGCACACTGGAACTGCTCTGAAGGGACAGAGGCCACCTCGTGCCCTACAGGCAAGCTACACCCTGCAGCCCAGGGCGATGCCAGGACTGCCACTGCCAACCTGCCTGGCACTGCCCTCACAGCAGAGGTATCTCCAGGCAGAGATGGGTACCACCCACACAGCTTCATCTCCAGCCCATCTCCAAAAGGTCAAGCAGCTTGGAAAGAGTCCCCCTGTTGCCTCCCTTCATCTCCCATCAGCGGGAGTCCAACATTGCAAAGCAGCCTTGGGCCAGACCCTTGGGGATGGGGGAAAGACCCCAACAGGGTGCCAAAGGGAGGGCATGGCTGAAGGCAGGAGAAGAGGAGGAAGGTGGAGGGAGCACAAAGGGCTGCCAGGTCGCCCTCGAGATAGCCCCAGAGGGAGGTTTCCAGCGTGTGCCTCCCAGCCCTGCCTCCGTGGGGATGCTGAGGAGACGAGGAGGGGGGAGCTTGGGGGGGGAGGAAGGCTGCGCTTTGTGGTTTCATGGCGCATCTGTGCCCTTTGAATCCCCATGTGAATGTGGAGGTGGTAAAATGTCACCAGCTGGGCCGCGGGGAGGGGGCCGGGCGCGTAAAACCCCAACAAAGAGCGGCCATTGTCTGGGGAGAGGCGCCGCGGGGGCCGGCGAGGGAGCCCGTGGGGGGCCCGCGGCCTGCCCCCACGCAGCCGCCCCCGGCCCCCGCCGCACCAGAGCTCAGGTGCCCGAATGAAAAGGCAGCTTTGTCCCCACCTAAGACCCATGTGGGAAGAAATGCAGATCCCCTGGCGTCTCAGGGCACCCGGGAGCTGCACGGCACTCCCCAAAAATGTCCCCGGGTGAGGCGGGGGAAGGCGGAAGGGGACGTGGTGGCCACAGTCCCCTGCTCCCAGGCTCCGCTCAGGGCTGCCAGGGCCGTTCTCTCTCGTTCCCATTTCCCTGCAAGCCCCGGGGCTGCGTGGGGAGGCAGGACGATCCCCACTGGGCCACAAGGAGCAGGTCCCAGCGCGGGCGCCCAGCCCTGCGCGCGGCCCCTCCATTTCAGGGCCTTTTATGGCCATGAGCTCCTGCAAAGCGGCAGCCGGCGGGACCTGCGTTACTTCCCGGCCAGCACGCGGTCCCCTGCCAGGCAGGGGGAAGGGACATTGGCGGGGCCACCCGGGGATGCCCCGATGCGGCTTGTTCTCCACAGCCCCGGAGAACTGGGTCCTGCCACGTAAGAGCAGTGTGTGGGGGGCACCATGTTGGGTGCAGATGGCACACCGCTGAGTTTACTGCACGCTCACCACCATGCACTAAGACGTGTAGAGTGAGGGGTACTCCGAAATATAAGACAAGGGCATTGCTAACTCCTGGGGGTCCCTTTTAAAGCCCCCCTTGCAGACACTGCTGAAGTGAAGAGCCCTTCCCGAGCCCTCGCCTCCATCACCGCGCTGACAAGCTCCTGCGCTCCACCCCGGAGCTGGCTGCACGCAGGCAGTCCCCGAGCGCCGGGATGAAAGGCGCTCGTGCAAATACCGCCTGTAATTTCCTCCTCCATCGCGGGAGCGATGGAACAGGTTCTTCAGCCACCCCTGGGCACAGTGACAGGTGGGGAGAGGCCAGGGAAGGCGCCAGCCGAGACTTGACGCCGCCAGCCAGCACCGCCCTGGCGCGCAGCTGGGAGAGGGGCCCCACAGTGCCCCGGCTGCACTGCGGGAAGCCCCGCCGGCCCACAGACGGGCCCTGCGTCGCGCAGCGCAGGGCGGCCACGTCCAGCCTCTCGCCCAGGGCGAGAGGCGGCCAGAGCCTGGGGGAGGCCATGCGGAAACTCCCCGGCACCTGCGCTTCCCTCCATGCGGGGCTCTCAGCAGGGCAGCGCCACTCTCGCCTCCGGCGGCGTGGAGAGGCGTGTGGAGCCTAGTTCAGGGGAGATGATCCCAGGAGCAGGCTGGAAGGTGTCGAGTGGGCTAGTAACCTTGGCCGAAAACCACTGGGAATTCCCAGCAGGGAAAAGCTTGCTGGATTTAGTATGCTCCCTGGGTTGGGGCCCAAATCTATCCACCAGCTCCAGCAACTCAGGTGCAAGGACAGAGATGCCCAAGGCTGCTGAGCAAAGAGGCCATGGGCGCAGGACGTAATCCAGGTTGCGTCCCACCTCACTGGGGTTGGCAGTTTCTCTCCTCCCAGCTGCAAACCAGGGCCCCAGATGAGGAAAAGGGGCTCCATCCCCATCCCTGTTCCCCGGGCCGGGGGCTGCTGCCAGGGCCGGCGGGCCGGTGGCTCGCTAGCACATGTATCCCAGTGTGAGCCGAAGTGTGGGAGTTTACGGGGCTTTGACGCAGGAGACGTGTGACAGGAGAATTGTTGCCAGGCTCAGGGAGGGATCCAGTCGCACCGGGGTGCTCTTAGCAGATTAAGGATTGGAAGGCTCTGGTAATTACTTTGCAGTATAAAAATAGGCCTGGCTTTATCCCTCGCCCTGATCTCCCGCTCCCGACTCACCCTGCGCCTCTCCTCCCCCCACCCAAGGGCTAACAGATGCTACCCACCCTGCAAACGCGGGAGGAGGGAGGAAAACAGCTGCCACTGCAGGGCCCGGCACTGGCATTTCTGGGGCAGAGGGGGTAAAAAAGAGGGAAAGGGGGGTCAGAGATGTGGCGGTTACTGCGGCATAGCAGACCAGCGTCTGGCTGGTGCGTGCAAAGCGTGCGGAGCAGGGGCCTGGGAGAGCAGCTTGGGCAGGAATAGAGGCGTCCCCCTGCTCACTGCGGGCACTGTGCCAGGGGAGGAAAGAGGCCAGGGACACCAGCAGAGCAAATGCAGGATGGGAAGGTCAGGAGGGGACCGTGTCTGTAGGACCATCAAACAGAGAGGACGGCTCTAGCTCTGGCCATCCCCCAAGCACTGATGGCTCCAGGAGTGTCCTAGGGAAGCACACTCCGCGCTTGCCCTGTTTTTAAGCTTGTCTCTGTCATTGCCAGACACAGAGTGTGGTGTGGAGCTTCACGGGTTGAGTCGTGGCAACGCTCACATCTCTCGTTTCCGTTTGCTGGGTCCTGGGGGCACATGATGTTTGGATCCACAGGGACAAAGCGTGTGGCAAACCCCTGTGACAGGCAGTCCAGCCTGTCTCCCGCATGCTGGAAGGGCCTCAGTCAACCTGCATCTCGCAGCAAAGCCAAAATGTGGCCTCTCCCAGCTGCCTCATCTGTGCACCATGCCATCCTCCAGCTGCCAGAGGCTGCCTGGACTAGGCTAAAGAGAAAACTGCTCGCTGCATCTCCCGTGCCAAGAGGAGGCCTTGCTCCCAGCGCGCAGGGAGCAGAGCATGCCGGGACCTGTAGTCTGGCATGAAGCCACAGCATGTTGCGTGCAACTCGTTTAACCCTGCAGGCTCTGACCCATCACAGCTGGCCAGGGAAACGGCTTCGCCGCGTGAAGAGGCCTCTGCTTAGCAAGGCAGCAGCTGCCAGCCCCATTCCAGGCCGTGCAAACGTCCGGCTAGTGGAGCAGCACTATAAATATCTCCTTTTGCAAGATTCAAAGGGTCATGCAGCTGAGATCACTTAAGGGGAATGCAGCACAGGTCCTCTGCAAATGTTGACGCCTGCATATTGCAGTCTGCTCTCCCGGAGTTTCCCCATCTTTAGGTTCACAACAGGCCACTGGGGTGCAGAGGAGAGAGGTGGCTGGCAGCCCTCTTCTCTGGGAGCAGCGAGGCAGCGCACGAGCAAGTGCACGCTGCATTTCTGCACACCAGCACCGATGGGGGGACAATGCCAGCCCAATCAGCCTCATACAGCCCCGCATCTGCCCACCACTCCCCACCACCACCCTTCCTCCCACTGCAACCCCAACCTTGCTTTACAAGCCCAGCCGTGCCGTATACAGCCACAAAGCTGCTGCATAGCCCCCCCATGCCCACAAGCACATCCACACCCCATTCTCCTATGCCACGCTCCGGGTGCTTTGCACTCCCACCCCCGGTGCACCCCTGGGTACCCTTGGCCCTGCAGCAGGATGGCTGGGGGGCAACGCCCCCTGGCCCCCACCCAGCGGCATGGATGGGGGCCCTGGGCTCTGCACAGCCCCCAGCCCCGAGCACCCCTCCAGCCCGGCTGGGGCATGCGGGCAGGGTGCCCGGATACCCCCCCGTCCCGCACGGTGCCCCGTCCCCCGTGGTGCCCGGGTTGCAGCCGTACAACCCTCCTGCCGGTATTTTTCCATACCCACCGCCCAGGTCCTTTGTTCTTTGCAAACCCCGGATCCGGCCCCCTCCCTGCCCGGGGGTTTGCATGCACCCCCGGGCTCCCCCGGACATTTGCCACTCGCTCCGGTAAGTCCCCTCGCGGTGCGCCGATGCTCCGGGGCCCTGAGCGGCGGCGGGGCCGGGGGTCGGGGGCAGGCTGAGCCCCGGCCCGGCCGCCCCCGCCCGCTTGCCTGGCTGCGGCCGCTGCCTCCTCGCCGCTGCCCCGCGCCGGGCTGCAGAGCCGCCGGGGGACCGGAGCCGCCGGGGTGCGGAGCCGCTGGGGTACCGGAGCCGCCGAGGCGCGGAGCCCCCGGAGCCGCCGGGGTTTCGGAGCCGCTGGGGTGCGGGCACTGCCGGGGCCGCCCGGGGACCGGAGCCGCCGGGGGACCGGAGCCGCCGCGGTGCCAGGACTGCCGGAGCCGCCGGGGGACCGGAGCCGCCGCGGTGCCGGGACTGCCGGAGCCGCCGGAGCCGGTCCCGGCCCCGCCACTCTCCGCTCCTCCCCACCGTGCGCCGCTGCCTCCCGCTTCCCCGGGCTGCCACGGCGGTGCCCGGCCGGGGGGGCTGCGTGCTCCCCGCCCCGCTGCCGGGGGAAGGGGACAGGGATGGGGATGGGACCGGACCCCCCCCCCCAGTCCCCTATGTAGTGGTGGATGTGGTGTCACACACCCCCTGGCTGCAATTCCCCCCCCCCGCCCCAATTCTCTGCTCCTACCAGGTCTGTCTCCCACCCCCTCCATCCTTTCTCCCATGGGTGCTGTCTCCTATATCCCTAGTATCCACACTCAGCACCCCCCCTCCACAGATATCCACGGATCTGGTCCTACCATATCCCTTTCTTCTCCCCACCCTTAAATCTCTGCTCCCAGAGGTGCTGCTGGCAGGGTCCCCGCCAGCCTCCCCCCAAGAGTGAGGATCCCCCGCCATGGATTCCCCTTCATCAGCACAGCACTGCAGAGACCGGCCCCATCAGCGTCCCCCCTTGGGAAGGGGACTCCCTGCCCCTCTAAGGCAGGCCTCACCCCTTTTCCCCTTGTGATAGGGCCTACCCACCCTGCTCATCCACACGGTGGGGAGAAGATGCTCTGCCCCACGCTCTGCCTGTCACAGGGCAGATGGAGCATCCCAAGCTGAGAACCGCTCTGGATGCCAAGCGAGCACAGGGCAGGGAGGACAAGAACAGAGCCCCCCGCCTCGTGCAAACCAGAGGGGTGGCCCGGTGCACAGCAGGGACATGTGGACACTGCCCCATGAACGGGGGGAAGCACCCGACGGGTGACCAGTCCTTCCTGCTTGGCCTTGGGCAAGCTGCAATTGCCCCATGCCATGGAGAGAGCAGTTCCCTGGCGCGGAGCAGAGATGCTGCCTACGTTAGCAGTGGGGGTGCGGACGGCCTATGAGGGGGCAGTAGAAGGAGGCAGGTTGCAGCCCCAGCCTGGGGTTGTGTCATGAAATCCAGGCTGACTGCTTGCCTTGGCTGTGCCCACCCTGCCCTGCAAAGAGCCTGGGGGCAGCCCAGCACTGGACAGTCACAGCCCATCTGCAGGTCAAACCTGTCCTGATCCAGCCCTCCTAACAAGGCCCACTGCTGTCATCCCCTCCCCGCCCCAGAACTGCTGTGGACAACCCACTCCACTTTACAACCCACTCCAGGATGATAGAGAACGAATTGCTGTACCACGGGACAGAAAGCCAAGCTGCTCTGCAGGGAAAATGGGAGTTAAATCTCCCTCCCTCCCTCCCTCCCTCCCTATCTTAGTGGGGAAATCACACATCTAGTGCTATCCTGGGGCTTTAGGGCTGGGGGTGAACCTGGCTCCTGGCAGAGCCCACAAAGTCTGGCACAGCCCTCCCTGCTTTCTCGGTGGATGCCTGTCCACTGCACTAAGACCACATTAACTCATTTCACCCAGGGCAAGCAAGGACAGCTTCCTGCTGATTTCGGCTGGACAGGGCTGCTTCATAGCCTCGTTTGGCTTTGTCCCCCGGTCTGCTGGAATTAGCAGGGGAGGGCTGGTGCTCCAGCTCAGTGGGGTCAGGATGAGCTGCTCAGACTGACTGGGGGCTGGGACTGCAGCTCCCTCAAGTCCTGCTGAGGAAACCTTCAGCCTCTGGCCACGGGTGCTACAGCAACACTGAGCACCAAGAAACCCCCACACCTGCTGAGGCTCCCGGGAGCAGGACCCACATGGGCAAAGGCTGCAGAAGAGAGTGCAGGGGGGAGCATGGGATGCAGGGTATTGCCCCTGGCCGAGGTGAGGACAGTGATGAGCCGTGAGCGGGGACTGTGAGGCCTGGAGGTGCCCTGCAGCCCCCATGGCCGGAGCTGTGGAGCAGGGTGGCAGCCAGTGAGTACCCCAGCGCTCTCCTGCCATGGCACGGAGGAGCGACCATCACTCTTTAAGACCTGCCTGCTGCCAGGCTCCTGGTGACATTTGACCAACTCATTGCATCAGGTCTCTGCCCTCCCCTTCCAGCTGCCTAGGCTAGATTGGAGCTACCTGGATGGAGATAGCAGCTCCCCAAGCCACATACCCAGGAGCGGGGCTGCGTTTCTGAAAAGGAGGAGATGTCCCTGGTCACCTCGTAGGGGTGACCATGGCCAGGCAGAGGACGTGTGTGCAGCTCGGGGCTGTTTGTGGGGCAGAGGGGCCTGCTTAGTTTTCAGTGCTGGGGAGGAGGAATGATGTACTTCTATAGGAGGGAAACTGAGGCACAGAGCCAGTCGGGACCTGGCCCAGGGCACAGATCCAGGAAAAGGGCCGGCTGGGAGAGGTCCGTCTCTCCTGCACGGGGAGCGGGGGCTCTGCCTGGCTCTCCGGAGGGCAGCGCCCGGGTGGAGCGGGCAAAGTGTTTCCCAGGAGGGCGTCACAGCCGATGGCGGCGGAGATAACACTAAAAACACACCAGCTGCTTTGTTGCCGGCAACAATAGGCTGCAGTATTTTTAGCCGTTGTGGCGTTACCAGTCCGCTTGTCCCTCTCCCCCATCCCGCCCGCCGTGCCGCCTGCTCCGCCGGCCTCCTGCCGCCGTTCCCAAGGGCTCGGGGCCCTTCCCCGGCGCTCTGGAAACGGTAACGTTAGAAACTAAACACAAACACCTCGCCGTCTGCCCCCGCTGAGTCACAGTGGCCGGTCCCGCTCCCCTCTCCGGAGCCTCCCCCGTCCGTCCCTTTCGCACGTCCCCGCTCTCCCATCCGCAGCCCCAAGAGCGGCAGCCGGGCTCCCCCGAAGCCACGCCAGCCCCCGGGGTGGCTGGGAGCACGGGCAGCGCCTGGGGGGGCCGGGCTCGGGAAGGGGGCGGCTTCCCTTTCCCCCCATCCCGGCAGCCCGGGAGCTGGCGATTCACGGAGCAGCCCCGAGGTGGGGGGGGTCCGGCCTGGCCACGCGGCAGCAGCCCAGCCCCAGCCCCTCGGCACCATCCTGGCCCCGCGCGGGGGGCACCGGGACGCCCCTCGCTCCCCGCCAGCCCCCAAGCGGCACTGAGCCGCGTCGTCTGCCGGGCCAGGCGTGCTAGCACGGCCGCGGCCCGGCCCGGCGGCAGCGGCGGCCAGCTCCGGCCCAGCCTCCTCGCCGTCCCCAGCCTGCTGCCAAGGAAAGGCAGGGATAAAAATAGCCGGGCAGGCGCAGGAAGAGACAGAAAGCAGCTCTGCGCCCCGCCGCCGGCTCCCTCTTAAAGGCACACCGTGGAGAGGGCCAGGCGGGGATGCTCTGCCCCGTCCCCCCACCGGCTGCTTGCCGGGAGAGGGTGTCTGGGCAGGGGAAGTGGTTTGGGGGGGACGGCAGCAGCAGGATATGGGGCAACAAGGCATCTCCAGCCTGCCTTCGGGGGAGACGCCGGCGCCAGGCTGCCGTGGGGCCCAGCAGGCAGAAACCCAGCGTCGAGGGTCCGTCCCCTCTTGGCGGTGGGCGGCAACTCCGCAGAGCCCTGTCGCACCCGACAGGGGCTGACGGGGTGAGCAGTGCCCCGTCCCACCCCCCCAGGGGCATCCCCCATGGGGACACTCCTGCAGCGGCCCTGCTGCAGGGCCGGCGGTGCCCAAACCTGCCGTCTCGCTGGTCCCCGCAGGGTTTTCAGAGTGGTTTCGGGAGAGCGGGGGGCCGTAGCCCTGCAGCCGGTGCCCAAGCCCCATAGGCAGTCCCCCCAGCTCCGAGGGCTTGAAGACAGAGCCGTGCAGGGCCAGGGCAGCTCCGCTCCCTCCGCCACCCACAGCCCAAATCTCGGAGCCCTGCTAAGCACCCACCAGAAACCTTCCCAGCCGGGGAGGTGGGAAACAGCAATTTGCATTCAAGGGAAGGGAAAACCGCCGCAACATCTCCTCCCTAAAATAAGGTAATTGCAAACAGGCCGTGCGTGGGGGCGGGCGGCCGATCCGCGCCTTTGACTATCTTAGGATGTTCTGTGTCTGAGGGCAGATTACGTCGCGGGTAAGAATTAATTAACACTAAACATTTTTGGAACAGTTCCCAGCCTTTTCTTTTTCCGGCTGACTCTGAGACCCTTTCGGCGTCTGCCGGGGCCCCGGGCACCACGTACGGGGTGAGCAGAAAGGGAGCGCGCCCGGGTGCCTGGGGCACCACTGGGCTTGACGTGGCCACGGGTGGCAACCCTGTGCAAGACATGGCTGCTCATGCAGGGACTTCGCTGTCCCAAGCAGCACCCTGAAACGCCGGGTCGCCGCTGTCCCCACCTGCCTCCCGGGTTTGCAAAGGAGGGCAGGCGCGAAGGCTGCCTTCGCAGCTCCCTGCAGCCCCTGGTTTTGCCATGGTTTTGGCAGCCCTTGCCCATAATGTGCTTAATGCTTGGATCGAAACTCCTGGCCTTGAGAAAAAAAGTCTTAAAAAGGGATTTTTTTGAAATAAAAGTTAAGAACACTTTCAAAAGGCTTTTTAACATCCCAAAATACCGGTGGGGTATGAAGCGCCTGGGCTGGGGCTCAGCGGGTGCGTGGGGGGCCGGGGTGCACCCAGCCCCAGCTCTTGCAGAGGAGCTGGCCGGGCCCCGGGGTGCGGGGGTGCGGGGCTTCGGGCTGGGAGTGTGTGGCTGTGCATGTCCAGCTGTGTGCGTGTCCAGCTGTGGGGGTGGGGGGTGTTTCTGGCTGTGGGTGTGTCCAGCAGTGGGTGTCCAGCTCTGTGTGGGTGTCCAGCTGTGCACGTGTTTCCAGCTGTGTGTGTGCGCGCGTGTGTGCCTGGCAGTGTGTGTATGGCTCTGTGTGTGTGTGTGTGTGTGTGTGTGTGTGTGTGTGTGTGTGTGTGTGTGTGTGTCCGCGCGTGTGTGTCCGTATGCAGCTGGGTGTGTGCGGTAGGGCTGTTGTCCAGGGTTGGTGTCTGTTGGTGCTTGCTGTAAACAGGTTGGGGTTGTGCTCTGAAGGGGAAGTCCCTGTTTAGCCCGGCTCAAGCTCAGCCCCCTCTGATGAAACAGGCGCTTTTAGCTGCCAGACCTTTCACTGTCAAGCTACAAAGAGGGTACGGCGGCTGAAAACGTGCCCGCTCGCCCCGCTCCTGTGGCGCAGAGCGCGGGGCCGAGCCGGCTGCTGCGGCCGGAGAAACCCTTCCCCAGCCCTCCCTCCTGCAGCCTCCGGCCTCCCCGACGCTCCTGGCCCCAGACGGCTTTAAATTTAGCTCTTCTTCCGCCTCTCGTTGTGCGAGCTGGGCCAGCAGCCAAAAGCTTTGCAGTCCTACCCCGCAGGGCGCAGCCTGGCCCGCTCCCCTCGGCAGAGAGCAGCCTCGACGCCTCCCCGCCGTGGCCGCTTCTCCAGCGAAGCTTCGGGGGTCTCGGCGAGGAGGGTCCCCCACGCGCCCGTCCCCTTGCCCTGCGCGGCGATGCCTCCCCACTCGAGCGTCCCACGCTGCCGTGCCCTGTCCTCGCTCCCTGCGGGGCGCCCCAGCATCCCCCCAGCACGGTGATAGCACAGGGGGGGGCCGTTGCCCCCACGATGCTGGGTGCCTAAGGCTAGCCCAGCCACAGCCGCGGCCCTTGGGAAGTTGGGGACACAGGAAGGATTAAGTAACAGGCCCAAGGACAGCCAGGGAAGCTGTGGCGCAGCCAAAAACGGCACTGGGGTTTGCAGGATCTAAAGGACGCGCGCGGCCGAGCTGTTCGCCTCCTGCAGGGTAGGAAGCTGCCAGCTCGCACAGGGCCCCCGCGGCCCCTGGCCCTGAACTGCAGGCAGGAGGGAAAGAAGGAGGGAAATCCCTGGTACAGCTCAAGAAATAACAGCCCCATCCAGCTCTGCTCCTTGCAAACGCAGGGGAAGCTGGCAGTTCCCGGCAGGCCCAGGGGTCTGAGCCACGGACAGCCAGTGCTGCCTATGTTTACTCTTGAATCCTCAGCTCCAGGAGTCCAGGGATGGCAGCAAACCCACGTGCCCGGTTACAGAGCAAAGATCCAAGCTGCAACCAGCAAGGGCCCGGCAGTCACCCAGTGCTTTGTGCCCGTAGTGCATCCGCTCCCCAGGAGGGGGACACCCGGACCGGGGAGGTCAGGCCAAGCAGCGGGCGACAGCAGCGATTCGCTGTGCCCGGCAGCCGTGGCGGGGCAGCAGATGCTGCGCGCTCGCTCGGAAGCGGCGCCAGCGAGGCAGGGAGCAGCCGAGGGCACCCGGGTGGCCTCAGGCCCCGGGGTGTCGGAGATGTGCGCTGGGAGCGAGCCAGGAACGCTGCTAACTATATGGTTGTGGGGGATATTTTCAGCCACCCTGCTGCATGCCGGGCCTGTGCGAGTAAGCAAGGAGCCAAGACTCAAGCATCTTTCCTCGTGCCCAGACCCAGGCCAGGGCAAAGCCCTTTGGTGCTGAGTGATCCCCGAACACCCCAGGGTCAGGCTTGGGGTGCTCAAGATCCTGCTCCCCATCCCTGCATCATGCAGCCAGGGGACAGTGGCACACTGGAGGACAGGAGGGGGTTCAGGCCTCCTTGCAGGCTCTCCCAGCGTGACCGCGTGCAGGTCTCTTGGCATGGAGAGGATAAGGCTGGGGAAGGAACTGCTCTGAGCAAGCGCTGGGCAGGAGGGCATCTGGGTCCTAGTTGGGGCTCTGCCACGTGTTTTGCAGCCATGGGAAAAGCTCGTCAACTTTGCTGGCTTGGCTGAAAATCAGAGAAAGTGTCGCCCTGCTTCCCTGCACTCAGGCCACATGCACATGGCTCCCATCGCTCCGTGCGTGCATGCGTGCCTGTGTCCACAAGCCCAAACACACATCCAGACCCTCCTGCTCAGAGCCTCGCGCTCTACGTGCGGGCGAGCGGGCATGGCTGTGGGCGTACCACGTCCCTCTGCACTCGTGCGCGCCCGTGCCCCCACCAGTGTCTGCGTGTGCAGTGGCACACGCCTGCGTTTGTGTGTGCGTGTGCTCACGTGGACGTGCATAACTGCAGGGCAAACACTATGGATGTGTGTGCTTACGTGTGCGGCCGCATGCATGCATAGGTGTGTGTGCCCAGTGTGTGCCCACGTGTACGTGTACGTGTGTATGCTCGAGCTCTGTCTGTGAGCACACTAGGGCGCGAGCAGCAGCATGGGCCTTAGTGTGTGTGCACGAGGGTGTGAGCGCGTGCGTGAGCACACACTACGCAGTGAGTGGGCCCAGGAAGTGTGTCCGGGGGCAGAGCACACGCAGGCTGGCGTGTGCTGTGCCCAGGCACCACCAGATGGTGCCCTGCCTCCACCTCACGTTTTGGGGACCCAAACCTCCCGCCCCCTGTGGAGGGACAAGAGTGGGTACACACGGGGTGGCATTGCCCCGGGTGTGCACGGGGACGGCATGGCCCTGGGTGTGCGTGGAGATGGCATTGTTCTA
This sequence comes from Struthio camelus, assembly GCF_040807025.1. Taxonomy (NCBI): domain Eukaryota; kingdom Metazoa; phylum Chordata; class Aves; order Struthioniformes; family Struthionidae; genus Struthio; species Struthio camelus. Next base: position 21,784,783 of record NC_090950.1, read on the forward strand.
GGTGCGCGCGGGGTGGCATTGCCCCGTGTGTGCGTGGGGACAGCACTTCCCTGTGTGTGCACGGGGTGGCACGGCCTCAGGTGTGCATGGGGACAGCATTGCCCTGGGTGTGCGCAGGGTGGCATGGCCCCGGGTGTGCATGGGGACAGCATTGCCCTGGGTGTGCGCAGGGTGGCATGGCCCCGGGTGTGCATGGGGACAGCATTGCCCTGGGTGTGCGCAGGGTGGCATGGCCCCGGGTGTGCATGGGGACAGCACTTCCCTGTGTGTGCGCGGGGTGGCACGGCCTCAGGTGTGCATGGGGACAGCATTGCCCTGGGTGTGCGCAGGGTGGCATGGCCCCGGGATGGCATGCAGGATGTTTGGCTTCTCCAGCCTGGCAGCACCCTGGGAGGCGAGCTCAGCGCCATCACCACCCCCTGAGGGCAGAGGAGGGTGACGGCCGTGGTGACACCCGCCAGGGCTCTCTATGGAGGGGCTCAGGATGTGGATCAGCCCCTTGGCGGCACTGCAGGAGGGGGGCTTTTCTGCATAGGATCTCCTCATAGCAGAGAAGCAAGCACAGGCTTGGGGAGGCTGTGGGGTTCATACGACGTGTTTTTGCACGGCTGGACAGCTTCTCCTTCCTGCGGTGCTGTGTCCTGCCCTGCAGCCAACTTAGGCATAATGGGGCATTTTTGGAGGCTATATGGAGGAGGGCAAATTGCTAGAGAGGTGCAGGAAAGAAGCAGGTGTCTGCTGGCTGGAAGACGCAGCACGGGAAACCCTCCCTGGGGGCAGACCTGAGTACCAAAATGCTCCATCAGGGCAGTGTTACAGCCTGCAGCTTGCAGTGACTCCAAACCCAGACCAGAGCTGGAGATGCTCGATTTGAACCCAAGTGCGTGGGCAGGGGGCTCGGACCCAGGGATGCAGCCTAGCCCCTGGTGCTCATTTCCACAAGGCTGAGGCCCGAACAAACTCATCACATGCGGATACAGCAGAGATGAAGGGGAGGACCAATGGCCGGGGGCAGGAATAGTGATTTTTGGTCCATGCTCCCCCCCAGCCATTTGGATGTCAGTGCTTACCCTCCACCCCCGACCAGAGCGCCCAACACATGGGCCAGTCCCAACCTCCCGGGCAGCTCCCTCCCCGCATCCCCGGGGGCCCCACACCCAAGGGCACAGTGCTGTGGGCCCCAACCGATGGTCCCAACCGATGGTCCCAGCCTCTCCGATCATCGCTCCCTCGCTCAGCTCCTCGCCACAGCTGGAGCACAGCTGTCCACCCCCTCACCCACCCCTTCACCCTGCTGGACGAGATACCCCCAGAGGGGCATTTCTCTCCCTGACCCAACCCCACCAGCCTGGGGTTTGTAGCGGGCACTGAGACCTGCCAGGGGAGCAACGGTGCGGGGACGCTCGTCCCCCACGCCGGTGCCGTGGGCTCTGTGCCACCCCGTGGCGAGCCGGCTCCGTGGAAGGATCGCTGCTGTCTGGGAGCCACCCGGGGCCCTGCAGCCTCCCCCAAACCGGCCCGACCTGCCGAGGAAGCCGGACCTGCTCAGGGATGGAGGAGGCTTCCCACGGCGCGGCCCTCCCCTCCGCAGGGAAGGGCCCCATCCCAAAACACGAAGGGACCAGTCTCTTCAGCAACGCGGCGCCCTGCCTGCCCTGGGCTTTTCCTGCAACGAGGGCCCACGGTGTGGAGGAGAGGATGCCGGCGGGGTCCCTTTGGGGTGCCCGGAGCTGGGGCATTGCCAGCCCCACGCTAGCCAGCCACCCCAGAAAGAGACATTGCGCCTTTAAGACAAAGAGCCCCGCACAAAGCGGCTTTGTGTCCGGACTTGCCGAGTTTTTCCTGTCTGCTGGAGCACGGCTTTGTCCCGGGAGAGGCCGGGACATGTATGGGCACGAGCGCGTCCCGGCGCCCTGTCAGCGCCCGCTCCGGCCGCGCCGCCACGCCACGCCGCGCCGGCGCCGGCCTCCCCCCGCAGCGGGATGGACCTGCAGACTCAAAGGGTTTTGGAGGATCTCAGTGCTGGGCACAGAAATCGGGGTGCCCCCTGTGCCGAGGGAGCCGAACCGGCCGAGCCGGTCAGGCCGCCGGCGGGAGTGCCGGGCAATGCCGGGCCTGGCTGCCGGCCGGCGCCTGCTCCCGGCGGCGCCGCCGCGCCAGGGCTCGGGAGGGCAGCCGGCCGGAGCATCCCTCCTTCGCCTTTCGTTCCTCCCCTTCAGGGTCCCCCTTTTTGGGGGGCTCCCGGCGCAGTCGCTGCTTCCCGCCGGCCCACGCGCTCCCGCCTGGCTGAACGCAGGACAACTGGGTCCCTTCCCGGACGGAGCAGGAGCAAGGCGGCACCAAAGCCCCGTGCTTTCGCCTCGCTCTCTCCGGGCACCCGGCAGGGTGGGCCAGGGCCTCTCCTCCGCCCAGGGAGAGCAGGAGCGGCGGGGGCTCGCCGCCGTGCCGAGGGGGCCGACGCCGTGCCTGCGCCCGGCGGGGGGAGGCCGGGGACGCCGCTCCGCGCGGCGTCCCGCTGGCCTCCGTGTTTTCCCTGCAGCCTTTTGTGTGTGGTGGCGTGCGTGCCGTGGCTGCGCGCGCGCGGGGAGGCCGCATGGCGCCGCGGCCTGCCTCCCCACCTCCGTCCTCCTCCTCCTCCTCCTCCCTCCCCGAATATCTCCGCCTCCCCGGCCGCCATTTCGCAGCGCCGGCTTCGCCCACTTGCCCTCCACATCATGGAGGACCGGTGGCGGGAGGAACAAAGAGCGGGGCCCCCCGCGCGGAAAGCGCCAACCCGCCACCCCCGCGGCGGCACCCACGCGTCGGTGGGGGGGGCGACCAGCCACGGCCACCCCGCGCGTCGGCCCCCCTCGCCGGGGGACGGCCCGGCCGCGCCGCCCGCGCGCCTCGCACGTGGCGGCGTGGCACCGGGTCGCTTCGCGCCCGGGCATGGCGGCGGCGGTGCGCGCGGGCCCAGGCGCTTTGGTCTGCCCCGAGGTCGTCCGGGCGGCCGCGGCGGGGGACCGGCCCCGGCACAAACGGCGAGCGAAAGGCGCCCGTTGGAGGTGCCTGCAGGAGACGGCCCGGGGCGCCCAGGTCCCCTGTGCGTCCCCAGACCGCGTCCGTTAAGGCGCCAGTTCCCGGAGGCCTTTGACGGCAGGTTGGTCTCCTGGCCCCCGCCCTATTTCCAGGTCTTTGCGATTTCCAAAAACGAGCCTGAAAGGCACCGCCGCCGCCGGCTGCTCGCGAAGCACGTTGCGCATCCATTATATTGCTTTGTTTTTTTGCTTCTTGCTTTTTTTTTTTTTTTAATACGCGCTTTATTTTAGGCCTGACTCATGGTTTTGGAGCGTGCTGCACAGCACGAGCGATTGAAGGCAGGCGAGCATCCTACACGCGCCGTCCCCGGCGTGGGCTGGCACGCTCCGGGCGAGCCCACGAGGAGCACCAGCCTCGGCCCCCGTGGCGGGGGTCAGCACGCGGAGCCCTGTCCCACGGCCGCGCTGCCGCCCCACGGGCCGGGGCTGCAGGCGGGTGCTGCCGGCCCCCGTGCCAGGTGGTGGCTCGGGTGCAGACCCCCCCACCCCACCCCGTAGTGCTTGGGGCAGCCCCGAGGCGCTCCGCTGGCATATGGGGCCGGCGCTGCCTCGGTTTCCCCAGCTCCCAGGCCGTTAGGAGGAGGAAGAACTTGCTCCCTATCCGTATCCTGCCCCTCTTCCTCCCCGCGGTTTCCTCTGCTCTTTTGGGCTGTCAGAGCCACTGGCCACGTGCCCACGGGGGGCTATTTCGGCACGGAGCCCGCTCCCATCCAGTGCCTGCACTGGCACAGGGTGACGGGGCATTTCCCTGCTGCCCTCGACCGCCTCCAGCTGCTCCTGGAACACCCGTCACCCCGCAGCCCGGGCCGGGATGTGGGTGACCCTGGGGAGCGCACCCTCGGGCCAGGGTGCGGGGCTGGGGCGGCCCCTGCAGTGCTGCCCCGCGCGGGGCCCCCATCACCGGGCGGACCCCCACGTGGGGCACACATCGGAGTGAGCCGGCCCCGCAGCCGCGGCACTGCGGTACGTGCCGGGGTCGCAGGGCACCGTGCAAGGGGGCACGGAGAGAAACCGATATGCAGGTGAATGTGTGTGCACGCGTGATTGTGTGTGCACATGACTTTGGGCATGCACATGGCAATTTGGGCGTGTGCATGTGACTGTGAGTGTGGGGGAGGCTGCACACATGAGCCTGTGTGCAGGTGCGACTGTGTGTGCACATGGGAGTCTGTGTGAGCACGTGTGACGGGCTGCACACGTGACACCTCATGCTCACATGTGATGGTCTGTGTGTGCACGGTGCATGTGCACCCACATGACAATCTGCATCTGTGACGGCTCATATGTGACAGTGTTATGTGTGCCTGTGAGTCTGTGCGTGCACCCGACAGGCTGCACACGCGACACTGGGCTCACAAATGACTGTGTGCATGTGCATGTACGCAACCGCACATGTGACACTGCTGGGTGCGTGTGTGTCTGGGTACGCACATGCCCAGCTGCAACATGACGCTGTGTGCTCACACGTGACAGTGCGTGGGTGCACGTGTGTATGCACACCGCAGTCTGCACCTGTGCTCACATGTGGCATGCTATACGTGCATGTGTGTGTGCGCGCATGACACTGCTCCCGTGACAGGGTGCACGTGCCTGCTGGTCTCTGTGTGTGCGTGACGTGTGAGCGTGCGTGGGAGAGCCTGGGGGTGGCGTGCACGCATGGAGTCTGTGTGTGGCTCCGTGCGCTTGTGCGAGAGTCCATGTGCAACTCTATGCATGGGGGCACACACATGTGGCATCTGGATTGTGTTTGGGCTGTGCCCCCTGTTTCTCTCCAGGACCCCACAGGCCTGTCTCGCTGGTATGCGAGCAAGGGCTCAGTGTGAGGCTATGGAGGGAGAGTGCGTGTGTGCGTGCGTGTGTGTGTGTGTGTGTGTGTGTGTGCACGCACATGCATGCATCCATGGGAGAGGAGGCCGATGGAGGAGGGAGGATGCACTGGCACAGTTTAGAGGAGGCTTTCTCCTCTTTGACTTTCCATTTCTTCTTCTTTCCCAGCCCCTTCCCCAAAAGCCCCAGGGACCCCCTTGCTACGGGAGGCTGCTGTTGCCTGGGGGCTGCCAGCTGTGAGGCCACGGGGACAGCGCCATGAGGGCTGGAGGCGTTTGCGCTGATGCTGGGATGGCTGCAAAGGATGCTCCCGCTCCCCGCAGCCTCCCACGCCCCAGGCCCCTCCTGGGGGCTGTGCAGGGGGTGCTGTATATGGGGGCAACCAGCAGGGGGCGTTGTATGTAGGGGGCAATCAGCAGGGGGCACTGTGCTGGGGCGATTGCAGGGGACACTGTGCTCTCCCCCCAGCAGGAGTCGCGGGGCAGGTTGTCCCCATTGATCAGGGAGCCCCATCACCCCACAGGGCCCCGGGGCTTCGCCCTAGCACCCTCCCTGCGCATCCCCAGGGACAGCAGGGTGCCGAGTGTGCAGCTGCCCTCCTGCTGGAGCCAATTCCCTCCTGGGTGCCCAGAGGGACCATCCAGGTCCCCATTGTGTCCCTGGCACTGCAGGTCCCCCAGGAACGGCTTGAAAAGGGGGGGGGAGGACTGGGGAGGGGAGCCTGTGGTCTTTGCTGCCACATCCCTGGCACACAGTAACCTGGGAGCATGGAGGGGCAGCAGGGCAGAGACGGTGCTGGGACGGTGGCTGCTCCCAGCTGCCTGCCAGGAAGAGGAAGGAGCCGTAGGCGCTGGAGGGCGTGCGAGGCCGGGGAATGACAGAGCGGAGGCAGCCGGGTGGGATGCTGCTCACAGCCCTGCCCAACAGCAGCGCCGGGGGGCTCGGCCAGGCAGCCCTGCAGAGCCACAGCTGCAGGGGCCTCATCCCGCTTCCTCATAGGCCCCCCCCGCCCCCAAAACCCTGATGGAGGCAGGGCCCTCGGCTCCCTCTCTCTTCTTCCATCGCCTTTTCGCTCCATTCCTCCTTTCACGTTTATCTTGTCGCAGCAATGACAGCCCCGTCTCTCCTGCCTCCCGCCGCAAGAGAGGTTTTCCCAACTCTCTCTGGCTTTCGGCACCACCCAGCATTTAAGCTGGACGTGATTAAAACATGCCAGACGCCCGCCACGGCCACACGCAGCCTGCGTCGCCCTGCTGCCCCACCAGGGCGAAGGAGGCCCAGCGCCCCTTCTGCGTGCCGGCGTATTGGCTGGGGCCAGACCCCGGTGCCGTCCTCGGCCCGAGCGAGGGGCTCCCAGACCCAAGGTCCCTGCTTTTTGCGCATGGGAGCCCCCAGCCCTGTTGGGCCCCCTCCTCTGCCCCGCAGAGCTTACGGTGTGGGCAGGCAGAGACCCCTGCGCGTGCCCCCCAAGCAGGGCCGGCTGCCCATACCTTTCATTAGCAGAGGGGCCAAAAAGAAGGGGCAGAGGAGACGGAGGGCACGCTGGCCCCAGCCCGGCACCGGGCCGCCCGCGGCGAGCAGCGCTCTGCTCACGCCTCCCGTGCCCACCCCGGCGCCTTCCAGCCACGAACATCAAGGCACTTTGCAGGCATTAAAAATTCAGTTCCCTTCTCCATCCCCTCCCTGCGAAGGAGTTTCGCATTGCAATGAACCCTGTGGCCTGCCCATGCCCTGAGCTGGAGGGATTTGTCTGGGCTGCCGCTTGCAAGCTGTCCTCCTGCAGAAGTGGTGATGAGGGGAGGGGAGCTGTGCCCCCCCCCCCAGCTCGAGCCACAGCCCCGGGGACCTGCAGGCCTCCCCCGGGCCCTCCTCCCTGGCCTTACATGCGGGTCACCGTCCCCCCTGCTGCATCCTCTCCTGCACAACGTGGGGTTTGTCTTTCCCCACATCGCCCAGGCTTAGCCCCAGGCAGGAGATGCTCCTTCTTCCCCTCCCCTCGCTCCTCTCTGCCCCCAAACTGTCCTGTTCACAGAGAGGGGTCACCCACCGAGCAGCAGCCCGAGCAGGAATCAATGAGCATCGGGCCCCAAACGAGGTCACACTGAAATGGGGGGTCGCTACGCGCCGGTGGCAGGAGCGCGCTGGGGGCTGCGTCCCTGCCGAGATCCAGGCAGGGGCAACAGCAGCTAACGGGGGTCTGCAGGGGGAGATACACCTTTTGGGGGGGTCAGTCCTGCTAGTGAGCACCCCAGGGCGAGAGGGGCGGGAAGCCAGCAAAGTGCCATGATCCCATGCGCGTACCCGTACCCGTGCGCGGGGAGGCCAACGGGCCCAGCGCTGAGCGGGGACAGGCGGAGGGCGGGAGGGAGAAGCGGGCGCTGCAGAGCAGCAGGGACCGTGCGCGCTTGTGCAGCGCCTAGCACGCGGGCAGCTTCCTGCAAGGCAAGGAGGTGACCGCCGCCGCCGCAGCAGGTGTGTTTTTGTAACAGAAACAAATGTCATCGCTGGGAGAGGCGAAGCGAGTTCTTCTGGTTCGGGAGAGACCAGAAAGCGCCAAGCCAGGTCCCAAACACCACGGTTGCCTTCAAAATCCTGAGAACAAACTAGTAGCTCAAGGGGTCCCTTTTTTGTTGTTTTTTTTTTTTTTGCCTTCAGGTCCATTTTCAAGCTTCTCTCTCTGACCGCAAAGGCTAGGAACGTGTCGTGCGTTTTCAAAACGAGAGCCGAAAGCCTGCCCGCGTGCCCAAAGCAGTCCGGGCACCGGGAGGCGAAGGGAAATACCGGAGCGTGGGAACATCCCGAAGGGGCAAGGCCTTCGCATCCCGCGGCTTTTTCTGCAAGAAGTGCCCCGTTTGCCAGCCGGGAGGGAAAACGTCCAGGGCAGCAGCTGGTCAGGGGACGCCAGCCCTCGGAGCGGGGCAGCCGAGGCCAGCGGGAACTGGCATTCGGGACCCTCGCTCCCGCGAAGGCCAGGTGGGCACGGGGAGAGCACACCGCAGGGCGCCGACGGACACGGTCCGCCCCGGCGGGGAGCCTCGCCGAGAGCCTTGCTTGCTCCCGCAGCGGAGGGTAATAAGGCCGCTTGCCGTTCCTTTTCACATGGCATCACCGTTGTACATGATGCCGCTGGAGTAACTGCAGCTGGGCTGCGGGCCAGAGCAGTGCCTGCGTTCAGCCCTCCGTCAGGCGAGGTGACTCGATCCGGCCGCTCCCCGCTCCGTTCAGGCCGCAGAGCCCCGTCGCACAGCGCAGGAGAAACCGCCCGGAAACCCGGAGCGAGCCGGCAGCGAGGCGGTGGCGACGCCGGCGCAGTCTCGTGGTGCCGGGGCACTTCCTTGGTGGCACAGGGTGAGCGCGCGACAGGCGTAAGCCCAGCTCAGAGGCCGCCTTCCCTGCGGCCCGCTGCCCAAATGTCGCACGGCTGCTTCACGCAGCCCACAGGCTTCACGCTGGAAAGGCTGCCGGAGCCTTTCAAGAGCGTGCTTGAGCTCCCTTTCCTTCCTGGGAATAAACAGAGTCCTCCTCACGTCGGGTGTCAAAAGCGGCGGCGCAGGCTGACGGTCGGAGGCCGAACCAAGTGGCCGAGCGGAGCTGCCGCCTGCCTCCCGGCCGGCCGGGGAGACGGAGGCAGCCGGCGGCCGGCTCCGGCGGCGGCACGCGGAGCTTTGTGGGGTTTCTCGGGACACGACGCTCCACCTGCCGGAGTCCTGTGACCGGGCAAGTCCCGGCTGTCGTTGCGAAACAGGATGTAATAAAACCTCATTTCAAGCCCTTGTGATGGCCAGGAATGGGAAAAGCTGGAAAAACATGCTGGGTGGCTGCGGCTGCACGCGGGTGCATAGGGAGGTGCAGGCATGCACGGGGACACGCCGTGCAGCCCTCGGGGGGGACACGTCCACGGGCCTGCAAGGGCGCCAGCGGCCGTGCCAGAGACACGGCCCCGAGGATTTTCCCCGCAGCTGCCGGCAGCGGGGCCCTGCGCGCCTGCGGGCTCCAGGGCAGCCAGCTCAGGCGGGACGAGCCGCCACGGACGAGGCGCCTGGTTTCCCCAGGCCGGGGATCGCCCGACTTCTGTTGCGACACAGGCAGCCGCAAGGGCAGTAGGCGCCTGGGTCCCCCGGCGCGGACCGAAGGGCAGCAGGCCGAGCCGTGGGCACGGGGAACGGCTGACGGGGCAATGGCTCTTCCTGCGAGAGCCAAGGGGAAGATGATAACTCTCGAGCGCTGGCTGCAGCCTGCGAACAAAAAGGCACGCTTGGCACGGGACGGACAGCCATGCCGACGAGTAACATCTTCACCCAGCAGCGAGCGTGTGTTAATCCACCAGGACGGGACTTGTCGCTCCCACGGAGCCTAGAATGGTTCTGCCCTTTTCCGCGAAAGCTAAAGCTCCTTCCAGACTGTTTTCTTTTTCAAACGAAATTCTGTTTTAGACTGGACAGGGCAAAGCAATCACTGCCCGCTGGGCGCTGCGGGTTTCACAGTCGTCCGCCTGAGCCTGCAGGCAGCTCTGGGGCTGCTCAGGGCTCTGCCAAGCTCTGCGGGGCTGCTGACCTGCTTTACCAGGGCTGCGCCGAAGCCTGGGCAGGGCTGGACCCACAGGCCCAGCTGGCACGGGTCTCTGCCCCTTGCTGCCAGGAGGACAGCATGGAAATACTGCGGTAACTTTAATTCCAGAGTGGAAGTTTCTGTGAAACGCAATAAGATAAGTAATTCCAGCCCTTGTGCTATCAATTTGAATAATGACGTGTGAGATTTTTGTAGGGCAAGCAGGCGGTTTGGGCAGCTAGGGCTTTTTTTTTGGAGGAAAGATGTAGTAGGGACTTGTGGGACAAGCAAGCTGGCTAGAGTGTCTTCGCAGCGTTGCCTTTGGGTCGGGGCCACTCAGCTCTCCCAAGCAATGCCTGTGGGGTGCACAAGTTGAAGCTTTGGGCTGCTTGCAGACTCAGGAGGCCAGATCTGGAAGGCCAGTGCTCCAGCCAAGGAAAGTACCAAGCCACAGCTGGTCTTAAGGGAGGTGATGCCTCATCCGGGCTTTTACTGGGCTTCAGCCGCTTTCCGTGACGCTGGGGGGCACGGAAGTCCCCTGTGACCCTGCGGGAAGAGCTGGCGGGGAGGGTGAGCTGCGAGGAGAGCAGCTAGCGTGAGCTGTTGCGACCGGAAGCCAAACGGGCACGCACACGGCGTGGGAGGGAAGGAAGGAGCTTGGCACCGCACGAGGGGAAATCACGGAGGAAGCAGGACTCGCAGAGAGCGAGCAAGGAGGAAGGACAGGGCTAGACCAGGCCAATCTCTGGCCGCGCTGCAGAGGGCCGTACCCCCGCTCCCGAGGGCAGGGGAGGCCGTGCCCTGTCGTCCCGTTCCCCATTCAGTTTGGGGATTATCTGACTCAGGCCATATGCACGTAGGGGCCCACACCCCCGTCGCGCCTGCCCCGCCAGCGTTGCAAACGCAGAAGTGGGGAGGGAAAAGGCCCTTTGCGCAGGCAGAGAGGGCTCAGACGGCTGCGCGCGTTGGGGAACGAGAAGGGACAAATCCCAGTCTCGCACAGCAGTAAACTGGGATTTTTAGATACCGACAGCCACCCCTTCAGAGGAGCCTTGGCTCTCCTCAGAGCTTCTTTTTTAAAAACATATTCCACATCTCATTTCCTTCCCAACCGCGGAGCGAGTCCGTCAGAGCTCAGCCCCAGGCAGTCACGCTGCCCTTTACGGGCCCTTTGCCCTGTGGCCGTGGGGGCCCGCGGCTCCGGGTGGGCCCAGCCGGGGGGAGACGGCAGCGGTCCCGGCCCCGGGGTGAGCCCTTCTCCCGCGGCTGCCGGTCCCTGGGGTCTAGTCAGGTGTGAACCGGGACGAACGCCGTCGCTGTGGGGGGGGCGTGCCGGGCGCCCCTCGCGTGGCTTCGCCGGTGCGTAATAAGGAGTTGAGCAGCGGAGCAGTCGCCTCCAGGCTAAGGGAAATCAAAGTCTCTCTCCTTTCCCCAGCGGCTTGTTTCTGCCAGGTTTGTTGACCGGAGTGAGTTTGCAGACTTCTACCCCTCCGTCCAACGGGATGGAAATTTGGTCAAAGTTTATCGGGAGGGAGGCAAACAGACACACGCACACGTGTGCGCGCCTGTGCGCCCACAGAGGCAAAGCGTGACAGCGCAACCTTTGTTTTCTTAGGAAGTCGCTCAAAAGCAAGGCCACCAGCGGAGGAAGCAAACAAGCGGGAAGGGGGGGAGCCGGCGCTTGTATTGTCAGCCGGGCTCTGCCTCCGTCGGACCCGGGAAGGCGGCTGGAAAAGGAGAACGCGACAGCGGCAAAAGGGCAAGCTGCTGCAGCAGAAGCGAGAGCCCGGCCAGCCGCGAGGGGCTCATCTCGCACACCCTGCCTCGCTGGGCACACGGCCCCTCCGGCGCCGAGGGAGCTGTGCTGGTTTGGCGATCGCCAGCTCAAATTGCCCGCGAGCAGGCGAGAAGACGCAGAGTGACTGCACCATTAGGTCCCGGGTGTTTCTTTGGGTGCCATCCTGAAAGAAAACCGCATTTCCAAAGCAGCCTGTGGTTTCTGGAGGGTATGATGCCTCCTGAGGGGGAGCAGGGGCTGCCTTCCCCCTCTGACTCTCAGAGACGCTCGTGGGCTCTCTGACCTTTTTGAAGGTGGGATGCTTGGAAAGGGCTTTTGCGAGAGGACTTGTCAGCCTGGGGCCTGCTAGTGCCAGTGCGGGGGCTTGGACTGCAAAAGGTAGGGACTGGCCAAGGAGCTAGAGGTGGGCAGTGGCGGGGCAGCATTCGAGGGGAATGCCCCAGGCAGCAAGACCATTTGCTGTGTCACACCAGAGCAATCATGCCTGTCTCTGGGCAACGTCCCAGGGCCATGCTATGCCAGGCCTCTGGCACCCAAAGGTGTTTTCAGGATCATGAAGGGGGAATCTCTCCTGCAGAGAAGTAAATAGGGGTGCTACATACAACCCCACACTGCTGGGAGACAGGATCTGCTCCATCAGCCTAAGCTTTGGGGGGAAGCAGCCACAGTGGAGAGCCAAGGAGCAGTGTCGCACCCCGTCCTGGGGCAAGCCGGAGAGGGTCCCCCATTCCCTAAACGGTGGGGGGTGTCACAAGGAACCAAGCAATTTTTGCAGGCAGAGGCTCACAAGCCAGCACCAACCCAGGCACTCTGAGGGCACAGTTCAGCTAAATACCTCTCCTAGGTGGGAAAGCTGCCAACAGGGTGGTGGGGTTATGTGAAGGTTAGGCCTTGGGCACAGAGGAACAGCTGCTCCTAGCCACCAGGCCACTTCCCTGGCACATGGGTATCTCCTCCCTGGTGTTTTGCTGCACCCCAAGGCAATGAGGGAGTCTATCTGCCAGGGCCCTTCCAGCAGGCGCTGGGGCAGAGCGTGCTGCAACAGGGCCCTTTAAACCGCAATAAACTAATTTTCTTCCCTATTGGAAGAAAATTGCCCCCATTGTTGGGCTGGGCATCCGGTGAGCTTGTCCCCTTTCCTTGCAGACCAGGTGCCACAATCTGCTCTGAAGTCCAGGCTTTGCTCCTCTGTGTGGGGCTGCTCATGTCCCACGCACTGACCCGGGGCTGGCTCTGCAGGGAGGAGGGATGCTGCAGAGGTGGCCACTCCGGGGTGCCACGTTTGGCAGGTGTCCATCATTCAGAGCTGGGCTGGCTTGTCTTTCCTGCAGGGTGAGGAAGCGGGACTAATCCTGGTTACACTTCTGCAGCCCTTGCCGGGAGAGCGCAGCGCCAGGGCTGTCTTGTTTACATGCGCACACACTTCCTCCTCTGTGGCAGACATAGCGACGCCTTTTGTATCGGACAGGGAGGCAGCTGTCTCCTGGCTGAGCCACCATTTGCATGCAAAAATCACAGGGTCCCCAGCACTCGCTTCCCAGGGGAGAGCCACCAGCTGTGACCATCACACCACAGGGGACAGGTCCCTTGGGCCACTAAGCCCCCTGGGTGCAAGTGGGGGTGCAGAAAGGCAGAGCTCAGCAGCAACATGCTTGTACTTTGGTGGGTGTGAATGGGGTTTCTGGGCAGCCTCGGACAGGGCAGATAGCGACGCTGTCCCTTGCTAATGCTGAGGCAGTTTTGATGAAGGACACAGTGGAAAAGGACTGCCCTAGAGCAAAGCAGTGGGGAGCCAGCATGCACCCTCCGCTCCCAGGGAATGGCAGTCCCCCTGAACCAGATACTAACCTTAAGTACCACCAGGAACATGGCACAAGGTAGAAACCAGGGTGACTTTCAGGAAACCTACCCTTGGGGGCCAAACTCTTGGATGTTTCAGCTCAGTGACACTCATGCCTGCTTTCTAGCCCCTCAGGTCCCAAAGAGCCCATCTCCATCCCACCAGCCTGTCCCCAGTGGAGATGCCATGGCAATGTCCCCTGAAGACAGCCCAAAACATGTGGGGATAGGAGCCCAGGGAGCAGGAGGCCCCTCTGTGCTGAGCCCTGCCTCGCCACAAGGACGGGGACAGGCTGCTCCAGGTGGCTCCCTGGCTTCTTCGGAGCCAGGAAAGTCTGTTGCACTGACTCAGAGGGGAGGAGGGAAGGGAAATTCAGACTCACTTCTCTGCCCTTAGCAGCCCTTCGACCGACTTCCTGGCTCCTGGCAGTTTGCGTAATGGCTCGTGTGGGGGAAGAGGACCGAGCTGCTCGTGCAGCAAGCACAGGGCCCTTGCAGCAGCTGCTGTCAGCCCCAGGTCTCACTCTCCCTCATGCAAACAGCCATGCCAGAAGCTTTTTGCTAACAACCTGCACACGGGGCAGCTCACGAGCACCTGCCCTGCCACCAGCCCTCACCCCCCAGCCCAGGGCTCAGCCTCTTTCCCAGAGGGCAGAGAGCATCCCCAGTCAGATGCATCACCATCCTTCACGAAGGCTCTCACATGTCCTCTAAGGCAGCTGGTGATGCTGCAGGGGAGACTGCAAACCTAGGCAGGGGTGCATCAAGCTGCGTGGGTGCTCAGCCATGCTCTAGCCAGCAATCCAAGGATCACATCACTGCAGGGCTGGTTCTCTGGGGTGGAGAGGTGGTTCAGTGGGGTGGCTGTCTCATGTTGCTGTGACAGCCATCTCCATCTTCCGCTCACGCGGGGCTGGTGGCTTTGGCACGGAAGTGCTGCTCTGGCATCCAAGTTCACTGCGGTTTGCTGGGTGATTTCCCACAGTTCAAAGGCTGAGGCCTCTCATACATCCTCACCTAGGCTGCCGTTTCCTCTGCCACCCCAAGTCCCCTGCCAGCTAGCGGGGGAGAGGGCAAGTGCAGGGCTGTGGGAACCCTGGGCCCTGCATCACTCCCTCCGCCCAGAGGAGCGGGGAGCCTTGGCGGCCACAGAACAAACCCAGCCAGACAGGATTGCTGAACACCTCTCTGATACTTCTCACCTCCCCAACCCCAGCCTGCAACCCAAGCACACCTCCTCCCGGCCCAGAGCACAGAGGCCGGACTGGCTGGCAGCAGCAGGGCAGTTTGGTAACAAAACAGCTTTCCTCAGCTGCAGCCCAGACCACACAGGAAAGGGAGACACAGGCCAGATCCAGTGCCCATTGTGCCATCAACTGGCCCCGTTCAGCCCAGACTTGAGCTTTTCCAGTTTCCAGAACATGGCCCAGCAAGCTGGCAGCAGGAGCCCTGCCTCACACCGCAGCCCTGGGGCCAAGCAGGAAGGCCTGCAGCTGGGGTCACGTTCCTGCTGCGGCACGCTGGGTCAGGCAGGGGAGCGGGGCTGCCAGGCAATGCAGCTCCTGGCGACTGCAGGGACCCTCCGTGTCAGGTCTGAGCCACCCCCAAAACCAGCACCCAGGAAGAGGCTGAGCTGCACTGCAGGTTCATTTTCAAAGGGGTTTTCCAGGGTGGGGGAAGAAGAAACAGGACAGGGCCACTGTTTCCATTTGGGGAAACAGAAGCACAGGCTAGCCATGCGCCTGTCCTCAGCCACCCAGCGCAGCCGGGCAGAGACGCTCACCCCGCAGCCCCTGACCTCCCAGCAGCTCCGTCCCCCTCGGCCACCCCAGGCCCGGCCCAGCTCCCCTCCACCCGACACCGCGGCACAGCCGGCCGGTCCCCCCAGCCCCGGCCGCAGCCACCGGGAGGGCAGAGGCAACAGGCACCCACATGCTTGGCACTGCTCCTCCTCCCCCCCCGCCCCGCGACCCTACAATAACAGACGGGCCCCAGGGAGCACCGCTACACTCACCCCACCCCGCAGCAGCCGAGCTGCCCCCAGCGAGTCCCAACACCCCGCCGGGGGCCGGTACCCCCTGCCCGGCTCCGCCGAGCCGCCCCCCCACCCCCGACACAACACACCCGGCTCCCCGCAGACCCCGCCGTAACCGGCAGGTGCAAAGGAGGAAGGAAACGGGCAGTTAAACCACCAGAGCCGGCCAAACAGCGAGCTGGGCGAGCCCAACGGCCACGAATTTATTTGGGTGCAGGGCAAGGAGCTGACAAATACCTGCCGAGAGAGAGCTAGCGTCCCTCGTAACAGCCCCAGGGCCGCGGCGGCCGTGTCCCCCGCGATGGCCCAGCGCAGGTGCCCGCGGGGCTCTTCCCGGCGGCCCGGCCGCGGCTCCCGCCTGCCCGCGCCCGCTCCGGCTCCAGCGCAGCGCCCCGCCGGGGCTCCCGCACACAAAGGGCTCCGCTTTTAAAGCCCGGCGTCCCAATTCCCCCAGCCCCACAGAGCCCTGATTGGTTGGGCCGAGGCAGGGCTGCTGCCTGGTCCCCCCCCCCCTCCTTCGGAGGTGAAGGGGGGGGGGTTGGAAAAAGATTTAAAAAAAAAAAAGGAAAAAAGTGAAAAACAACTCCAACCACTGGAAAGGACGAGTCTGGCGTTGTCCTGAATCACCTCCCCCCCCCGCCGCCGCCGCCGCCGCCGCCTCCCCCAGTACCTGCAGGTACCTGCAGAGCTGCAGCCCGGGTCTGGCCCCGCCAGCCGTGCCTGCGTGTGCGCGGAGGGGAGCCGACAGGAAAGGCCTCGCCAGGCTGGAAACCACAAGCCTCCTGTGGAAAAAACTTGCTAATGCCGGGCCTGGCAAAACGGAGACAAACGGTTATTCACGGGAGAGGCATTTCGTCGGCACCTCCCCTCCCCAGCCCCTTCCCTGCCCCTGGTCCCCTGGTGTCTGGTGCTGGCCTTCGCCCCTGGTGCTGCCCCGTCCCCCGGTTTTAGGCAGCCACCCTTTTTTTTTTGGAGGGGGGGGGGAGATCCGGGGAGCTGTGTTCTCCCCGCTCGTCGGCAGGGGGTATTCTTGTACCGAAGAACGCAGCCCTTTTGTCCAGGATGCTGGCCCCCAGCCCCGTCCCCCTCCTGCGGGTCCCGCCGGCTTCCCGGCAGGCAGCCGGGAGGTGCGCAGGGCGCCAAGGGCCGGGGCCGGCGGCGAACCTGCCCTCGCCAAGGCAAACACGGCGAGAGGCAGCCCGCCGCTTGGCGAGGGCAGGCAGGCCCGCTCCGCCGGCGGCTCGCCCGGCGCGATGCCCCTTAACGCGAGCCTGGGTCAAGGCTCGGCAGCCTGGCCGGGACGCACACGCTTTGGGGGGTTAAAGGAGAAGCCCGTCCTGCTGCAGAGGGGCAGAGCGCGGGCCCGGGCCGCAGCGGGTACGGATGGAGGCGCTGGTCCTGGCACGTCCCGCCTCCCAGGCGTCTCCGTGCGTTCGGCCTCACGTATTTTGGCCTCGCAGGCATTGGCACGTGTTTGATCTGGCCCTCGCTACAGGCAGGGAAACTGAGGCACAGGGAAGCTGGCAAACAGCGAGGACGTGGCAGAGTCCAGGACAGCCCCCTGGCTCCCGATGCCTTTGCCCTCGCCAGCCCGGACGCCCTCCCGGAGCAGGGCCGTGCTCCTTGCGCCTCCCCACGCTGTAGCCCCACCTTAGCGACCCTCTCACTGCTGAGCCACCAGGCAAGGCGCACATCAGTCCCAGCGGCTGGCCAGTGGCAGCTCTCCCTGGATCCATCGCTGAGATGAGTTTGGGGCTGTTTGTGCCAGCAATGGGGTCAGGGCAGCTTTTTGGGGCAGAAACAAATAGTGTCCGGTGCGCAAAACCTTGCAAAATTCCACTCTAACATGGAAAGAGTTTCCCACCTCATCGTGCTTCAGCCCGGATGCTTTTAACAAGCGTCCTGGGCTCAAGCGAGGAGCGTTCACAACGTTTTCTTTTATTAGGCTGTTGGCCTCCATGTGCGGTGTTTGTGGGCATGGCCAAAGCATCACCCCTCGGTCCCGGGCCACCTTCGGCAGGAGGAGCAGGGCCCCGGAACAGCGGGGGAGTGAGCCTGCTCGATGGGACGCCACTGAACGGGTGCCATGCGTGGCCGAGGAGCGGGTGCGTGTGTGTGCATGCGCGCACACGTGCGCGTACACGTGTGCATGCAGGTGCGTGCAGGGCAGCGCCGCGCTGAGCCCCTCCGCAGGGCAGAATGGATGCTCTCCAGGACGGAGATGCTCTCCACCGGCCACAGGAAGGGGAGGGCTCTCCGGGGAAGCGAGGGGTCCCTGCGGAGGCAGGAGGGGCGGGCGCCGCCGGGACCACCAATCCCCAGCCCCTCTTTTGCTTTGAATTTCTGAAACGGCAGGGCTCGTACACGGGCTTTGTTAGGGGGCCTGGGCCGAGCGCCTCCCGGGGCCTGCCGATCCGTCCTCTCGGCTCTTTGTCCGGGCGCCCAGGTTCTGCTTCTGGCACCAGGCCCTGGCCAGCAACGTGCCAGGATGTTTCACACGGAGCCTCACGGGCTGCCGGGGCAGTTTTGTAACAACCTCCAGGGTCCAGGCAGCTAAATTAAGTCAATGACTTCTCATTCAATACTGTACAGAGCTGTGTGGCTGTCACCTCGCGACCCCATAGAAAAGCCTCCTGGCAATGCCAACGGTGGAGGCGAGCTGCAGCGTACCGCACAGACAAGAGGCCTTCTTCACTCCCAGAGGGAGTCTGAGCTCTTCAAAGCCTCTCACCCCATCCTTGCATCTTCTGTCAGGCTTGTGGGTAGCTCTGTCTTAGCACTTGTCCTACAGAGGGGCAGACTGAGGCACAGAAGCCAGGCTGGCTGCACCGAGGAGCTTGGCACCAGCCAGCCTGTGTCAAACCTGCTCTTTTACCAAAAAAAGCAGATTTTAATTCAAAGTGGTGCCATGGGAACCCTCCCTGTTGCACTGAGAGGGCAGACTGGGCTCCTTCCAGCCTGTGTATCAGTTCCCAAAACAGAGATGATACCTAGGCTGCAAGGGACCTGCATAAGGTGACAGGGCTGTAGGGATTTGCCCCAGGACACGTCATCCCAGAAGGGACCTGTCCCTGGGCTGATAACCCTGAAAGTCTCGAGAGTGCCAGCCCTCAGAGGGGGGTCAGTGGGGCTGAGCTGTACAGGAGGGCGAGGTGGGGACTCTGGGGCTCTTTCTTAATGACATGTGGCCACGGGAAGGCCATATCTCCCCATCCTGTTGCACATGCCAGAGCTGGGACATGGGGAGCACATCCGGCTTGCTTAGACGAGGGAGGAGATGGGCAGGACAGCACAGCCCTCCTCCTCCTGCTCAAGGGCCAGCAATGCCCCTGGCAGGCTCAGCTCTCGCTGAGTCCCCAGGGCTGTTATTTGCTTTAAAACAAGCAGCAGCAGCAAGTACCTCTCATCTGTAATGGCCTAGTTAGAGCCAGGACTGGCTGCACTTTGCCGCGTCTTGGCTGGAAGAAGTGACAACAGCCAATTTGGCGGTGGCTGGGACTGAAGCAGGGACACAGGGTGCTGTCGGCATGATACCTACAGCACAGGCAGGACACTTGTTGGAAAGCTCTCCAGGCCCTTCCTTTGCAAAGCCTGTTCCCAGGTACTTGGCCACAGCGTCCTCCTCCTGTTAGCAGTGAAGATAAATCTCCAGGGACTTCAAAGAGCGCCTGGATTTTAGTGCTGGCGCAGGAAGTGTTTGCCCATGGAGAGCTAAGAGATTTTGTAAATGTGGCCTTTCTTTGAGGCCCTGAGCAACTTCTCCCATTCACAAGCAAACATTCAGTTTTGGGGAGAGCACTGGGTACCAATGTGCAGAGCTGCACGTGCGGCCGGCTGCCTCGGGCTCACGCAACACCAGCTCACCAGTACTGTGCTGAGACTGCCAAAGGAGCGGGGCACCTGCCTGCGCCTCGTCCACCTCAAAGAGCAGTGTGTATACAGGAAAAAAAATAAGGCCGTGTGGTACACAGGCTATATCCAGGCTCTGTTTCTTTGATTTCTTTTCCTTTTCCTATGGAGAACCTGACAGCGTTCTGGATTTCTGCAGCTACTTTGCACATAGGTAAAAATATGTAGGAAGTTTTGATCAGGCTGCCTTGTCCGGGAAGTGAACTAACCCCAGAGCTGGACTGTCTGGGTTATCAGCGTGCAGGGCTCCCCAACAGGCGGCACTAATGATGACGCAGCATCAAGCATTCTCAAGACTCGTTAAAAGCTGCACTTTAACAAGACTGGCATATATATAACCACACAGCCTTGTTCCAGGGCATATGTGTGAAACCAGATCTGTTTAGAAGTGTATCCGAAAACCTCTTTGCAGGCTACACCGGGCCTCCGGGCTGCAGGGCACTGGCAAAGTGTGGCATGGCAAAGCCGGAGAGACAGAGTTTGGGGGAGCTCCCGAGAGCGCCCGCTCTATTTGGGGAAGGGCGTTTGCCCTGCCAGGTACTGGGGCAGTGTGGCAGCAGCACAGCTTTGGGAAAGCGGTCTCCCCTTCGCCAGGGAGAAGTGCACGAAAACCACATCCTGCTCAAGTCTGTGGCCAGATGGACTGGGAATGGGGCTGGAAGCCCAGCCCACAGGATGGCAGAAATTGAAGACCGAAAAGAATCGGTGAAACCTGATTATCCCATATGTTCCCCCTTGTCTAGTTTAAAGCAATTCAAACCAGGAGCTTTCCATCACTTTCCTCTGGAAATGTGCCTCTTAGAGATGCTTCCCATTCCCACCTGCAAGCTTTTGCTCTCTCCAGCCCCTACCAGGAGCTCTGGGGCCAGCCTGGTGGGGAAGGTCAGCTAGCGCTGCCCCAAACTGCCTCTGGGGTCCCTGGTGCTGCAGTGTGAACATCAGCCCTCAGGCACTCCCGGGCAGGCGGCCAGCAGGGCCCGGCTGTGCACACAGGCTCTGCACTGTCAGGAGGGCTCCTGCCCAGCTCCCGTCAGCCAGACCTGGTGCTTCCGGACACCAGGTCCACCCTCAAGGCTCACCCTCACCATTTAAGCCCTTCGGAGGTTGATGGTAAGTCACTGTTCAGCCCAGGCCACGCACATTAAGTTCACCCTCATCTGTGCATGGCCCAGAATGGGCTGGAGCCAGAAGGAGAGGAATGCCACCAAAAACAGATGCCTTTTCACTCCAGAAGATCAAACCTCCTGCAATAGCCCAGGCAACAGGGAGAAAAATACTGAGCAGGGAAAGTTTGGCTGGAGCTGGCTGGAGCATCCTGGCAAAGCAAACGCTCCCACTAGCGTTTGCTCCAGCTTTTGTGCAAAGCCCCCTTTTATTAAATGGGGTCTTGGAGATTTTGCTTTGCAGGCCTTTGGAGCAGCCCTGTGGGGCCAGATTGGCGAGGGAATGGAGATAGAGAGCCAGAAAGACCTGACCCCCATCCAGGACTCTATTGCTTCCTTCAGCGCAAAGTGTAACAGTATCACAACCCGTGGTGGCACTGAGGGACTTTTTGTTATCATGACAAATTCACATGATGTCACTGTCAGGATGCAGGACCAGAGCCAAAGCCTGCAGAAACCATGAGGCGTCCAGTCCGGCACCGGTCATAGAGCAGGCGTGAGTGAAGGCAGGACTCCAGCAGCCAAACTGCAGTCGCTCAGAGTGCTGGCTAAACTGGGACTGCTATGCTAGTGCTGTCCACAGGTTGTGTGTCTGTGCATTGGGCAAGGCTATGCCTGCACCCAGCGTCACACACACAGACACACACACCCCCCACACACACCTGCACTGTCTACATCAGGATACCATGGGAGAAATCAGCAGTCTGGCTGCTTGCCCTTCTTCAGCCAAGAGCAGGAACAACACCAGTGCGGGCTTGGCCATGGGAACTCAGTGACACAGAGAAGAGCTGGAGATGGCATCGTGTTCGGGACAGATTCTTCTTTAATACCAGCACAGCACTTGCTCTTTCTGCAGTGACGCTTCCCGAGGACCCCAAGACACAGTCATCCATGGAAGAGAGAGACCCTGACCTGCACTCACTCCTGGGGCCAGCACACCACGAGAGGCTGCCTCCATTTGAGGATGGGGCATTGCTCTATCAGGCTGCACTTAGTGTTTCAAAACTACTCCCAGGTGTATAAGATCCCAGGAAACCATGGGGACGTGCAGATATGAAGAGATCAGTTTCTCCCAGCTGGCTGGGCTGCTGGGCCCCAAGGCACCCTTCTGCAGCTTGCCTGGTGCACATAGCTTTTGTACCAGTGGCGAGCATGTAGCTTTGCAGTTAATGCACTGATGGAGAGTGATTCTTCCCTCTTCAACATACTGCTGCCAGGTGGCTGGGCTAGGCACTCCTGGTTTGCAGCAAGGTCATTTGTTTGAGTCAAACACTCAAAGCTGAAATGGGTCTTTTGAAATCCTCTTAAAGCAATGGGAGAAGAAGTTAGATCTGTTCTGGGCTCTTTGGCAGGACCCTGGGCCAGTGTCCAACTCCACCCGCATTTCTGAGTGATTACAAGGCTCAGTCAGCCAGTAAATCAGTTTGGAGACGGTCTTTCATGTCCCATGCACTCTTAGGTCTGAGCCTCTAGCCATGAGGAAACTTCAGCAGTAAATGATTGGCTTGACTTTTGGGGTGGGAGGAAAGCAAGGCTGTGCTCTGGTTGGCAATGGGGAACCTCAGGGGAGACTGACCAGCGTGCCCCGAACACGCACCTCCTTTCTCTGCTCATTCGTTTCATGCCTATCACATCACCTCTGGGATGAGCTCTCTCCTGCTCTCTTGTTAACTTAATAGCTGTCTCACAGATCGCTTAGTAGCAAGTATGTGTGTGAGAGGCACACTTTGCTTTGTATACTTGTGCCTAGGTCTGGACATCAGGTCCAGTCTCTTCTCCTTCTTCCCTGCCTTGCTGTCCCCTGGCATCATTTGCCTCTTGTTGTTTTGGAAGCAGCCTGCCTGGATGTGATTCCTCACCAGCCAGTCAGTAACGTGAGCGAATGTTCCTGTGCACTGAGCTCTGTAACAGCTTCTCCTGGGCTTTCCTCCTACTCTATTTAATTGGGCACTGAGGGACAGGGACAGTAAGCAACAATTAGGTGAGCTGGAGAAATGCTCTGGTTTCCTGGCCTCGCTGTTCAGAGCACCTTGGGAACCACTTTCCCCCGAGACAGTAGAAGGAGAGGGAGGGATCCGAGGCTCTCAGAAAGATGCAATGAAGCAATGTGAGCCAGGAGAAGCAGGCAGTGGGTTACATTGTATGGCCACGGTGGGACAATGCAGGTTAGCTCTGTGGGACTGGTTGAGCTGCGCTGGGTTTGCCCCTGGGCTGCTCCATCTGAGTCAGTTGGGCTAAGGGACTGACATGGGACAGCCTCATCGGGACAAAGGAACATCCTCACACAACATTGACGCTCCATGAAACGTTCAGGAGTGATAAACCAGCTGAGCCATCTGAGCCCGGCACTGCGCTCCCTGCCCTGCCAGCATGGGCAGGTTATGGGGTTGTGATGTCCAGAGACCACTAAGCTCTCGTAGTCAGAGATTACAAGGCTAGTCCATTCATAACTAATTATTTGTGATCATCAGCTATCACCTTCCTTACAGCCCCAGGGTCACTGGCATCCCTCAGAAGGAATTACCTTCACCGCCAACTCTGTTGCCTGGCCCAGTTGGAAACAGGCCTAAGCAGGCTCTGACTCTGTTTCTGTTGCCAGTTCAAGGCCTTGGAGCTACTCTCCAGTGTCTCCAAAGGATCGGGTCTTGGCCATGTCAGTGGCAAGGGGATCCCAAAACATTTTAGGAACAAGAATGTGAGACAGTGAGCCAGAGCCTTCAGAGGGGGGCTGAACTTCTAGAAAAGACTGGATGGAGCTGGGGGACAGAGGGTCTGACTGCATCCAGAAGAGGCTGGAGGCTGCTGGAACTGGGGCAGTACGAACAGAGATGATTTAATGGCGTGTCAGTGCCTAGGTTGGAGCCAGCAAAGGTGGTAACTGGATGGGTGATAGACATAGGTGACCCCAACCCAAGTGACCTGGTAAGGCAAGAGGAATCAGCTGAATCCCAACAAGCAGAGACCTGGGAACATGCCTTTGCCATCCTAGCTGGTTTGGAGGCTACCTGCAGAGAGACGCTACGTGAGCCCATTTAACAGACTGTTGGATAGGAGCAGGATGCTTAAGCACAGCCCAGTTAACACGGACGACTGGAACCCAGAGCTGGGTACCTACATCTCAATGGAAGTCTATGAGTATTGGAGGCTTTCTTGATCCCAGCCCCTCTGAAAGGTTCAGCACAGGCTTTGCCAAGGCTAGAGCTGTCTCTGCAGCTGGCCAAGAAATTCCTGCCAAGACATTATTTGGCCAAAGTCCTGAAAGTAGGATAAATCAAGAGCAGTCTGGATTTGCAAACCCCAGGCAAGTGGCTATGCATGTGCTCAGACACACGCTCACAAGAGGGGCCATCTCTTATCCACATCCACTCCTGCTGGCCCCCTAAGATCCAGGTCGTTTCAGCCCTTGGTCCTGCTCCTGGCTCACCTCCTTTGGGTTCAAATCTGCATTTCGACAACATCCTCTCATGAGGCCAGCCCAGCTTTTCAGTAGGGTTGTGCCCAGTTCCTCCTCACCCAGGAAGCTCTGCTTGATGAGGCAGCATCCAAGGAGGACATGGGGCAAAAGTCATCCATCTTTCCAGATAGTGAACGGCCTGGCCTGTGGCAAGAGACTGCTCTCCCATCCACGAAGGACACACAGCTCCTGAGGGGCTGATCCTGCCAGTCTACATCTCCTGCTGGAGCCTGTCCCATTTTGCCAGGCCCATGTTCTTCTCAGGCTGATGCTTCTGGATATGAACCTCTTGTCCTTGCCACTGCTGAGGGGAGTTACCTATCACAGTTGATGAGCTCTGCCTTGCAGGGGTTACTCACTGGAGAAGAGTTGGTGGGGTGGAAGATCCCCAATCTACAAAATTCCCTACTAAAAATGAGATCTAAAGAGATCCAAGGTGCCAGTCCCTTACTTGGACATGGACCTAGGCACCTGCGGCTCCACTCATCCAAGGGGTTTGAATCCCAAACATCCTTGCATGAGGCCACAAACAAACAAGTGACAAGTTGCAGTAGATCCAGCCATGCAGAATGACAAACACACGGGAGGTAGCCTTGCAGGGAGGAGGAGAGTCCAGCTGGGTGAGGCAGCCACGGATGGTACATTGATCAGAATTGTTCAATACATTATTCATGGCCAACCTGTGCTGCGGCGCAGGAGAAAGCAGTGAGCACACATTTCTCTTCAGGAAATATGCCTGAGATAGCCGAAGAGCCCCTATCTGAGGTCGGCAGCGTTTCAAGGGAGAAGTCAAGATGCCGAATGTCTTACTCTACTGCGACACCTCTTCAGAGGAAGCAGCAGCACCGACGAATGCCAGAGCCACCCGCACCCCCCTCACGAGGTGGGTTCATAACCCAGACAAAGAGGAGCAAGAGCCATGCAGGATGCCAAAACCTCCTCTCTCCTCTCATCCAAAGGCTATGAGGCCTTGTAGGGAGCAGAGGAGAGCAACACATGTCGGGACCTGCAGGCCCATGTGGGCAAGGAGGCAGTGGAGGGATAGAGGGGCTGGGGCTGGTTGCCTGTGGTGCTGGGCTTGCTGCTCAGATGGGGATGGACGGTGGCATGCTGGGGTCTGTCTGCGGGGAGGGAGGAAGGGGAGACTGTCGCAGCGCTGCAGAACATTTTGGCCAACAGCCAGTTTCAAACGGTCTCCAGCTCGTGGAGCAGCCTGAGAGCCAGTCGGGAGCCAGGCTGGAGCAAAGCCAGCTCTCCTGTCCCAGCCAGGGTGGGTAAGGGCCTGCTTGCACCTCCATGGGGTTGGTCAGGTTCCCACAGTGGTGGCACTCCTCCTCTGTGCTTGCTGCCACAGGTCCAACCGTAGGCACACTGAGCAGGATGACAAGGCCACCCTTGCCTGACTCCCTTCCAGTGAGGTATGAAATCCACACCGGGCTTTCTTCTGCTGTGCCTGTGGGCAAAGGGGCTGCCGGGGCTGGGGTTGCAGGCTGGGGGCTGCTGTTGTGGGGAAATCCTGGTGTGGAATTTCACACAGTCTGATCTGGGTCTGTGGCGTGGTCCTGTCCCACCTGGACCCTGTCCTTCCAGGCTCTCTCATCGCTCCAGTGGCCTTTCCTGCATCTCCTCCCTGCACCCCTGGGCCTTGTTCCCCTGTGTACCCAGATCCCCCAGGACCTGCCGAAACTGATTTCCCCCAGAGGAGGATCGAGGAGCATTTACACTACAGGATTCACAATGACTTCAGCCCAGCACGGCTGTCCAGGGGAGCCAAGGTTGGGGTAGCGAGGGGCAGCAGCGTGGCTGGGTATCAGCTGTGGTAAGGGCCTCAGGCACGGGACCTGCTCACCACCACTGCAGGCACCCTCAGGGCAGGGAGCAGGTATAAGAGCCAGTGGACAACCTGTGGGACATCCACTTGAAGAGGCACTTGGCATGAAGCTGCCACACTGTGGAGGAGCCAGGACCGGGAAGAGAGCCTAGGCTGGGGCCTATTGGGCTGTAAGTGTCCAGAATTGGTGCTGAGGCAGTGGAGGGTCTTAATGGGGGCAAAACTGGACTAAGGGAGGCTTTAAGGGCAACTGCACTCTACGTTTTGAAGGGGGGGGGAGCTGGAGTCCTCAGAGAGGCTATGCTCTGGGCGTTACATCCCTCTGCCCAGGGCGGCAGCCCCACGGGGGCACTGCTGGGGCTCGTGCTCACCCCTCCGGCCTCACAAGCTTCCTCAGAGATGCTGCTTCTCATCCTGAACCAATTTCCTCCCCTTCTCCACTCGCAGGGATGCATTGGCTCTCTGGAGGGGAGGCTGCAAATAAGCCCACCAGGTCCGGGACTTCCTCCCTGGAAACATTGCCGCTGTAATTCCCGGCAGAGACGAGGTTGATTCCATATGGCTGCGGGCTCCCCTCCACCCCGCTCCCAGCCTGCCCAGCCCAGCTAGCTCGCGGCTCCTCCCCGGTGCAATATGGTAACTTGCTGCCCAGCGCCAGCGCTGGGGGATTAGCTCTTTTTTTCGCTTTATTAGCTAAACCTAACGAGGCAGCATTTGTGTGGGCCCTCGAGGGCAGGTGGCTGGGATTTATGACTGCAGCACTGCCATGTGACCTAGCGTAGAGACGGCTTTTTGCTGGGCATTTCGTGCAGGGTAAAAGAGACCAGGCCACCCTGAGCTGCTGCTGCAGATATCTGCATCCCTGGAGATGCTGGGAGAGGGGAAGGAGCAGCATGAGGACCAGGCAGCTGCAATGCCCAGCAATCCTTACTGAAGCCATGTTTGCATTGAGCAAGAGCCTGCTCCCTCCATCCGAGGGTATTCACTGGCAGTGCTCACGCCGGAGCTGGCAAGGACGCTGTGCCATGCTGAGAGAGCACCCGCATTGCTAGAGTCACAGCTGGCATAGGCAAGGCGCTGCTATGAAGGGGCATTTCACTGCCCAGACGGCCGCTGCGCATGAAAAGGGCATTGTAGGAAAGTGTGTGTGGCTGGGGAGCAGCTGGCATTGGCAAAGCGCAACTGTGTCTTAAAGGCGTAGAAAGACCCCCAGCTCCTTCCCCAAATTGCAGTTTTACAGCCGAGGCAAAAGCTAGGGGTGGGAGGAAAGGGGCAGAGCACTGCCGGGGGAGCAAAGCGCATCACTTTGAGGATATGAGCACGAAGGAGACTGTCGCATGGGTCCTGGCTGTGACTCAGGGCCAGCCGACCCCTGCCCCGTGCATCCCTGGCGTCACAGAGCAGGGTGGGTGCTGCCCCTTTCTGCTTGGTGCTGCGTGCTTCTTCCTATCGGGCTGCTGCGGGATGCTGCGCTCCCAGAGCAGTGACACTCAGATCTGTCCAGATGGAGGTGACTTGGGGGCCTTATTAAAGGCCACTTTGCTCCCTTTCTTCTAAGCCAGCTGTGGGGAACCACTGCCTGTGGTCCCTTGCAGAACCAGGGCATCTGCTGCCCCATCTGCCTGCATCTCTGCTGTGCTCTTGCTGTGAACACACCTCCCGTGCCCTGCCTCGGGGGCGATGCAGTGCGCCCCTGTACATGTCTGCATGGGCCTGGTTCACACCAAGGCGTCACAGAAGTTTCCTCCTGAAACTGGTTTTTGAACAGGCTAGGCTCACCCAGCGTGAAGAGCAGGATGGGCATGCTTTATTTCAGACGGCAGCATAAATCAGTCTGTGGCTGGTGTCGGGCTCTGACAGATGTTACCCTGGGGGAAGTGGAAGCAGCTGGAGGGGATGTTTCTCTGAGCCTGAGTTCACAGCTCGGGGCCTGAGTGCAAATCCACCTCCATGTTCAGGTTCAAAAACGGACTGGGGACACTCAAGGGACATGGAGAGCCCTCTGGCAGCAGAAGAGAGAAGCCAGCTGGGCGCTGTGATGTCTTAGATCACGACTGCCAGCTTTGCCAGAGTTGGTCTGCCAGATCAGAGTAAATAAAGCATCTTGGGGCTGGTCAGAGAGTGCCCCTGCAGCTCCGGCTGAGCGGCCAGGCTTGAGAGCAGAACGTGAGCGAGGCTGGGGTGAGTGGGGTGGGCTGGGAGGCAGCGGAGCAGGGCTGCTCGAGAGCCACATGAGACAAAAGCGCTTGGCAAAGTACGCAGCAGCCAAACTCGCTAGCCCAGACAAGCTGCTCCCAGCCCGCCAAAAAGCACCTCTCACCAAGAGCTGTGGCTTGAAAGAGCCTTTGAGGAAGAACTAGGGATCACAAAGATGTTTCTCCTCCTTTCCCTGGGGGACAGGCCCTGCCACCCTGCTTGCGCGCTCTGCTCCACAGCACGGCGCTGTGCCCAGGCTGCTACCCTGGTGCTCCCAGAGGAGCCCCGAAGCAGAGGAGGGCACTCGAGGGGAGCTTTTTCCAGCGGTCTTGGCTGGAAACAGAGAATGAGAACAGCAGCGCGTACAAGGAGGGGGTTAAAGGGAATTAAATCTCCCCAAACGGCTTCAGAGGAGGAGGCGGGAAGGGGGGATTCTGCCTCTCCACCGACCTCTCTGCTCGGGTGCATCAGCCCAGGTCGAAATGCAGTGGGAGCTGCTTGTGCTCACCTTGGCATCTGCAGAGCTGAGAGCAGTTTGGGTTGGGGAGGGGGACCTTGCTCTCTCAGCCACATTTTCTGCCGGCTTTTCTGCGGCAGAGGGCGCCCGGCTCCACGCTTGCTAGGCTTAGCTTGGGTCTGGCCAGGTCCAAAAGTCCCAAACAAACCTAACTCCCACCCGGATCGGAGCTCCTGCTGCCCCTGCCATGCCTCAGCTCACTGGAGGAAAGGTGGCATATAGCCATCTCCAGACCCTGCAGGGAAGCAGGTGCGTCATTTTGCAGCCTGCATCTTTGCTCACAGTGGTTCCTGCCTCTGAGGAGAGCTGCGGCAGGGCCACAGCGGTGCAGTTCTGGTCCCCTCCTCCCCCTCTAGGGATAGGATAGACCTGGAACAGGCTTGGGGAGCGCAACAGGGATGATCGAGGGTATGCTCTGTATGAGGAACAACCACGACTCCTGCACAGACAGGAGGGAAGACACTAAGGGGAGATGACAGGAGGTTATAATATCCAGAGTGGCACAGAAAAAGCAAAGAGGGAATAATTGCTCCTGTCTCCTCTAGAAGAGCAAGGAGGGCAGCAAATGGAGATTCCAGGTAGAAATGCAAAACGGGTGGCACAGATCCCACGAGGTGCAGCTCATCTGCGGGACTCCCTGCTGCAGGAGGCTCTGGATGCCTGGAAGTTCACATGAGGCCAAGCAATTAGACAAATTCATGGAAGAAAAATCCACTGAAGTCTGTTAAATACAAAAGCTCAGAAGTCCCTGGGTTGCTGGTGGCCACTGGCTGGAAGAGTACCTGGGCAATCTCACTGTGTGGTTGCTCTGCTCCTGTACTCCTCCCTGAGCATCTGGAAGACATCTGGGCTGGCTACTGTTGGAGACATAGTGGCAGAGATGGACCTCTGGATTGTCCCCCTCTTGCCTCGCTTCTGTTCTCATGTAGTCTGGATTTCATGCTGCACTGTGTCCTACCAAGTCTCCCTCCACATTAAAAGCTAATGTGATTTTCTCGGTGTTTTTGCCCCTCAAAGAAGCCAGTTGCTCCTATTTAGGAATACCTGTCCCATCTGGCTTCTGCGTTGCTTGCTTTCATTGTAAGAGCAAAGGACCGGGTAATAGACGATAAAAATAACTGCCTGCAGCTGAACTTCCCTGAGAAGCCGGGATACACAAAGGAGGTGGTTTAAGGGGGAGCTGGTGTCCTAGGACCTCAAATATTCCTTTCGCTCCAGGGACAGAGGTCTTGCAGAGGGAGGCTCTGTGCTGTAATTCAGATGCTCTTGCAATTGCAGAATGTGTCAATGCTGGGAAATCCCCAGAGCTCATCGCCAGGTTAAGAATTAGCTCTGGACTGTAGTGAGATGGATCGGTGTCCTGGTATGATACCCACAGGCAGCCTGTTGTCGCTGCTGTTGCTGCTGCGTGATGCAGTCCGTCCCTACTGGCTAAGGGGGATCTGATGCTTGAAGGGAAGAGCTTGGGAAGTAACCAAAGCAAGCAGACGAGGAACAAGCACTATATCCTCACAGTCGGTCCTGCTCCTGCCTGCCTGAGGTCTGAGCTGATTAACACGGACTTGAACTTTCCTCTAATGGCACAGCCTGGTGCTTGCACAGAGCTGTGGGGAAGCTGGGTACACCTGGCAGCCTGCTTTTATGGATGCCGTTTTTTCCAGCTTGGCCTTTCAGGCCATGTGCTGCCAGACGAGCAGGGAAGCCTGACCTCTGGAAGCGAAGCGTGAGGCTGAGGGTTGTTAACATCAACTCGACTTGGGTTTCTCACCTTCCCTGGCAATAAGGTTTGCAGGTGAGAGAGAGAGAAAGCTTTGCGCAAGGCCATCACAGCCTTGCAAACCATCCTGTCCGGGTGCCCTGGGAAGCATTCAACAGGCAGCCTCCCAGGCCCAGCATTGCTGGTAAGAAGGGGACCCGGGGGAGGGGACTGAGTGACAGCGGAGCCCATGAGAAGAGTCACTTTGCAGAAGGCAGCACTTGGGAGGAGAACAGCTGGCATCGCAGCAAGGAAACAGCCAGACTTGAACACCAGCAGTGTATCTCCTTTTAGCAAGAGCCCTCTCTACTTTGAGATCCTGACCCCAGTTACACAGCTGGGAAATAGGACCTAGGATCACTCAGGATTCCCACCAGGTCGGGATCACTCCAGCCTCTGCCCCTTGGCCTCCTCCCTAGACAGGATGAGCTCAGAAGCTGCACAGTGGGCTGGAGCAGGGAAGCTCCTGGTTGGTAGAAGCCACTGGCAATAATGCCAGGTCTTATTCACCTGGACCTCTAAAGATACTACCCTTCTTTGAGGCTCTCAAAGACATTAGCTCTCCAGGTGCAAATGCTTGGAAATGCTCGAAAATGTTGGCAAATGCTTTACCCGGGATGCCTCTCTGGTAGCAGCAAAACATTGTGTACAACTCCAAGCACGATGCAGCCTTGCTTATAGTTTGGGGTCTCCGGATGCTGCAATAGGACATGTAGGGAACTGGTATGTCTGGGTAATGTATGGCCACTGCTGTGCCCTACCTCAGAGGTGGCTGCATGTCAGTCCCAGCATGGCCACAGTGAAGGGAGTTTGGGGCAAAAGCCCCAGTTTTCTGACAGAAACCTGTAAGATTTGTGGCAATTTTCCTCGCAGGACAGGTGTTCAGAAAATCTGCGAAGCAGGGAACTTGCTGGGTCCTTTGCACAAGCCCATGGGGGCACACCAGAGGGGGCATGGACAGGTGAGGGGCATCTCTCCTGGGGGCTGTTTGGCCCAGAAGAGAAAGGAGCCCATAAAAGGCCAAACAAACCACCCCTGGAGTGCGAGTGCGGGCTCCAGCGCCCCAGGCTGCCATCTCCTGTTTATACAATACAGGCTGCAGCCCTGGGGGCCCTGCCCGCCTCTCCCGCCAAGGCAACTAAACCCGGCCGGCTGTGATCGGAATCCCAATGGCCTCATAGCTTCCTGCACTAATGCAAGAGCACAGGAAGTTGCTCCACTCTCCTCGGCTCTCTCTCCAGCCCACCACAAGCTGCCAGGAGATGCTCCAAGGCTTCTCTCCTCCCTTATCTCTTCTCCGCTGCTGACAGCCTCTGGCCCTCAGGCAAGAGTCCATCACCTCAGTCTCTTGGCTGCAGGGCTGGGAGGTTCCCCCACACCAGTCTCTGGCTGGGGGATTTGATCTGGAAATGACCCCCCCCATCCTTTTACTTGCCCCCTTTCATGCCCCACAGTCTGGTTAGCTGGCTGTTAAATACCCGCCAACGCTGAGCTATGCCACAAGGCACCTGTGGCGTTTGTTGAGTCCAGTGCTGGGACACACCGGGGCACCTGTGAGGCTCCCCCAAACACCCCAGCAAGAGGAAGGGGGTCCATGACAAAATTCTCCCAGACTACGAGGGCAGCGGGGGCGGTCTGGAGGGGAAGAAGCACAGCCAGGCAGCAGACGGAGAGCTACACGACGGCGACCCATGGCCACGCATGCTCTGCCTGGCTTAGCCACAGCGCTTCTGCTGTCCCCGGGGACACCCACCCAGGCCCTGGTGCTGCCATGGCCCCGCAGACTCGCACAGCTAAGGACACAGACCCCCTCCCCAGTGCACCGCAGCCTCTTGCTGTCCCCTCCACCGCAGAGGGCCCAGGGGCCCTGGGGGGAGGCTGGCAGGAGACAGCATGACAGCGTCCCCCGGACAGTGTGGAGTGTGGGGGGACAACAGCCCCGGCAGGGGACTCAGAGCACCTCGAGGCCGTTGGTGCCATGGCGGTGTGTGAGGGCGCCTGCTGCCTGTTGCCGGGCCAGGGAAAAGCCTGGCAGGCCTGGCCAATCCCCTGCAAGCACCTGCCCCCCTCAGCCAATCACCTGCTGCCATCTGTCTTCGCGCCTGACCATTCTCATGCGAAGCTGTGCGCTGCTGACCAATCCGGGTGGACCGCGCCTGCACCGGGCAGGCCCGAGGGCTGTGGGGTGGGGGTGGCAGCGGCGTGGGAGCCCCTTCGTGACAGGGACCTGTCCCCTGCGGTGCCAGGGTGGCCCTGGGGCTGCTGTGGGGCCTACAGCCGGTCCCCTTCCGCACTGTGTGGCCTTGCCGAAGTGCTGTGACCCCCCCGAGGCGGGCTCGCAGGCCCCTGAGGAAATAGTATGCTTCCTCTGATGAAGGGCAAGCCCACACCCCCGGGGAGGGTGAGGGACAGGCTCTGGGCACCACTGTAACTCAGCTTTCTGCCCAAGGACAGCGGGATTGGCAGGAGATGGGGTGGGTGCGTGGCCTGGGAGGGTGAACTTCAGCATAGTGGAGTATTCCTGCAAATGAAGACTCTCTGGGCACCCAGATTTGGAAAGTGGTACCACAGGCATTTAGAGGAGAAGGATTAGAAAGTAGAGAAGGAGAATCAAAGTCTGGGATTGAGAGAGGAAAGTAAACTGGGAGATATTTAAATATCCCAGGGGCTATAGGATGGGATGTGCTTTCTCCTGGAGGAAGGGGTCAGAGATGTAGCAGTAAGGCTGGATGGGTTTTTGCAGTCGTCTGACAAGTCTTCCTTGGTGATAACACACACCAGTATGGTATGCATCCTATGGAAGGAGGACCAAAGGGTATTTCTAGGGACTCTTCCAGCCCCAAAAGAAGAGGAAGAAGGTGTCAGAAGTGAATATATGTTGGTGTTTTTGTCAGATGAAACCCTGGGCTGTGCAGGAGGTAGACCTACACATATACTGCAGCTTGCATCAGGCAGCTCTGCTAGTGACTGCTCTAGCTTGGAGACTAGCTGGTGACATTCTAGAGAAGGATTGCACTAACAGTGCAAGAGAAGAGCACTGAGGAGATAAAAGCAGTTCAAACAACATGTTAGGAATAAAATGAGCCCACGTGGCAAAGGACGTGATTGGAAGATAGCTTGGTTACGTATATGCCAGGGTTAGATTTGTGCTTAACAAGACAAAGGAACTGGATGCCCTCACTGATGAGGAAAAATTTGATGTCATTGGTAGGAATAAAAGCTATTGGTACGATTCACATGAGAGGAACAATAACCTCTATGGTTGTAGCCTGTTTAAGAAGGACAGTATGTATGAGTTGCGTGGGAGGGAGCACTTTATTAATGGGACGTTTCCTTAGTTTAGAATTATTGATAACTGAAAAGCGCAAGATCTGGAACACACATGGACTAATGTGCTAACGTCAACACTCGAGAGCGATCCTGCCTGAGAGTCTATATACCAAGGAAATGAACCACAGAGCAAGAACAGTTAATTATTCCTTAAGTGTTGGCATGCAATCAGGGGAACTGGGATGAAACCCACTTGGTTATTTTAAGGAATTCACTTTGGTGAAGAACATCCTGAAGGTCTTCCACGTCTGCTAATAAAAAACAAAGAATGAAGGTTGCTGAAACTGTAGGTAATAATCTAACATGAAAGGAATCGCACAGGACACAAAATAATGTGACTCTGGACCTTGTTATGACAGATACAGATGAATTAATCGCTGGACTGGAAGTTAGTGGTTGCTTAGGGACTAGTTAGCATGACCTGATTCCATTCTTTCTGGGCAAAACAGGACAGTTCTAGCTCACTTGCACGCTCGTATGTGTGATGCTTCATAGGGTTAATTTTCCAGAGCTGAGAGAAGGTAGGAGAGAAACTGGTTGGGAGAAATAATTTAGAAAAATGTGAGAAAATATTGTGAGCTCTTTAGAAGCAGTTTTTGATAGCTGGCAGGTCACAGTGCAAATCAAGAAGAAAGGGGTTTGGCTAAAAGCCCATTCTGATTCAGTGGCAAATTGGAAACCAAAGAGCTACACATCACAACTGGAGGGGAGGGAGAGGATACTAAAAATCAGTCAATACAAATGGAAACTTAAGAAATGGATCAGGGAAGCTAAAAAAAAAATCAAGGAAAAATCCGTGGCAGGCAGGGATAAGGAGAACAGGAGAGACTTTCAGGTAGATGAAGAGCAAAAGAAATGACAGCATTTATACAGTCTCTACCTAACGCTATGGAGATAATAAAGCTGACAGTGATGTGTAAAAGTTGTTGTGCTCAGCAAGTATTTTCACTTGGAGAGCAGGAGGGGGAGATACTCATATCAAACGAGATATCATCCAGACCACTGGAATCTTGGAAAGATATTAGAGCACATACAAAAGTAAACTCACAAGCCTAGAAGAGCCCTTAGAGAGCTGGCAGAGGTGTCTTGCCGTACTGATCTTTATTTGCAAGAAGATCAGGGAAATGCTAATGTTTTGCCAGAATTTCTAAAAAAAGCAAATGAGATCATTGGATAATTCAGACCTATTAACCTGGCATCGTGCAAAATAATGGAAGAGAACCTGAGTTTGAACCAATACAGAACTAATAGGCAGGAATATGAATAACAAATTGACTTGTTTTTGTGGCAACAAGGTTTGACATACAGCAGCGCTCCTAGGTTTGGTTGGTGAAGGTCTCTGCGTGACCATAACATCTTTCTTGCAAACTTTTCTCCTGAGGAGTCTGTGATACAAAAGTCAGCTCTGTCCCATGGAAAATATTTCCTACAGGCACCAACCAGACAGGCCTCAAAAATAGTTATCTCTGTTGACAAAGAGGAGTCTTCCCTGGGGGCATCCCCTGGAAGGTTGATGTTCCTCAGTCCTCACTGCTGATAATGCTGGCACACGGCAGAAAGATGGACAATGAGCCATCGTGTTCACTGGCTTACTCCCCTGAAGAACTCAAGCCATTGAGACCGAATGTCTTAGCAAGCCAATTGCAAGGAGCAAAGAAGAGACTGTGGACTGCACATAGAGCCTGGGAGGATGGAAAGGGTCAGAGCAAACAAGCATCTTAACAGGAGCTCCTACAATGGTACGGGACTAAAAAGGGTAACACATCCTGCATATTTGAATGGAAAGCAGGAGATGGGAGATAGTATCTCCTCTGGCTATGACAGGATACTAAAATCCTGCCTACAGTTCTGTGTGTGTTTTTTTTTTTTTTAATGAGGTTGAAACGTCAGAGAAGATGTAGAAAAGGACCACCGCAAGGAAGCAAGAGCATGAGACAGAGCAAGAGAACACAGGCCTAGTCTGGTTATGTAAATGAAACAGAGATTAAGAGGTGTATGACTGTTTTCCTAAGGCCACAGGAAACTAATTTCTGTTGTTGTAGGTAACATTGAACACTTACACAGCAGAAACCAACAAGATACAAACTCTATAGCCTGTTGCTCACCTGAAGGATGCGTTCTAACAAAGTAAAACCTCAAGCCATTTCTCATCGTGTTCCCAATCTCTCTGGCTTGGCAGAAGAAAGATGCATCACAGGTGTCAGAGACCTCACCCTGGGAAACAAAACCCTCAGACACACCCTTCGATCCCCTACAGCAATCCAAACGTACATATTCATCTCAACATACCCCAAACAGGTATCCCACAACACATACTTGGGATACCTACCTCTGCTGGTTAACATCACATTCGTATCAGTTCCGTGTTGGTAGAAGCATTAGGGCCACTTAATGCATCATTATTGGTGCTGGATCTCACAAGTGTCTTACAGCAGTTGGTGTTAACACAGCCTGACTTTGGATGCCTGATGCTAAAATATCCTTATTGCTCCGTCTACACCAATTTTAATCTAACACCTTTACACATTGAGAAATTTATTGTTTTATTGCTCCATTAGCAAAATCATATGCCCTAGTCTTCATCAGAGGTCCTATGATTCTTTCCTTTATACCAACTGACAAAACCCTTAACTAGGCCTCTCAGGAGCCTAATTGCTTCCATTTCAATGCTAAATGCTTTAATATAGGCAACAAACCAATGGCTAAATTCCAAAGCCAGATAAACCCACATTAGAAATGATCGTGCTTCCTCAGCAAGGAGCATGGTTAATCATCAGAACAAACCAGCAAATGAGGGACTGAGAATCTACCTTTTATCTCCAGATCAAGACTTGATTCCTTTCTGGAAGAGTTGTTGCTGTCAAAACCCAGATTTGGCATCCGTTGTAGGAGTAAATGGGAAAAAGACAATGGCCTGTGGTGTAAAAGAAGCCACATGGGAGGAGTGACCATTCTTTCTGCCCTGATTTTTCCGAACACACCGCATCTCCATCTCTTACGCCAAGACCTGGAGCTGAGCAACTGCGCTTCCCTAAATCAAGGTCAGGAAGACAGATCATCCAGCCTGCCCTCCTCTATATCTTCAAGGGCTCCCTTAATATGCAGTGTACAACAGCCGAGGGCAGAGAGCCAAAGCATGGCTAACCCCAGCCCAGAGTCAGCAGACGCTTGGGAGTTTGTCTGGTATGCAGAGTTTTGGCACATGTCTAGAATTGCCACCACCCTGAAAGACTTAGCAGGTCATCAGAATAGGGCCTTCCTTGGGTATACTGCCTGGAGGAGCTTGTTGCTTCTCAAAATCCTAGCCTGCAGTCCATGACTGAGCCCACAAATCACTGTGCTCGAGGGATCAGAGCTGCTCAAGTGCCTTATGGCAACTGTGCTGGGATCATCTTCTCACAAGAGACCCAGCACATTGTCTTGTCATGATTTATTAACTAAGAGCTACCTCTGGACAGAGGGCACCCCATCTCTCCCAGCCTGTTACAGAGAAGGAACGATTCTGCTGAAATCAGGGCAATCAAAGTAAATGGGGTATCAGGGCAGATGAGAGACAGACCTGGCTGGCTTGCATCCTGTTTGCAGTTGGTGGTGAAAGGCTGTTTCTCAGAGAAAGCAGTCAGGCCATGAATCAAGGACAGATCCCTCACTCCTTTCTCGGGGGAAGTGGAGAACTATTTTCCCGGCCTCCTTCATGGAAGGGGCTACTAATAAAATGGGATGGACGAAAGGTAGGAGGAAGACGAGGATGTGCTGTGCTGTGCTGTGCTGTGCTGTGCTGTGCTGTGCTGTGCTCCAAAGATGCCTCTCCTTCCTCCTTGATGATAGCAGGTGTCCCAGTCTCAGATGGTTACAATTGGGGTGGTAAAATTTCACCTTCAGCTACCGCCTTGAAGGATTCCTCAGTGGAGCTTTGCTCCAGCTGGCAGACTTCATCTTGTCCCTCTGGATGCATCTGCATCTCTGTCATCTCCCCCCCTTTACCACTATTTCTGGCTGCCCCACAGCAGCACAGTACCCTGGACATGAGGACTGTTGCACTGAGGAGACACCAGTGAGTATGCAGTGTTGCTACATTTATCTCCAGCTCTTCAGCGACTCATGCAAAGTATGTCAAACCTGTCCAGTGCTTTCCATGCCAGCATTTCCATGCCAGGCTTGAAGGCTACATGGGCTGATGAGAGTGAATGCTTTGCCCTCAAGGCTGTTATGTAAATGGTGGTTGAATCTTTGAGATGGGAGCGAGCCCTAGGCCTCCCAAAGAATGGACTTTCAACATCTTTAGTGAAGTGAATTCAAGCTCTCCCCCCTTGTCTTTGGGTACTCCATGCCATGGAACAAAGGTAGAGTCTAAAAGTCAAGGTTAGGACCCTCACCTGT
Organism: Struthio camelus; assembly: GCF_040807025.1. NCBI lineage: Eukaryota > Metazoa > Chordata > Aves > Struthioniformes > Struthionidae > Struthio > Struthio camelus. The sequence goes on from NC_090950.1 coordinate 21,822,443, forward strand.
TCCTATGGCACAAAACCTTTCAGGACAACCATAATGTTCTTCTGGGGTGGGGACTAAGACCTCCTCAGGAGCCACCACAAAACGGTGGAAATGACTTCTCCAAGTGTGACAGGCTGCTCCCTATTTCCCTGTTACCCCCTCTGAGCACAAGTGTTCCCTGAGTCATTTCCTGCAGCATAAGCACAGAGCAACAGGCATTTCTGTGAAAAGCACATAAGCATTATCAAAACACAACTCTTTTCCTGAACTCTCCATGCCCAGGGAGCAGGTGGGAGAACAAATATGTGAAGGGTGGAGGTCATGTTGCTTTGCTGGGGGGCTCCGAGGCCCTTGCTGGGTGCTGGAAAGGAGACCCTGGATGGGAGCGTGTGTGCAGCGCGTGTATGCGTGTATCGGTGGGTGCTTGTGAGCAAAGCTGCCCCACGTGCCTGGAGTTACAGTCCCACATGTTTAATCAGCACCAAATGTGCATGTACGTAAAGTGAACAGAGGGAAAGCATTTGTCAGACAATAGCTACCACTGCTGTGGAAACAGCCTGGCTATTGTCTGAGAACCATTTTCGCCTTAAAGTTTACTCCTTTTACTACTAGTCTGGCCCGGAAGGCTTTATTGTTCCAAATGAAGCTGAGAGTTTGCTCTAAAGCCAACAAACCAGAAGCCTGCATAAAACCTGCATATGTATGTGTATGTGCACCTTTGTGTATGCATACCTGTGTGTGTGGGTGCATATGTGTATGTGTGAGCATGCAGAGGGGTGTGAGTGTGGGTTTGGGTGGAGCTGCACACACCTCTCCCTTCCTGGGTGCCCTAGCAGCGAGCCAGGCTGGGGGGCTGTCTCTGCAGAAGTGCTCGCGCTCACCGGCAGCTGCACGCTCCCTCCTGCTGTTATGAGGCTCAGGGGGAAGTTCGACACTTCTGCAAACAGAGGCCTCTCTCAGAAATGCCGCCAGCCACTTCAGGGGCAGGTTTTCCAAGGAGCTTGGCGCCCGTTTCAGCACTAAAAAGCAGCAGCCAGCTTTTCCAGGGAGCTCGCCACCATCACAGCCTCACCTGCCTTGTAGGGCATAGAAGAAGCCAAGCTCTTGGTGGGTCTGCTTTCCATCCAGGTGAAACTGTTTGGCAATGAATGTCCGCGTATGGTGTGGTGGGTGCAGAGTGGCTCAGTGAGGCCGCGTCAGGGCTTGCACTTACCCATGGCAAATCACCAGCCTAAACCCTGCTGCTGGTCTCTGGAGCGCCCCAGTCAGGAAGAAGGTATCTCGACAACAGGGAGGTGTGAAAGGTGCTGTCAGCACTGAGGCACTCTTGAGGGGAAGTTTTCTTCACTGATGCATATAGCAAAGCTCCCCCAGGCTTCAGAGAAGATGTAGACTCACCTCAGCAGCCAGAGGATCAAAACGTTCCTCTTTTCCTCTCTCACCGTTAGCCCTCTGTGGACAGCCGGGGAGGTGACTGGCAGCTCTTTGCCTTCGGGTCACTCCTGCAGCTTCTCACCGAGACCTAGGCCCTGCTGCAAGGAAGAGCGAAGCACCAGGCGTCGTCTATGGGCAACTCAAAGCTGGGAAGAGTCCTGGGGCCGCAGCTGCTGGCCTGCACTGCCTGGTGGGCATTTCTGCGTTGCCTGACTCCCGTCCTTGAGGTGTTTTTCCCATGGGCAGGCAGAGGCACTCACCTATATTTCACCTGCTGGTCCAGGTTGGCAACAGAAGGCTGAAACCTGGCCTCTGCTGCTACTTGAGGCCCTCCCATGGCCTGCAGGGTCTGGGAGCTGTAGCAGGCATGCCTGCTGTACCGCGCAGCGTTTCTGCAGGCGAGGAGGCCTTTGAGAGGCCGGGATAATGGCTAATAGTGCTGTTTTCCTCTGCTCTGCTTTGCTTCAAGTGAATTACCAAGGCCTTGCTGGGAATTATCCTGCCATTACCCGGCGCTCTGGGGAGCTGCCAGTGATTTACTTAACAGCAAACAACACAAAGAGCCGGACACGGCAGGAGCTACGCAACCAAACAAGCTGGGGAACGTGCAAGTGGAAGAAAAATGCTGTAATAGCAGCCGGGGCGCAGGGCTGCAGTCAGATCTCAGGGCTCCAACCGGGGCTGCCGGCCAGAGATCGGTGCTCGTTTCCCTGCAGCCTGGCAGGCGCGAGGCTGAGTTTGCCCCCGCTGGCACTGTGCTCCTTAGGCCCCTGTCAGGCAAAGGGCCAGGCTGGGGCAAGAGACTGCACTCAGACATGCCACTGCTTGTCCCAAAGAGTTGCCCTCCGTTTGCACGTGGAGTAACAAGGGGAGATCTAGTTCATCGTTTAACTGAAGACGATAGAAATGTCAAAGGGTGTTGCTCCCTTGCCTCCCTCCTGCTCAGCTCCCCGCGGCTGCCTGGCAGGGCTCTGGTGGAGAGGCAGATCCTGCCTGCTGGCATCCAGCCCCTCCAGAGCCCGCCGGGAGCTCAGCGCCTTTACTTTTCAGGGCAAACATTTGTCATGGCTGCAGGGACGCTTGAGTCCTGGGGAGGGGACAGAGATAGGTCCCTGAGCAGGGCCTGTTCTGGAACTCCACCAGTCTCCGTGGGCAGGGGTAAGGTAGGGCCCCAGAGGGACGCACGGGACTTGGGACGTTGCTCCCTCTTGCAAAAGCAGCCTGCGCCCAGGTCCTGGAAGCAGCGCGGGCTCACGGGCAGGTGAGGCAGAGTGACCTGTTTGCAGAGAGCCCGGGGCTGTGAGGCGGGAGGACTATCAAGTCCTCTCTGCTCCTGGAGAGCCAGGGGACTTGGAGATGATGAGGAGGCTCTGGGCAGGAGGGCAGCTGAGGGGCAGAGCCCAGGCAGCTCCCCTGCTCTCACACCTAAACCCGCACAGCTCCAAAGGGTCTGACCTCCCCACACTGAGGGAACAGGGTCCAGCAGGACTGAAGAGTCCTGATCCCGTCTCACTGCAAGTCCTTGCCTCTTTGCACCTTCTAGACTTTGTCACCCTTTATCATTCCAGGGGTGAGCGCACCCCACTTCTTTATGCCTCAGACATGCATGGCCTGGTGCTCCCCCAGCACTGCCCTGTCCCAGTGGCACCACCGCTTGCGACAGCCTCTGCTCCAGGGGAACCAGGGCGCTAATCAGCCCAGTGCTCCCCTGGCCTGGGGCTGCTCCATCCTCCAGCTGAGAGCTGTTCCCCTGCACGCAACGAGGCTGCAAACACCCCTCAGCGTGTAACTGGCCTGCGTCTACACGCACAGGCACCCACCCCAGTCCCTCAGCCCCAGGACATGGCTGTCCCCATGTTGCACTACCTCCCATATTGCACCCTCCCAAAGTCTTTCCCCCCCGCAACCTGCGCTCGGTCCCTGCACAGCCACCATGTACCAACCCCCCTGTGAAGGGAGCCATGCACCCTCTGCCAAGCGCCACGCACCCCCCCGGCACAGCCCCGAGCCCTCTGGCACACACACAGACCCCGTTGTCCTCCTGCCCCGGGCCCGCTCCCCACACAGCTCTGCACAAACACACTCTACGCTTGACACTTTACAGGCGCCAGGCGAAGGAGGGGCTCCATGGAGTGCTAGAAAGTTGTTCATACTCTGCACTGGGAGCAACCACATTACTCACGAGTCTCTTTTTAGTGTGTGTATGTGTTTCCCCCCTTCCATCTCCAGTCCATTAGCTACTATGGAAACAACATGTCATTGCCCGGAGGTGGAGTTCAGCCACAGCCAAAACAGCCACGGATAAATTCCTGCACCCGAATTCACATCCTGGGGCAAACCCAGTGCAGCTCAGCTGGAGAACCCGACTGGAGTGCCGGTGGTGTTAAAGGAGCAGATCTTGGCCCGGGCTTGCTGTCTGAGAGAAGCGCTGGAGGGGACCCCGCTGTCCCAGCTGGGGTGGAAATGGCCGGGCTGAGGAAGGCCAGGGTGATTTACTCTTCCGGAGCCCGACCGAGGGCGTGCTAGTCGCGTGGAGATAAACAGCAGATCTGCAGGGCCTCGGCTGCCTCATTTCCGCTCACGTCCTGCAGCGCCCACTGCCCAGCCTGTGATTTATCTGCCAAAGGCAGTTGGGGAGGGGAGGGAACTGCTCAGCGGCACAGTCGGAGAGGCCGTATGGTGAGAGGGGGAGCGGATGCCTGGCCAGAGGTCCCTGCTCTCCCCCCAGCACGGGCAGAGCCTGTTCGATCTAGCGGGAGGCGACGGGGGGACCTGCTGTCTGGTACAAGGAGGCAGTGGAAGGACTTAGCACCCTTGGAAGTTCATCAGTGCGGGCTAACTTCAAAGCACTCAGCGCCGTCCTGCTTCCCTGCCTTCCCTCATCAGCGCCTCCTGATAGGTTTTCAGAGCATCATGTATGCTGAGCGCTCCCTGGCCTGTATTTGGGGTGCTAAGTCCCTAGTGCTGTGTCCTTGTGCAGGCTTGGCTCCTGGGGGGACAGCCCACGTGAGGGGTGATGGGGCAAGGGACTTGCCATGCTCCGCATGTGCTGAGCAGTCTCATCTCCCAGCAGCTCCTTCCACTCCTGGTTCCCCCCTTGCCCATTCAAAGCAAGCAGCCACCACAGCTGTCAAATGGGACCCACCACGGCAGATTTTAGCTGCCTAAAAGGTGTCCAGCCTGAACAATTCCTCCATCTCACTCAGACACCCATCCTGGGGCAGATGCAGAGGGGCTGATCTCTGTTGAATCTGAGCAGAGCTTAGCTGCCTGCTTTAAATAAGCTGTTCATTCCCAATGTAGGGGAGCAATGGAGAGAAGAGCACTGTGGGGTGCACACAGCTCAAATGGTGTCCCCACACCCCGAGTGAGTTGATCTGAGAGGGACACCACCAGCGTCCCAACGCTCGTCTAGCTCCCTCTGTTCATCTGTGCTGGTCCCAAATGGCTCCAGGGCTGTTTGCTTCCAAGGGAGTGGAGGGCATTTAATTGCACCGTGATCCTTGTCAGAGCAGAGCCCACAGCCCTGGAGCTGTGGTCACTCCTGCATCCTTCTCAGCTCTGGGCCACACATGGAGCAACCAAGCTCCAGCACTCTCACGAGCCCTTTCTGAACTGCTCCCTGCAGCTTTGCCCAAAGCCTTCCCCATGGTGCAGAAGGCTCAGCCCCAGAGCAAGAAGCAGTTTTAGTGTGGATGCTCCTTGCTATGCTTTCTAGGGATACTGGGGAGAACGAGGTCAGGCAGGGATGGGGGCACATCCTGCCTGCATGCTTTTGCAGCAGGAGTGAGTCCTGGCCCTGGTCTTCCGTGGCAGATAGAAAAGGCTGCAGATAGGAAGAAAGGCCCTTGGAAGGAGGAATTTTCCCTCATGGATGCCAATCCTCCGTGACAGGGCTGTTCCACCCAATGCTTGGGCCACCCAGCTTTTTGCTGGTGCGCAGGGTGCCTTGTTCCAGTCCCACCCCAGTAGCTTTGCTGGGCCTTGGGGAACAACAGTGCCACAGAGAGCAGAGGAGAACCACCCCGGCGTTTCCCTCCTCCACAGCTTGTCCAAAGACGGACACTGGGGCTGGCTCCAGCCCTACTGCAGATCCCACCTTCCCCACTGCGGCAGCTTCTCTGCGAGATGGAGCAGCAAAACCTGTTAGTCCCGGGGGCAGCTTGGGAGCAATCCACTGACTTCCGAGTTAAAGCAGTGACCTGTGTAAGTGCCAGCCTGGATCGGGGCCAGCAAGAGCAAACTCTGGCCATGGAGCTTCCTGAGAAGAGAGAGGGAGAAACAGTGGGGATCCTTTTTCTAGCAGGCAGAGAAAGTGCCCATCAGGAAGGCTTCTCTGCAAAGCAGTGAGCACTATCTCCAAGAAATAATAGAACAAACATTGGGAGAGGAGAAAAGAAAATACAGGTTTCTAGAGCAGGGATTTTCAACCTGTTCTGGTGAGCAGGTCTCCAGAAATATCCTGCCAAAGATGCGAGTTCCTTTGCAGCAAACTGACACCACCTGGCGAGACACTTGCTGATCCTAGTTACCCTTCCTTAAAAGCAGTCCAGGGAGCCACGGGGATCCCCCAGCGACACAAGCCGCAGCTCTCGAGAGGGCTGGAAACACACGTAGCAAAGAGTACCAGTCCCAGGAGCCCACGCGGGCAGCTGGCTGTGGGAGGGCAGAAGTTGTATAGAGGCTTTGCAGCAGCTTTAAAGGCGACACAGTTTGGCAGATGGATGGATGCAGAGTCCGGTGAGGAATCGCTGGTCTGTCTGCCTCTCACTCCAGCCTGCTCCAGTGGGACTGAAGGCACCCGTCAGGGCCCAGGGACCCCAGCTAGCAAGTGCTCCCTCCCGCACAGAGCATCTCGAGGAAAACTTGGGAACTGTCTGTCGCATCCAAGGAGCAAAGGACCTCACATAACCTCATTTGGGAGTAAGAAGTGGGAAAAAGGTGTGCCAAGGGGCAGGGCGATGTGGGGGCCGGTGATGGTAGCCCCCTCTCCTGGGGACCTGGGCTGGGGTGCTGTCTCCAGCACTTGCAGAGGCCTCACTGTGCCACCACCTATGCCATAGCACCATCTGCCTACAGGCCCTGTCTTTGCTGGCAGGCTTGGCTCTCCCAGGCATTTCTCAGTGGCTGCTGGCTGCTGGAAAGGTTTGGGGGCTCCAGTCGGTTCCCACTGTCCCCCCAAAGCCCCATGGCCTTTGCAAGAGTGATGCTTGCCCCTGTGCTACTTAGGAAGGGTCAGGAGGTGAAGCTGGGAGCAGCTGAGGTGCACCCAGGGGTGAGCAGTGCTTATGAAGGGGCTGAGCTTGCAGCAGCCAGACTCTCTAGGGGGTGCCAGTGAGTGTCTCCCTTCTGCTTAGCTACTTATTTCCCGGACACTTGCAGGAGCACCCACGATCTATCCCCCCACCATCAAATTTGTTTGCAATTGGTGCCATGGGTTTGCAATGCTTAGAGGGGAGCAGGCAGCGAGAAGGGAGGAAGGCTCAGTTTCTTAAGGAACCAATGTGGAAAGTAGCTAGAAAAAACTGCTGGGGGAGGTGGGGGAGTGGAAAGGAAAGAAGAATTAAGAGAACAGTCCTGCTCCCGAAGAGAGGGTAGAAATATCACTTCTCGCCAAGATCTTGTCATCACAGGAGTCTCCACTGAAGTCTTATGGTGCAGTAGGATGTCTGAGCATCCTGGCTTGGCTGGGGACTATCCTGAGATACAGATTTGTCCCAATGCCCCAGATCACATCTTTGTGCTGGATATTAGAAAGGGCATCCAAGATAATCCCTTCCAGGCAGGGATCTTCCCTGTGTCCCTGTTGTAAGCTGTAGGCACAGGGACACAGCACCGCCCAGGCTCTGCAGCTGGGCTGTGTGACACGGGACACTCACCCACCGTGGCCCTGTGTGCATGACATTTCCCCTCATATGCCCTTCACTTTTGGTCACTCCAGCAGCATGAGCATCCTTATAACATACAGATCAGAGGAGCCTCTTCTCCTCTAGAGTCCACGCAGCCAAATGGTTTGCATGAAGATTACCCCCCTCCCCTTCCCAAAAAACAGTAATATTTGTTTTCAGCCTGATCAGTTCCTTAATCTGACTCACGATGCAAAGCCAGCTCCCAGGAAGGAGCGAGGACGCTCACCAGGGAAGGCTGGACGGCTCCTTTTGGCAGTAGCTCAGATTTCGATCAGCTTGAAGCAATCATGAAATTGCAGCCTGAACTTCCAGTGACTCATCCAGAGAAAGGAAACTTCCTGGCTTGTGTGTCCTAGCATTTCTGGAAAAACTGCTATATTTGGCATGGAAAATAGGAAGGATTCCTTTGGCCGCTTGAAATGGGAACAGCAGAAATGAGTCAATGGACAGTTTAAGAGAGGCGAACAAGGATGCTCTTTAAATTATTCATTGTGATTCTCCACATTGTGTGTTTTGCCCACAACAGGCTCAACAGCATCTGCATACAGGATGATCCAGGCTCCACTATGAAGATGTTGTGTGATTTGTTACTCCGAGAGCAACCCTGCAAATGCACATTTGCTGTGTGTTATTGACTACAGACATTATAGGTTGCTTCCCATCTGTTTACCAACAAACACTGCTCCTGAAGGTACGGCATTGTGCTTATCGCTACACGTTGACCCAGCGTGAAAAATCTGCCAATTTATATTTTCATGACATCAGTAGCTAGAAATGCATTTCTTGCCAGCTTCAAACACTTTCAACTGTTTCATCTAGTATGCTAGGAAAAAAAAAGGAAGACACTACTCTTCTGCAAATTACTGAAGTTGGGGGGTGCTATTTCAGTGGATCTAAAATGGAATTTATTTTCTCTCTTCTTTTTTTTAATATTTGTCCAAATGGTTATTCAAATAGCTTGTTCATTAAAATCCTGAGCTAGTAAATGAAAATCGTCCTTAACACAGACCATAACAGCATCACAAGGAAAAAAAAAAAAAAGATGTGAACAAATCCCAAGAAAAAAATCAACAACTTTTCATGAAAAAATTAGTTAAAGAGAGGGCTGCAAACATTTTCCATCGGATAAAATGCCATCCAGCTCCTGAGTAGCGTAAATTATATTAAATATTCAATTTGGTCACGCACCACTTTTGTTGGCAGATTAAATATCGACAAACAAATATGTCTAGCTCAGGAAGATGCTTCACGCGGCAGCCTGACAAATCCTGAGGCAGCTCTGTCGGAGAGCTTTGGTTCGGAAGCGCTCATCCTCCCCAGTGCCAGTGAGGATCCCACGGGGCTGATGTCCAGCATCTGCCCAAGCCTCTTGCCTTGTGACACTGCGGTGCCCAAGGCGGCTCTGCCCGTACGGAGCGACCAGCATCTCCGCCCCGAGGCCCGCAGCAGAGAGCAGGAGCAGGATGATCAGGAAGCGACACCTTCCCAGCTGCCACGACTTTGTAGCTGAGGGACTTCCAGAACGGGGAGCGGGACCTTTGTATTTAATTTCTTCCAATTTCTATGGTGAATTTGTCCCGTTGCTTTTTGCCTGTGAATTTCTAAGCCATTCTCTGTGCTCCCGCAGCTCAGAGGCCGCAGCTTGACTGCGCGTCATGGGGGAAGAGCTGCCCCTTTCGCCTGCCTGGAGCCTGCTGCTTTTTGACAGCGCGATGCTCACGTATAGGGAAGAGTTGGGTTCCTGCCTTGATTCTGTCGACTTTTTTCCTCCTCCCCCTCCCTTTTTGAGGCTGAAGGGTCCTGATCGGTGGAAACCACCCCACACAACGCTGCATGAGCCGGGGCACACCTGCGGCTTTCAGCCTGGAAGTGGCGGCCTGCTCCTTCACCCTGTCTCCTCCCTGCCGCGCTGGAAGGCGGCCAGCCCCTCCAGCGCTGCTGCAGCGTGCCGGGCGAGCTCGGAGGCGAGACGTGCGGAGGAGCGCTCTTATCCCCGGTGCCCCACGTGTTCAGCCCACCAGAAGCCCCAGCAATCAGAGAGACACGCTGGCATCGTATCAGAGAAAACGGGCTTGTCTGGGGTTCTGCCTTGCTTCTCGAATGCTGCCCCTGGAGATTCGGTAGCTGCTGGAGACTTCTGGGCCATCAATTATTTAATTCCCCCGGCCATGTGGTCTTCAGCCCCGAGTGCTCATCTCCTCGCCTTCTCCAAACAGCCAGGCCCTCGTGCAGGGGTAGCAGGGCTGGGTGGAAGGATGCGGGGCTGGGTGGATGGCAACCTCCGGAAACCAGTGCTGAGGCACATGGGGACAGGCCCAAACGCCAGCCGAACGGTTGAGCCAAGCGCTTTGGCTGGCATCTTCGCACCCAGCCACGTGTCAGCCCGAGGGAGGGGGCGGAGGGTTCTTCTTCTGATTTCCTGGGATGAACCTGGACAAGTCACTTCCCCGCTGTGTGCCTCAGTTTCTCCACCTGGAAAATGGGGCCAAAGATTTCATGACTGGAATGAAACGAGGTGCGAGCTTTCCTGCAGTACCAGCACACAAATAAGTGTGCATGAGACTGTCTTGCAGTAAAACAACACTGCGGCCAGAGAGAGCTCTCGCCTCTGCCCAGGGGTGCACCAACACCACAGAGGTGTCTTTCGTGGATTGATTAAGGCTAACGATCCCTTTTTGGACCCCTCGGACCCGCTCTCACTGCCCGCACCGTCTCGAACTAAACCAGCTAAGCCTGGCCCGGCGGGGCGGGGGCTCTTGGGTAGGAACGACAAGCCGCGACACGTGGGAAGGCAGGCGGCTGGAGCTGGGTAGGTGTGTCGCTGTTACCCAATAAATAACACAAGCCCTAAAGCAGCCCATTGTAATTACAGGGGCCCCGCGCAGATTAAAAACGAAGGAGGAGGAGAAAAAAGGAAATCAAGGCTCTGGCTTTGCAAGGAGGTAGCGCTCCACTGGGAAAGCGATAGAGGGGAGCGGTGATTTATATCTCGCCAGTGGAATTCTTTTTTCCAGGGCTGCCCCAGGCTCCGAACTGCCGCCAGGTTCGGCAGAGTTTCTAATCTGAATATTCATGAGCCAGTAATTAATTCTCTTAGATAACGATCCAGATTTGGGTTTGGTTGTGTGAGTGTGTGCGTGTGCGTGTCTGTCTTCTCCCAGGTGTGCAGACGTGGTAAGGAGGGACGAGACGAACGAGCTGTGTGACTCTCCGCGTGGCTCTCCGAGGAGGACGATGGCCCCTGGCACCCCGCGGCCAACGGGGCCGGCTCGGGGGCGGAAGGCGGCCCCGCCGGGTGGGGAGCGCTGGGTGGCCCCTGCGGGTGTCCTGCCCTGCGACGGTGGGAGGGACGGGCTGGGGGGCAGCGTGTGCTCAGGGTCGTGTGGCTGGGGCTGGCCACGCCGTGCAGCACCCCCTGCCCTGCTACAGGTCCAAATCCGGGCAAACGTAGGGGGGATGTTTTCCCTCCTCTCAAAGACATTGCTAAGATCTTATGTTTGCAAAGCACTGGGCGAGCCAGGGAGGGAGGGAGGGAGGGAAGAAAATCTGGTCTCGCCCCCTCCCTCCCACTTTCCTTTCTTTCTCTTCTTTTAAATCTCTTCTGTGCATCACTTTTAGCACTGGGACAAGAGCCCCGAGGAGCGAAGCCACATCCCTGGCCCAAGGCCCAGGCCCGAGGGAGGGTGGGGGTGTGTAATCTCCGAGCGATAGCTAGGCCCTTGCCCTGGGTCTGATCCACGGAGTTGTTCACTTGGGTTCATAGTCACAACCGATGTTCAAATAGGGGGCAAAACGAAAAACTAGTTAAAAAAGAAAGACAAACACCAGTTTTCAAGCTTTACCAAGCCCCCACCCAGGTGCACTCAGCTCTTTCCCCTGCCTCTGGGGCCGGCCGCCCAGATGCCCTGCTCACCCTTCCCTCGAGGGAAAGGCCACAGTCAGCTTCGCTGCCTTTAAACCTGGCAGTTTCCCCCCCGGCAGCCTGCCCCAGGGCGAGCTGGGGCCGTCCTGGCCCGTGGGCAGGAAAGGACGGGGCGCTGAGCTCCAGCTCCCGGGCACGGCACCGCTGGCGCTGGCACTCAGCACCCAGGCTGATGCTGGGGTCCCTTCCCACCATCTGTGGGCTCCCTGGAGAAGGCCGTGCCCCAGACGTGAGGCTTCCCACACCGCCCTCTTCGTGTCCCCGCCTTGGCTTTAGGCAGGAGCAGGATTAGCAGCAGTGCTGGGATGTATCACTACGCTCAGCCTGGCCCTGGCTCCTGCCAGCACCCAGCCAGGAGAGGCAGAAAGGGTGCTCGCTAGCCGCGGCTTCGCGGCCTTGCGGTGCAACGGCTTCCTAGAGCCCACGGAGGAGACGCACAGAAGCCAGGGAGCATCTTGCACGTCAAGGGACCACGGTGTCATTGCAGGCTCGGGTGAAGGACCTGGAGAGGTCATGCTCCCCTTCCCGTATCCTGCGGTCACTGGAGATAACGCTCCCTAGAAAACCGTCCTCACCTCAGAGGCCCAAGGAGGCGTGTCGGAGGGACGGCGCTGCGTCCGGCCCGGCCCGGCCCGGCTCGGCCCGCTGGCAGTGGCTGGCACAGCCACAAAACTGCCTGGCTGGCCATGTCCCACTGAAGGATTCCTGCAAATTCCTCCCAGCTTGGTTAGCACCGGGCTGGGAAACGCCAGTGAGTCAGAGCGCTGTTTTGTAACGCAGGGGCAGAGCGCGTGTAGGAGCAGGGATGGCCGTGAGCCGAAGTGTGGGGCCTGCCTGGGCCTTTTGCAATCCTCTGAGGGAAGGCGAAGTCTGCGTCTCCATCCCTTAATTAAACGCACCACAGAGACCTGCTGCCTTGTCTTGACGTGGTTCACGGGCACGGACAGCGGAGGAGCTGCCCAGGACGCGGGGAGGAGGCTGGCCTCGCCTCCCCGGTGCTGTCGGCCCTTCTTCCCCGGGCCAGGGTGGCTGGCGCTCTCCGAGCGCGGTCTCGGCCTCCTGCGGCAAGGCCTTGGCCCCACAATCTCATGGAGCTGCCTCTCGAACCCGTGGCACAGCCCCCCTGCTCCCAGCCGTCTTTGCTGCCTCCGCGCATCCCTCTCAGCGCACGTGAAGCTCGTTGCCGCCACCCCACCGCCACCATCGCTGTGCAGCCCCCCACCGGCCCTCCTTCCCCCCTGCCGCTCCAGCCCCGCGCTGCTGCCCTCCTGCGAAGGGATCGGCCACCAAGCCGTGGCCCCCGCGCGCACCCTCGCCCATAGGGGGACAGAAGGTGACACAGCCAGGATGTCATCTCCGCTAGCTTCACGTCCCGCATCACCAGCCTGACCTAGAAACACTAACACGTCTCGTGCGCTGGAGCCCGGGGATGCTGCAGGCTCATCCCTCTGTTTTTTCCAGGGCGGCTGAGTGACAGTCGCCCCTCCCCTGCCTCTCCAAAGAGCGTAATGAGAGTTTCCTCCGAGGAGCAGCTTGCTGCGATGAAATAATCGCCTGAGCAGCAGGATCTTCGCCGGGGATTAGAGAGACTGCTACTTGCTGAGCTAGGGAAACGGCCGACGAGGAGGGAAAACTCCCACCGCCTCCCCCGGCACCTCGGTTGGTTTGCCGAAGCGATCGCCTCCCGCAGACGGAGCCGGGCAGGCCAGCCCGAGCGCCGCGGTCCCAGGCAGAGCTCAGCCCTGGAAACTTCTGTCCCGATGCTCCGGCACTTTTGCAAACTCCCCTTCCACCCTCCTCCTCCTCGCTGCTCCCTGCAGAGCCTCTCTCCCAGCTCCGGCTGGCGGCAGGGGTGGAGAAGAGGTAAAGTAGCAGCTGCCTTTTACAGGCAACAGTTTTTTTGTTGTTGCTTTTTGGACCGCTGAGGCATAAAACGTCAGGCTCCGTCTGTTTCTCTCTGCCTTGCACGCGCAGGCACGCACCAGCCGGGTTATCCCGCTGAACGGAGGGACTACAGCAAACCAGCTATATGTGCATTTCCTACGCAGAGTGGTTTAAGGCAGTTTTGCTTTCACTCCAAGCCCGGTTGTTTTTTTTCCCCTCTCTGTCTCCCTCTCCCTCTGCCTGTATTCTGTGGGATCCTGGTGTGACTATCCCTTGAGGATTCCCGTTTTTCTTCCCCAAATATCCCACATCTTTCTTTTTTTAACTCTATCCTAGCATTCTTGAAACGTGGGAATCTCAGACCCAAAAGAACATCCTGTGTTTAAGAAGAGGCATATTAAAGCCCAGCTGCAGCAGAAGTGCTTTGTTTTAGGGTTGGGTTTGGGGGGTTTTCTTTCCTCTTTCCGATGTACTCAGAGAATCACCAACGGCCAGCCCCCGGCGCAGCCATGGCAGAGGGCGCTCCTGCCTCCAGCCCTGCTAGCAACCTGCCCCAAACCCACAGGCGCTGTTTACTGCGTCTCATATCAGGGAATAGGCAGCAACTGCGCTTGTCTTGAACACAAGCATAGCCAGCAGCTACCAGAAATCCCGGTAACTACAGCCCTCTCCTTCCCCTGAGCACGTGGAAAGGGCTCTCGCTGCACGGCAACACGGCTCTGCTTTCCTCCGCCCCACGGTCAGATCAGCCCAGGACATCAAACGTGAGAAACTTCTTATCCCCAAAGGCCTTGACTGGTTAAATACCGGTTTGCCACAGGCACCTGAGAGCTGCGAGCAGGGCGCCGTTGCACCGAGAGCGGCTCTGACGCATAGCGAGAGTTTCCCGCAGAGCGCTCGCGGTCTCAAAACAGGCGAGGCGCCGAGGCCGGGGTGAGATGCCCGACTCAAGGTCGCGCAGAGGGTCAGCGGCCGACACAAGGTCGCAGGCGCCGCGGCTCCTCCCGCCGAGCCTCGCCGCCCTCGGCGGCCCCGCGGCCTCGGTCGCCCCTGGCTGCCGTCGTCGCTGCCGCCCCGGGGACGACGCGGGGCCTGCTCCCAGGAGGGGCAGCGCACCGCGGATGAGGAAGCCAGCCGCCACGGCGGGACCGGCAACGGCCGCGGTACTAGCGTGCGTTAAGGCACGACGAGGGGACGTGCTGCTGCGAGAAGGGGGCCTGGCAGCCTCGACGCCCAGAGCGCGCCGGCACTGCTCCGAGCCGCAGGGACAGGGCCAAAGGCCTGCGCCGCCTCACTGTGACCCCGACGCCAAGGGGCAGGCGGTGCGGGTCGGGGGGGGGGGGAGGGTCACGGCCTGCCAGCAGCTCTCCCAGAGCCCGGGCAAGGCTGGGGACCGAAGCCCGGGGCAGGCCGGCCTGCTGGCAGCCGCAGGAAGCGCGCCTCGCCCGCCACAGCCCCGCGGAGGGTCGCGTCCCTGCAACGGGCCCCGTCCCCTCCAGCAGGAAACTCCGGCTCCGCTCCGACGCTTCTCCACCCCCCCCCCCCCCCGCTCCGGGTTTTCAAAACCACTCCGTCCAAGACAGACAGGCACCTCAGCCAATAAGATGCCGCAAAGCGTCAGCACAGCGTTCGCTCAGCCCCGGCGACCAATCCGCATCGCTTGGTCCCTATATCCCGCCCTCCGAGGACAGGCTCTATCGGCCGCTGCCTCTGCCTGGCGGCCATGTTGAGTGTGGCAGAGACTCTGCTCCGTCTGAAGGTGTTTCTTATTGCCCTTTCGCCCCCTTCTATTGCGCAGCCGGCAGCGGGGGCCGCTTTCAGGTGGCAACACCGTAGCCGTAGGGCCGGTGCGGGCTGCGGAGCGGCTCCCGGGGGACGGCGGAGCCCTGCTGTTGCCCCGCGAAGAGCTGTCGGCGCCATCTTGAGCGTGGCAGAACCCCTCCGCTCGGCGCGCCGGTGCCCCGTTACCCCGCGGCGGGGGGGCAAGGGCGGCCCCGGTGCCCCGGGACGGGCGGGAGCGGGGGGGGGGGGACCCGGCTGCAGAGTAACGGCGGGCTGCGGAGGGGGTGTGTGGGACAACTCCCTGTGCGTGCCAGCCTTGAGTTCGCGAAAGGTGTGTGAGAAAGGGGGCGGGGGGGGGGGAGGAGGGAAAGCTGAAGTAGTTTGTTTTTTAATCGCAAAATCAGCAAATCGGTGGGAAACCCCGCATTTCTGCACGGCGGCGGTTCGCCGCGGTAGGCACCGCTCGCCGCCCCCCCCCCTCCCCCGCGGCGGTGGCGGTTGTTGTTGTGGCAAAGTTTCCGCGGCGGTGAAAATAAGGCGCGCGGGGGGCAGTAGCGTGGGGTTAAACCCGGGGGGGGGGAGGGGAGCACCGGGCCCGAAGCGGGGGCTACCCCGGTACCGTCTGCGCGTGCCGGCGTCACCGGCGGCCCCGCGCGGCGGGAGGGAGCAGCCCCCGCGGGGGGCAAAGCGGATTCTCCCGCATTAGCTTCCTTTTGTCGTGCTTTTATTATTATTGTTGTTGTTGTTGTTGTTGTTGTTATTATTCTGGGCTTCCGCGGGCGCGCGGGCTGGCGCTGTCTTGGCAGCCGCGCCGAGCGCTGTGCGGGCGGGCGGATGGCGGGGGGGGGGGGGGCGGCGGCTGCTGCCTCTGCGCCGAGCGCCGCCTGCCCTCTCCCGCCGCTTCCCAACGCATGGCGGGCCTCTGCGTTTGGCCCGGGGCGTGCGGGGCGGAGAGGAGGAGGAGGAGGAGGAAAGAGCGAGGGAGGGGAAAAGGGGAGGAGAGCGTCCGCCGCCGCGCCGCGCCTCGCACCCCTCTTCGCCGGCGCACAGCCGCGCTGAGGCCGGGCACGAACTCATCGCCGCAGTGGCGGCGGCGGCGGCGCCTGCCGCTTTAAGCGGCCGTGCCCATTGTTTGCGCCGCGGCCAATGGGCGCGGGCGGCCGCGGCGCGCGCGGCCAATGGGCGCGGCGCGGGGCAGCGCGCGCGCCGCCCCCGGCTCTATAAGAGGGGCCGTGGCGCCGCGTGAGTCCCCACTGGCTCGCGCAAAGCCATCTTGGCATTGTTCTGCCCGCGCCGCCGCCCCGCGCCGCCACAGCCCCGCCGCCCTGCACGCCCCCGCCATGTCCGACACGGCCGTGGACACCAGCTCCGAGATCTCCACCAAGGTGAGCCGCGGCGGGCGCCGGGACCCGCTTCCCCCCCCCCCCCGCCTCTTTTTATTTTTTTTTCCTTCCTCCGTGTTTTGCAGAATTTTGCATTTGTTTTTGTTGTGGGTTTTTTATTCCCGCGCGCCCCCCCCCTTGAAGTTTGCAAGCCCCCGTGGCGGGGGGGGGGGGGAGCCCGGTGCGGGGTCGCCGCTTCGCTCCCCGCGCGGAATCTGCTTGCGACGTTTCTTTGTCTCCAACGTGCGGGAAGCGTGCTTGCCGCCCTCGCTGGGGCTGCGAGCTCGCCGTGCCGGTCGCCGCGGCCCGCTCCCCCCGGCTTCCCGGGGGAGGCGGCCGCTCCGGGGACGTCCCGTTGCGGAGGGGCTTGGGGGGGGGGGGAAACGCACGGCTGTGCCTCAGCCCCCGGCACCGGCGCGGGGATGGCGGCGGCGGCCCGGGCAGCGCTCGCTCATTCAATGTGCGACGGGAGCTTGACAGCCCCATCAAACTTGGGTCCCGCTCGGCAGCGTCCCTGCCGGGGGGGCGAGGAGCTGTCCCGGGCACGCATGGGGGGGCGGTCGCCGCTGCCGAGTTGCGGCCCCCCCTCCCGGAGGAGGAAAGGGGGGGGCGGGCGGTCGCCGCTGCCGAGTTGCCCCCCCGGAGGGGGTAGTTGCCGCTGCGGAGCTGCCCGGGGCTGCGGGCGCGGCGAGGCCGGGGCTCCGTTCCCGGGCTCAGCTGCTCGCAACGAAGTAACTTCGCGGGTGGGTGCCGGGCAGCGGCTCGCGAGCGGCGGAGGGCTCTCGGGGAGTCGCGGTGCGGGGCCCGGCGCCCGCCTTTGTCTGCGAGCCGCGGCGGAGCGCGCCCGGCCGCGTCCCCCCGGGGAGCCGGGGCTCCGGGCGGGCCGCGCTCCGCTCCGCTCCCCGCCGGGCCGCGGCGGCTGGCGGAGCAGCGGCGTCGCGGGACCGGGGCCGCCCGCCGCCGCCGGGAAAGTTGCGGAGGGCCCCTGCGGATGCGTGGGGACGGGGCGGCCGTGCCCGGGGGCCTCCCGCCGCGTGCCACCGGGCACCGGGTCGTGTTCGCTTCCGCGGGGGGGAGGGGGCCGGAAAAATGTTGAAGGGGAGGATTAAAAAAAAAAATTGCCGTTTCTAGGCGATTTCGATTTCACTTCTGTTTCCCGCTCCCGGAACCGCGCGCCCCCCTTTCCCCCGGTGCCTCCACTCCGGGGCTCGTGGGGCCGGGGCTCTGCTCCCCGGTGTCTCTCGGTCTCCCGGAGCGGGAAAGCGGCAGGATGGCCCCGCTCCCTCCGGGGGAAACAGGGATCGACCCAAGTTTGCCGTTAACCTTCCGCTGCCCTTTGCAGCGTGTGTGTGTGTGCGCGCGGAGGCGGGGGGGGGGGGGGAGGAGATTGCGCTCTTCCCCGGTTTGCTATCCCGCGGGGGTCCCGTGCTCCGCGGCGGGCGGAGCTGTGCCCGGCAGCAAGGTGACCCCCCCCCCCCCGCCCGCCTCCCTCCGGCCTCTTGCGGAGAGGGCGATGGCAGCGGGCGGTTCCCGGTCGTCCTGCCCTGCCCCGGCGCCTCGATACCGGCGGGACGGAGGCTCACCGCTGCCCGTCCCGGGAGGCGGGGAGCGGGGTCCCGCCCCGCCCTGCCCGGGCGGCGGCTGGGCGCTGAGCGCCGCCCCCGGCCGCCGCCGCCGTGCAGCGGGGCGCCCACCACGTGCGACCCTGCCCGCGCCGCCCGCGCGCCGCCCTCTGGGAGCCGTAGTCCGCCCCGGCGCGGCCGCCGCCGCGGGACTACGCTTCCCGGCAGCCCGCCGGGCCGGCGCGCTGGCGGGCGGCCAATGAGAGGGCGCGGAGAGTGGCGCGCGGTTTGAAACGCGGCCGGGCGCGTGGCGGCGCGGGCGCGGGGGCCCCCTGCCGGCGGCGGGCGGGCTCCGTGGCGGGCGCCGCGCCGGGGCCCCCCGTCCGCGGCTGGCGGGGCGATTCCCGCGGTGCCCTTCGCCCTCTGCAGCGCTCCCGTCGGCGCCGGGTGGCAGGGTGGACGAGACGAGGCTCGTCCCGCGGTCGTCGGGCTCGGCCTGGGCCGTGCTGCTGGGATTCCGCCCTCCGTCGCGGCTCGTCTCCGCCGAGGGTCCGGGAGCATCGGGGATGTGGCAGCTGCGGTCGCACGGGCTTCAGTGTTGGCACCGGCTCCTCGGGAGCAGAGTGGGACCGAAGGTAGAGCTTCCCGGGCAGTTGGTGTATGACTAAACACCATTGCTATTTTATGGACAAACAGCCTTGCCACACCTATAATTAGAGGCTCTGTCAAAGCATTAGAGCTAAAGCAGTCCTGCTACATGGATTCTTCATTTGGAGGCTACTGTGTGCGTTTGTCTGTTTGTATTGGACTGGTCCTGGGGAAAGGGAGAAGTTGTGGTCCTTTTTGCAGCACAGCTGCTAGCACAGACTTCATGACCTGGTATTTTGATGATAATTAAGCTGAGATTATCTTCAGTGGGGCAGGAAAGGTCAGGACTGGGGACTTATCCAGCTGACGTTCCCAAGAATGAATTGTTTCTTGACCAGGATAACTGGTCGTGTTTTGTGCACAGCTCTTTCGGAAGAGAACTGTGGGGCACAGTGAGATGTGGAAACTCTGACTGCTTGGTTTGTTCTGCATTTAACTTAAGAACTGTTGCCCTCATGTTGGAGTGCCTAATGTGAGGCACTGGTCGCGGAGCGCAACTGTGCGGTGGTGTGCGAGAGGTTAAATGCTTGTGATTAGCCTCTGGGGGATAAGGAACAGGCGTCAGTGACAGTGTAAAACTGGTGGAATTGAGCAGCGTGGGGGAGGTGGCTTGGGATTTGTATGCGAGCAGTGGAAGCCAGAGAGCTTGTGTTTTTCTGTTAACCCAGGCTCATGGGATGCTGACTTGACTAGATGAGGCCTGATCAACAGGTGTAGTAACCCCAAAGCTTGTTTTGGAGACAGCCTCCTTTCACAGCAGCATGGATGCCTCAAGTAACAGCGTCTGTGTGCGTGCCTGTCTTGGGTTTCCCTGATGCCTGTGTAACTAACTGAGTGGCTTAAACAACCTGGTGGTCTAAAATGCATATACTGTTAGTCTAAATGGTCTGCAGGGTATTTGAATCTCTACCCGAAAATGGAGAGGTGGCCATATTGATGGGGTCGGGGCTATGCCTTTACCCAGTGGTGCTCACTCCAGGAAGTGACACTGGCTTAATGAGAGTGAAAGTGCCTGCTCGCTGCGGGCTGTTGCAGCCACAAAGGGCAGGAGGGAGGGGGCGAAGCAGCTTGCTGCTGCAGCAAAGTCGGGAGCCTGCCAGCAACTTTTAAACACCTCGTGGTCGCTGTTGAAGCCGGCTGTGTGGCTGTTCCTGCTGGCCCTGGGGAAGGGCCTCTTTGCTTTCCTTGGCTGGGGTAATACTTCTTGTGCTGAAGGAACTTGCTCCAGCTGATGGAGGAACAGAAGGGGAGGAGGATGCAAGCAGAGATGCCAGTGTTAAATCCAAGTGTTCTTTATGCGGGAACATAAGTTGGATCCTCTCAGCCTGTTTGCTGAGCGACTTGGCATGACATTTTGACAGTGATCAATAGCAAAAATACATAAACTCCTGCTCTCATCTTGCTCTGCTCACGGTGGAGATGTGAACCAAACTAGCCGGCGCAGCTCTTGGAGCAGTGTAAAAATAGACTTCTTCCCCCACCCCATCCTGTTACACTTAAAGCTGTGAGATGGATCCTGGAGTCTCATCTCTGCTGCTACAAGAAAGACCTGGCGTGTAATATTTGCTGTATGATTTTCCCCAGGCAGGGCAGAGACTGCAGTCACTGCTAATGAGTTCCTGGGATTCGTTCCTGCTGCGAAGGTACTGAGCAGCCGTGGATGTCCGCAGCCCTCAGGCGGTGGAGCCCATACGTTGGCCCAGGCTGATGGCTCTCTGTGGCACTGCAGGAGCTTGCATGGACTGTGCTAAATGGGAAATCAGCCAGCTTTGCCGCTGTTGAGCATATGCGGGAGCCAGCTCTATATGTTTGGGAGTTCAGGAGGTGAAACAGAGCAGTCTCTTTTTAGATAGCTGCTCTCTGGTGAAGCTGACTTGGACTGAAATTCACCCCCGCGCGCTTGCATTCCCAAGGAGGAGCCAGACTGGGGCGACCAAATCGCAGAGCAAATAGGTGTGAAGAGAGAAATGAGCTCCTGGTCTCTCTTGGACTATATTTCACAGCTGATCTGCAGCTTCCGTAACCCAGGGGCATGAACGGATCCAAACATCTGAAATCCCAGTGACTCTCTGCTTTTCTGCTCCTTCCAGGATCTAAAAGAGAAGAAGGAAGTGGTTGAAGAGACAGAAAATGGCAGAGATGCACCGGCCAACGGCAATGCTGTGAGTATTGCTTGATCTGCAGGGAGAGACAACCCTTACTCCAGCACCCTTCCCCCCCCCCCCCCCCCCCTCAATCCCCACTTCTTATTGCTCTTCCTGTGAGCTTGTTTCCTGGCCCTGCCTGCGAGGGGACCCTTGCAGATTGCGCTGCTGCGGCGTGCAGAGCCATCGAGCCTTTGGCATTTCAGACTCAACAGAAGCTAGCAAGCCTGCAGGCGACTTCCATATGTGCAGAAAGGCAGGGCTAGGCTTGGATCTCTTGATCCCTTTCCCGGAAGCCATGTGAGGTCATGGGTCCATTGCTACCTCTTTGCTAGGCACTGGAATTGAAGAAGGGGAAGGGAAGGAAAAAAAAAAACCTCGATTTACAATGTTACGATCAGTTGAGCAGGGAAACACATTGTATACTGCTGGTTTCCTATTTTGAACATGGCAGGGGAAATTCATTCTATTGCAATTTAATGTTTCAGGGTTCTTTGTCTTGGCCTCAAAGCTGCAGCCCCCAAATTACTGTAGACCACATCTTTCATCCCTGGGCTGTCTGTAGTGCAGAGGCAGAAAGGAAGTGAGATGCACGCCTGGGGCTCCAGGGGGCTGGTACTTTAGGAAGGAAAGGTGGGGACATGCACTTCTGCTGAACATCTCTTCCCCCTTCTCCCTTCCCCAGTGCATTTTTTTTTTTTTAAGTGATGTTTTGTCTTGCCAAGGAGAACGAGGAAAATGGAGAGCAGGAGGCTGACAACGAAGTAGACGAAGAGGAAGAAGAAGGTGGTGAGGAAGAGGACGAGGAGGAAGAGGGTGATGGTAACTTTCCTTGTTCCCCCTGTCCCCGTCCCATAGCTGAGGAGCAGCGTTCTGCCCCCTGCGCAGCAGTGTCTTGTGCTGGACAACAGTCCTCTGGCTGGACTCTAGGAAGCGAAGGAGAGTCGAGAGCAGCATCTCCCCCTCGCGGCTGCTCTGGGGTGGCTCTTGCCAGCCTTGGACAGTCCTTCCTCGCTTGCCCAGGCTGCCAGCGCTCTGGAGTGAAGTCAGCCCTTGACTCTGTTCCAGCAGGTTAAGGGCAGATTCCTTCCTCCCTCCTCTGGCCAGACGGCGCTGTACCGCGGCGCTGAATAAGCGCATTAGTCTTTCCGTGCGAGTAGTAAAAACCTGCCCTTGACTCTGATGATCGCAACAGCCACTATGAATGCGAGCCTCGGCTGGTGGGCTGAGGTGGCCTGGGACAGCTGTGCCCCACCAGGGGCAAGGAGGACAGGTCATGGCCCTCGTTCATTCATTCCGCTGGTGAGGAGCGGTCTGCGGAGGGGCTGATCTGATCCCCTCACCTGCTTGCCTAGCCTTTCTTCTTTCCCTGGCTGATGCTGTGTGGCAGCAGGCAGAGGAACCTGTAGCTATTCCCTGCCTGTCAAACAGTGACAAACAGGCTTGTTTTGAAATCTTCCTTGTCCAGAGTGTTCTCGGGTCTTCCCTTTCTCCCCCATTTCCTGATCTAACCCAGCCTGGAATTGGGTTTTGGCAGCGGTGACTAGTCACTGCTGGATTTCTTGCTGAATAGCTTCTCTTCTTACCATCCTCGCTATTATTTTTTTTTTCCCCAAGATCTGCTTGGATGAGTAACATTGTTTATTTTTATCACCCATTAGGGCTGGGAGAAAACCGTTCTTGTTAGGCTTGAATGAACTTGGGGCCCTTGATTAGCTGTTACTGGGTTAATCCCCTGTGAATTTTGGGTTAAATGCTGACCTACTAACCTGTTGAGCAGTTTTGGGAGATGGGCAGGGCAGACAGGGATGGAAAGTTAATGAGCTTTAGACCAGCACCTATTCCGACAGTAAGAAAGGAGTGTAAGCAGGGAAGCCTGCCTCCTTCGTGGTAGCGCTCTTCTCTTAGCAGCCAGCCGTCCTCAGTGCCCTTCGGGTAGGAACTGGTTCACTAGAAAGACTGGGAATCGTGGCCCCATTCATACTCGGGATTTTAATCCCTGGGGACAGAGATCACTGCTGCCATGTGCTGTTCTGAACCCACCTACCTTCAACCCTATTTCAGGGTGAAAGAAGGGAAGAAGTATTTGCCTCTCTGTGTTTCCCTTGGCGGGGGGGCAGCATGTGTGCTGCATGCGTGTGTGTCGGGGGAAGCGTTGCTTGGATACTGCTGTGACAAGCTGAGGGAGCTATCGTCCCGCAGTGCCACCCCTGCTATTGCTGGCTTGCAAAGCGCAGGCACGATTTGGCCTATTGTTTATGGTGCCTGGAGGCCCTAGTGCCTCACCTTCTCAGGATCTTGCATGCGCTCCTGCCAGTCCATACTGACTGACCCTGGGTGATCTGTGCCTGAAAGCTGTACCTGAAGAGCTGGACACCACAGGGGAGAGATTTAAAGACAGACAGCGAGTGCAGCTTGCATCAGCTTTTTTCCAACACTTGGAGCAAACTCCTGCTCTGAGTTTAACAGCAGAGGGGAGATGAGGGTATTCTCTTTTTTTCTCGCCCTTCTCCGTCTCCCATCTCGTTATTTGCTTTGCTTAAAGCAGCTCAAAGAACTAAAAATGTTCCCAATCAGCTTGGTGTTATCACCTGACCCGTTGGCCAGCCCCGTGCATGTGATGGCTGGCAGGGTGTTGATCCATCGCTGGGAGCTAATTGTGCCGTTCCCGAGGTGTGGGCCATGCTGTGGCTGAACATACACTGGGGAGAGAAGGGAGGATGGGCTGACCTTAATCCCCCTCCGGCAGTCTATACGTGTAGCTCGTGGTGGTGGTTTAAAGCCAGCTTACTGGCCTTAACGCTGTAAGTTTTAGTAGGGTCTCCTGTTATGCAAGGGCTGCCTTTGCAGCTGAGCAGTTGTTCCTCTGGGGCCTCCAGTCCTGGCCCTGAACCCCCAAAACTGGCCAAACGTGAAATACTCGGTCGTTCTGATCCACTGGCCTATTTGAGCTCAAAGTGGGTCAAAGCCCAGAGCTCTCTGCTCATCCTCCTCTCTCTTGCTGTAAGATAAGTTGGTAGCATTTGTTTGCTGTTCTGATAATTAGAAAGTGTTCTGACTCAGAACTAATGTGTTCTGGCTCTCTTAACTCATTAAAGATGGACTAATAGCTGCGAAGGGAAGCAGAAGTAATCTGGAGCAGTTAGGTGGAGCAGCCACTAGAAAGAGTTTTTTAACCCCCTCCCCTTTTTCTTTGCTAGCTTTTTTGTAATGTGGTTTCAGTGCTCAGTGAAGGTGTGCAGGCTTTGCAGTCCGTTGCCTGTTGTACAAATGTGACATGAGCCAGGCTTGATGGAGTAAATCCTTCCTTTGAAGTCCCCTTGACTCTTCCCCAGTTGACTGGGGATTGGGTCAACTGGGGGATGCCTTGAAAAACCACTGGTTCCTCAGGCACCTGCTGCCCTGATTAAGGGACTGTGCTAGCCTTAGAGAAAGGGACCTGAGAAAAAACTTCTTCACTGTGAGGGTGACAGAGCATTGGAACAGGTTGCCCAGAGAGGTGGTGGAGTCTCCTTCCCCGGAGATATTCAAAACCCGTCTGGATGTGATCCTGGGCAATATGCTCTAGGTGACCCTGCTTGAGCAGGGAGGTTGGACTAGCTGATCTCCAGAGGTCCCTTCCAACCTAAACGATTCTGTGATTCTGTGACCCTGGATGTTGCAGTATGAGGCTGGGCTAGGCTGTAAACCAGAGGAGAGGTGCCTGGTGCTGAAACTCTGAGAGCCCAAAGAGAAGCTTGAGGTCTCTGCATTGTGGGTCAAGTCACTGTTCAAGTGGGCCCTTCTCTGGCTGCTTCATTTTGCTGCCCTTATCTGCCTCTGTAGTCTTTGCAGTCTGGCATGAGACTGCCCTGGAGGTTTCATGTTCCTCCCTTTCCCTGTCCCATGCAGGTGAGGAAGAGGACGGTGATGAAGACGACGAAGCTGAAGGAGCCACGGGCAAACGGGCAGCTGAGGATGATGAGGTAGGCAGAGGCCCTCAGAGCCACCTGTGTCCCAGGAGGGTTTGGGTGGGTGCTGGTGGGCTGGAGTTGCCAAGGTGGGCTCTGGGACTTGAATGCCCTCCCCATGCGCTTTCTGCTCCCTGCCCCTCTCTGGGGCCTGGCCTCAGGGACGCAGCCCAGTTCCATTTATACCCTGGCCTGGTTAGCGAGGTGTCCGCTCCAGGTGTGGCGAGCTGCTGAACCTGGGAGCCCAGGAGTGGGGATCCCTGTGGCAGGCCCAGGTGGGGTGCTTCAGTCCCCTGAGATGGATGAGAGAGAGAGGCTTTTGCACTGAGGGAAACCTGGTCGCCTGCCTCTCTGCCTGCCTTGGTTTTGTGCCAAGTGGCCCCATGGGCATCTCGGTGCCTCCCGAGCCAGCTTGTTTGGTGATGGGGAGAAGGAGGTGGAGACACCGCAAGGTTTCTGTCCTGATGTGGCTAGGGGAGCAGGCCCCGGGCAGGGATACCTCCCTGCAGCTCGCCGATGTTTTGGGCCTCACCTGCAGGTGCTGATGCCTTCCCCCGGAGCCAGCTCCCAGCCTCTCTGGGTGGGAGATCCTGTGGCGGACCCTGAGCCCTGTTGGTACTGTCTGCAGCCCCTCAAGCAGAGCTGCCTCGGGACCCTTTTTAGCAACGTTATCTGGTCTGGCCAGGCCGCCCTGGGCAGCCCCACAACGGCCCCGTCGCTGGCCCCTCTCCCTAACGGCTTTGCTCTCCCCTTAGGACGACGACGTCGATCCCAAGAAGCAGAAAACCGACGAAGATGACTAGGCAGCAAATTATTATTATTTTTTTTTTAAATAAGGAGGAAAACAAACCAATAAAAAAGGCCAGCGCATCCTCTTCACCCTTGGGACACCCCTGCCCGTCGCAACCCTTCCCTCCCACCACACCCCCCTGCCTTTCTCCCCCGTCCGCCGTGGTCATCCTCACCAAGTAGAGTGAACTCCCGACCCCTGCCCCCCAGCGCGGCGCTGCCACTTAACGAACATACGAAACAATTCGCCCGTTAACGGGGAGAGAAACCCCCATTCCTCACAGACCCCCTCCTCACCCAAGCACCAAAACTTCAAGGCCCTGCTTTCTTTCTTAAAAGTACTTTAAAGGAGAATTTGTTTGTATTTTTTATTTACATTTTATATTTTTGTACATATTGTTAGGAGGTCCGCCATTTTTAAGTGATCTCGGATTGACCAAAAGGGGGGCTTTGAAGTGTATATCTCTCTTGTTACCTATTTCTGACTTTACTTGTGGTGTGACCAGGCCCAAACCATTATCTCAAAGGAGAATAAAACAAAACCTTGTAAAAAAAAAAAAAAAAAAAGACAAAAATGCAAAAAAAAAAAAAAATTACAATCTTATTCCGAGCATTCCAGTAACTTTTTTTGTGTATGTACTTTAGCTGTACCATAGATTGTGGTTTGTATGAGGTGGCAAGGCCAAAGATAAAAAGGTTTTTTTTCTTTTTTTTCTTTTTTTTCTGTCTATGAAATTGCTGTTTATTTTTATTTTTTCTTTTTTTGGCCTGTTTGATGTATGTGTGAAACAATGTTGTCCAACAATAAACCGGAATTTTATTTTGCTGAGTTGTCCTAACAAAGCTGCCTCCCAACTGCTGCTTTTTGTTTTAGTTTTCGTTTGTTTTAGTTTTTAATTTCTTTCTCCCCTTCTTTCTCCCCTTTCTTCCTTTCTTTGGTTTGGGCTTGGGCAGGGAAGAGAGTGAGAGGGCCAGAAGCCGTTAACTGGGAGTTTGGGGGCCTCGGTCCCAGCTGTTTTCTGTTGCGCAGGCTGTGCCACCCCTGGGCTGCTTGGAGGAAGGAGGCAAGAGGTGCCACCGTTTGCCCGGCAGGGAAGGCAGCAGCATGGTCTGGCAGCTGTGCTCCAGGGAGAGCGTCTGCAGTCCGAACCCCACCTAGCTGCCCCAGCTGCTTTCTCATGCATCCTCCAGCTGCCTTTGGGGTTAGTAGGGACAGGTTAGTTAGTAAGCAAAGCTGCTGAAAGTATGGCGTAAATGAAAGTGAGCGTTTGGCTGGGGGCCTGAGGTGCTCAGTAGTTTCTGCCTCCAAGAGTGCAGTGCTCTGTGTGGTGTCCCTGTGAAATTAAGAGTTGCTGGAGATCATAGGAGAAACGCTCCCCCTTGCTCCAAAGCAGCTCCTTGGGCTGTTGAAGAGAGGATGAGAAACGCAGCCAAAAAAACTTCCTTGCAACATCTGTTCCTCCTGCCTGTGGGCCTATGGGTGAGTTACCTTCCAGCTGTGGGATGAGGGGTGCTGAGGCTGTGGAAATAACCGCTCCCCTCGCTCGAGGAGCAGCTGCTTGCGGTGGCACAGGCACAGGCCTTGTTTACAGCATTGCCCTGGCTGGGGTTCTGCAGGGATACGGGGCAGCGGTGAGAATTGGTCCCCAAGGGATGCTCCTAGGATGTACCAGCCACAAAGCGATTTTGAGGTGCCAAGTGAGCAGGGGTTTGCTTGGTGGGACTATAGGGAGAACCTTGGGGGGGAGGTTCTTCCTTTAACAAAACCTAAATACTGCAGTTTAGCCTAGGCCTCTTGTTGCTTTGCTCCTAACCTTCCTCCTCCAACTAATTTTTCCTCCCTCCTCTAGGGTGTTGGAGCTAAGAATAGCTCAGCCTGCTTTGCCAGGTGTGCAGAGACCGCTTGCGAGAACCCGTCTTGCGTCTGCTCCTCTGAAACCTTCTCCACATCCACAGCACGGCTTGAGCGATTCCCCTTTCCCCTGCTGACCTGGGCCGTGACAAAGCCTTGCCAGATGGCCTCATTTCCTGCACTTGTACTCGAATCCTGGCAGTTAGTGTTGAGATACTGGGGATGATTTTTGTTATAAAAAAAGAAAAAAAAGAAACCGTAGTGCATTAAATGCACTGGCTGCAAGGGTCACAGTTCTTCCTGATCCCCAGGAGCAGCCTGGTCTCTTACACTGTATTTACACCAGTGGCAAATAAGCTCAAGATTTGGCCCCTTGTCCTTAATTACCCAACTTAATCGTGGTGCTAGCTGATAGCTTATCAGATTTACAGCCTTGATTCTCAGGCCTCATCCAGCCATGCTTGTCACCTGGCTGGGTGATAGGGTGCTTAACAGGGCTGCAGGCTGATGATCGATTTGATAAGTGCATGCTGTGATGCTCCTGAAAGGATGTGACAACATGGGCATGGCAAAGAGCACCACCAAGTGTCACCTTCTTGCCGAGCCACGCTTTGTCGTGCAGCAGAAGGCGTGCGTGCGCGCTCCAAAGCTGGCGCCGTGGGAGAAACGCGGGCAGCCGAGGGAGGGACCGAGGCACCTGCAGCGTGCGGCTCTGCCAGGCGCGTGCCCGCGTTTCCTTGCTAGGCAATCTGCTCGTGGGCAGGATTCCCGCCTCGCAGCAGGTACGAATCCCCTGGCGTTGGGGTTGTGGCCCAGGCTGCTGCTGCTGAATGAAAGCGCAGCCTGGCCCAGGGGACGCCAACCCCGGTGCAGGCTGCTCTCCTGTGCCCAGGCGGCTGTCTCCCGGCGGCGGTGCGTTTGCTCTTGCTGCGCTCTGCAGGGCGGGAAGAGCACCTGCGCCCAGGCCGGGGGTGCCGCCAGCCTGGCCGCTGCACAGCCTCTTGCGCCCTGGGGTGTTAGCTCCTGAAGGCTGCCCCCATGGCCCCACGCCGGGCTCGTGCAAATCGATGCACTCCCCCACTGTGTCGTTAGAGCCGATGCTTGCAAATTTGCAAGGTAAATTATTCAAATAAGTTTCTGCAGCTGAAGAGCTGTTGAGAGCAGGCTCTATATATATATATGTCACCAAGTCCCAAAGATCCTGGAGGCACGGCCAGTACAAGGCTCCCAGGGCTTGCCTTTGTGCTGCTGAGTTGCTGTTGGGCTGAGAACTGGCACAGCTCGAGGCACAGCTTCCCATGGTGGCAGCCTGGGGCTGTGCTGCCGCAGGGGAAGAAGCTTTCGGGGGAAAGCTGGCCTTGCTCCGCTGCACAGTGCTGAGGCAGAGCCTGTCCCGCTGCCTTTCCCAGCCAGGGAGAACCTGGGGGTCGTGGGTAGGAGCGGCGGGGGGGGGGGCAGGGTCCGCCTGGGTCTGCAGGGGGACAGGAGTGAGGCTGCCTGGGGCTGGGGTAAAGCTGGAGGCTCTCCCTGTCCCCCCCCCCCCCCCCCCGCTGAGAAATTAAGGGCAAACGGAGAAGGGAGCCCCGGAGCGGGCAGGAGGGGGAGGCTGGCACAGGGGCTTCGCTCAGCCGGCGTCGAGGATGTGCTCCCGGGAGACGCGGGAGGGAAGGGAGAAGGGTTCCCCCCCACTCCGGCCCCGAGGATGGAGGGCCACAAGGCAGAGGCCCCCAGCGACAGCCTGGCTTAGCCAGGGGAGCAGGAGCCGGCACGGTTTGCAAGGCACCTTCCCCCAAGGTGCCCAGCAAACTCGTTACATGAGTTACCCAGCTGGGGAACGAGGTCGTTTCACCCCCGCAGGAGAGGCTCTGCCCCGCTGTGCCTGTCCTGCAGTCGGCCCCTGCCAGCGCCTTCCCGGCTGCCACCCCGGCTGCTCGGGGCGCTGCCAGCCCCCGGCCCGTCTCCGCGCGCCCCACGGCTGGGGGTCCCGTGCAGCGCTGGCTGCGATGAGACGCAGGCCCTGTGCAGCAGTGAGGTCTGCGGCGATGGGGCTGCTCGGGGCTCACAGGGCAAGGCTGGCCCCAGGCACCCCGCTGCGGGCACTGGGGGGCTGAGACTGGGCACAGCTCAGTGCATGGGACACTGGGACACCCCCCCCCCCCCCCCCCCCCAGCAGACCCTGCTGCCCTGCAACTCAGCCGCAGCCAATCCTCACACAGCAGCACACTTCCTGGCCAATCCTGTGCTGCCACCTATCCCTCCCTCCCCCGTTGCTCCCTCATGCTGCTCTCCACCAATCACAATGGAGCAATGCCTGGCTCTAGCCAATCCGAAGCTGCCACCTGGCTCCACTCCTGACCAACCAGGTGCTGCCATCTGTCTCTGCTGCCGGCCAACCCCACATTACCCTTTGTTGCAGCAGCCCACCAATCACAGATCGAGTGAGGCTGGCCCTAGCCAATCCGGTTCCACCATCTGTTAGCAGTCCTGGCCAATCGGGACAGCCACACCCAGCCGGGGGGTATAACAGCCGGGCAGGCTGGGAAGGGGGAAGTGAGGCCTTGCTTGTCTTGTGGGGTGGTTGCTCGGTGGGGTGGGTTTTTTTTGTTTTTTTTTTTTGTTTTTTTTTTTTTTGGTAAATAAAAGGGCTGCTGTGGGGCTGGCCAGCATGTTTGAGGCCCCTGTGCTGTCCCCTTTGTTGAGGTGCCTCCCTTCCCTTGTCTTGCCCCAGCCAGGTGGCCTTGGGGGTCCTGGCTGCTCTGCTCACCTGGACTGATACCTAGGAGAATGACTTGCTGCCGTCCGCAGCGAGCTGTGGACGGTGAGGTTGGAGTGTGCTCCCACCTCTGCTGTTTTTGGGCTATGGACTGATGGAGCTTCCTATCTCCTCTGTGGCTGCCCAACTGCTGCACAAGCTGAGGGTCTGCGGAGGAAAAGTGCACTCCTGGTCTCCTCCGGAGCTTGAAGTCTTCAGTAAACACTTATTCCTGGGTCTGTTGCTTGTGTGTTTGTCTTTCCTGTGGTAGCTGGCTGCAGCTGAAGTGACTGGAAGAATAATTGCCCTCCAGAACAGCCCCTCTGCCTCTTGTGAATAAGGCATTGGAGAGGATGCATGTGCAGCAGGCCTTGATGATGGCTCCTCACATCACCAGGTGCCCTGATGCTGCAAAGTGCCTCTGTGCAAGTCTGAAGTGCCAAGAGGATCTGTGCTCAAACACAGATGTTGTCTCGGGCTGGGGGCGGTGAATTAAAGGAGGCTTCCTTCACCTGGAGAAGGCTTACGAGAGCTATGCCAGCTGAAGACACCTCTGAGGATGTTTCAGAAACAGTTTTCTGGGTGAGCCAGCCTCATACCTGGAATTGCCTGCTAGGAGGTGGGGAGTCTGATTTGCCTTTGATGCTCAGAAGAAACGTGCCCTCAGCAAGATGCTTCTCCTGGGCTGCGTGAAGCCCTTCACCATGTCCTGGAGATCAGGGCTGGGCTCTGCAGTGGGACTGCTGCTGCAGCACTGGAGATGAGGAGCACCTGGGCTCGGTGTGCTTGCAGGGGAGGGTGTGATGGTGCTGAGTTCCTCACCCAGGCCTTCACAGATCGCATTCAGCTGTAACCTGCAGAGCAGGAATACTCCTAATAGTAACCCTGCCCCATGCCTTCTGTCCTGACTGGTACCATGTCAATTTGATTCCAGCTTGGGCTTCTGATCAAACTTGTCCCAGGTATCACTATGTGAGCTGCTGAAGCTGTTCTGGGGTGCACTAACTGGCTGTTGACTACTGAAGACTGCCCAGCTAACTCCCAGACTTAGGGGTCGGGAGAGCTGTGGGGGTGTCTTGTATGACACCATAGGGAGTGTAGTCTGTGCTGATGGATAAGGGTGACCACTTCTCTTGGCTTGCTCATGACACCACATGGACCGAGGCCAGCCCATCCCAAGCGCTCTGTGGCTGGGCCTCAGCAGGAGCAACACAGTTGTCCTACGTGTGGCTGAACAATGGGGTGAATTGAGAGCGACATCCACGTGGTCCAGCAAAGATGCAGCACACCGATGAAGCCTTGATATCAAACATCACAGGCAACTAGCAGCATAACCACTTGGAGAGCCCGGCTCGCCTCTCCTTCCTGCACTTGCATACGTGGGACTGAGCTCGCAGCCTGTGGGCAGCTGGACTGAGTCTGGGCCAGTTGGTTTATCACAAATCCTGACTTCCTGCCTCCAGTAAGTTGGGCTCAAGCTGATAAAACATGTCCTGTCCCGCACCAGCTATAGCTTTCACTTAATCTCCTTGAAATGTTGCTAAACGGTTCTTGTTGTGTCTTGACAACCTTCATGCAATTTGGAGCACCTTGAGGGTTTGGCAGAGAACCTGCCTCTGGGACTTCAGCTCTAAACTAGGCATGGGCTGGGGCTACTGGTGCAGTTTGCAACTGGGCTGATGGGATTATCAGTGCCTACTTAGAGTCTGACGAGTGGAACTGCCTTCCAGGCATTGACTCCTCAAGATCACAAAAGCAGAAGCGCTTTTGGGATGTTGCTGTTGAAAATAAACAGAGGTGCTCTTTTAGCAGAGCAGTTGCTACCCAGCCCAGGGTGTGAGGTGCCCCTGGGGGAGCAGACCCCTTTGACGTGGGAGTGGGCTGAGGAAATCTGGAGCGTTTGGCTTATCTTGACCCATCTCACGTAGCTAAGGTGCACGTTTTTGCACTTGCCCGATGAGCTGCCTGGGGTAGGCAGGAAAGTCCATCCCCAGCAGAAGAACAGATGTGGGAGATCTGGTTCCCATCTGCTTCTTGGCTGCTGCGTGCCTCCAGGCCTGTCCTGCCCAGCTGTCTCTCCTGAAGGCTGGGCAAGCACTGCATGAGCAGGGGCAGCTCTAGTTGTGGTCCTTGGCTTGGCCCATTGCCGGCCAAGATGAGGTTCTTGTGGTCTGAAACCCAGAGAGATGCCAACCCTCACTGGCAGCTCACTCTGGGGCCTCCATCTCTCTCCTTCAGCCCCTCTTGAGTGCCTGCTTTGGAGCACGTGCCTGTATTTTCTCCTGTATGGACATTGGATATCCTCTGTCCTCCCCTGTGCTGATGGCTGCTGCGGTCCCTGTCTTGCTCAGCTGAGCTGCTCCTATGCTGAGAGCAGGAAGGAGGAGGACAAGGGAGGGGTGCAGGTGATCCTTGACTTTGCAACGCCTTAAAGAGGGTTGTGGTTTCTGTGGGCCGGTTCATGTTCATGGCCGGTCTGCTCTGGCTGGAGAGCCCCTCAGCGCTAGCGAGGAGCCCTGGTGGGGAGAATGCTGTGGGTGGATGGCAGAGAGGCTCGGAGGCTGCTCTGCAGGGCCACACCACGTATGACACAGGAAGAGACTTGTAAAGAAGCAGCGAGTCCCAGTGCTTCAGTGCAGACAGGGATCTGGAGAGGCTCTTGCAGCGCTTTCCTAAGAAAATGAAGCTTGTACGAGTGAGTCTGTTCCTGTCACTGCTTGAGCACTGAGCCCACCCCAGCCATGCTAGGCAGAAGCAGAGATAGGAAGATCTTGTAAATCTTGTGAAAACAGGAGGCCAGAGAGGTGAGAGACCCTTTTAGTGCAGCAGCTGGGGGACATGAAAGCTCAACCGTATCAGCCCCTAGAGAATCCACAGGAACAGTGCGCTCAGGCTGCAGATCCACGTGGATGGGTTCTTTGCATTCAACCTTTCCAGCCTAGCAGATGACAGCCTCTTTCCCCCTTGTGTGCCAGCCACTCTTTGGGCTGGGATATGGGGGGGGACGTGGGTTCTCCCGCTTGCTTTGGGTGCTGGGGCTCCCTGGGCTCTGTGGGCTCCTTTGCAGCCTGGGGCTCCTATACTGAAGGCAGAGTGAGCTCCCAGCCCTGATCTTTTAGGGAGCTGGAAACCGTTCTGTGTCTTGGGTCAGGGAGATGTGAGGGGCAATCTGGCTTGTCCCCGAAAGCATGGGCACGGAGGCTTGGCTGGTGCCTGTCCCAGGGGCGATACTGGAGGAGGATAACCCACAGCATGAGCTGTGCCTGCCTTGGCTGGCGCCCCAGGCACTGCCAATCCCAGACCCACAAGCAGAGAAGGGATGTGGCAGCACATGGAGGGGAAGAGCATGCACTGGGCTGGTCCCTTTGCTCCCAATCCCGGGAGCAAATCGCCTCCCTCAACCCTGCTTGTTCCTCCGGGGGGGGGTGTGGGGGGGTGGTGTGATGCTCCCCCGGGAGCCCCCCAGCAAAGAGTGCTGCCCCCAGGAAGGATAGTGCAAGCAAGGCCGTGCCTCAGTCCCCGGCTGAGCCCCCGGCGAGGCGAGTGCTGGGTGGCTGCGGGGCTGTGCCCCAAAGCTGGCAGCCGCCCGTGGGTCCCTGTCCCGCAGGTCACCCTTGTCGCCCTGCTGGTGGCCCATCTCGTCCTGGGCGGGCCGCGGGCCTACCTGGCGTGCGGCCGGCCGGCGTGAGCTGTCCCTCCGGTAGCTTGGTGGCTCTCCTGGAGTCCCCAGCCGATGTGGTGCCCGGAGACAGCATCCTCCCCGTCTGCGTCCAGCGCCGCGCAGGCTTCGCGCAGGCTGGGGGGATATTGCTGTATTGCAGCACCATCTAGTGCTGTTGGCCGGGGAAGCCGGACGCCCGCGCGCTCCCCCCGAGTTAGCCCAGCGCCGCCAGCCCAGGCCGCAGCTTTTGCGGGGTCGATCGCTCAACCCTGTTTCTGTCTGAAGGGCCTTTTGTTGACGGGGAATGAAAGGGCTGCCGGGCAGGGGAGGCAAAGCCAAAAAGTGGGATTTTTTAGCCCTTGGTGCAGCCCTGATGGGGATGGCAGGGGACCGCTCGGGAGGGCTCCCACGGGGGCCTGCGGCTGCCGCTGCGTGTCCACGGTCCTGGCCAGGCCGGGGTCGTTTGCCCCGGGCCCATGTTCTGCACCAGGGAGTTTCCTCTGTTTGTCCTGTCCCAAGACTGGGCCCCTGTAAAGCATCAAAGGGCGCAGAGGCCCCGGCGTCTGTGATTCCTGAGCCGAACCTATCTGGCCTTAGCTGTTGTGCCCGGCTCTGCTTTCCTGCTCCTGGAAATCAGGTCTCGGTGTTGGCATCAGGTCACTTCTGCTTCTTTAATGGGCCAAGTAAACCCGCTCCACGAGTCCCACGTTGGCAGGGCTTTCGCCCTGGTCTGGAGGTTGTTCCCGCGGCTTCTTCCCTCAACCCCTACAGGTTTTTGGTGTCCGTCTTCCACGGTCAGTATGAGAGATCCCGTCCTGCCGGTCACCTTGGGCGCAGCCAGGGGAACGCCAGCCCCGTTCGGCACGGCTGCGCGCGGCACGGCGAGAGCCCTCTGCCGCGCCATGGTGCCGCAGGGCCGCCTCCGCTTCCTCCTCCTGCCTCCAGCTCATCCCCGCTCAGCTCGTCGTCCCCCTTAGACGCTTGCCACGCTCCCGCCCTGCCCAGCCCCCGGAGCGTGTGGAGGGCAGAGCCCGGCAGGGACGCTGGAGCAGGCACGATTTTGGCCTGGATCTGGATGCCTCTTGCAGGATGCTCTGGAAAACATCTCGCTCGCTGGGGCGGCGGGGAGGCAGGCAGCGCCCAGGGGGCCGCCGGCCGGCCGGGTGCTTGGCGGGAGCAGCCCTCCTTCCTTCTGAATCACCTCGTTAAGCCCTCGCAGGGGGTTATATTTCCAGCCTGAGTCACCGCGCTGCTTAGTGAGGGATGTGTAAGTCAGCAGTCGGCGTGGGAGAGGAGCCCGCGGCCGTGGGCCGGGCCGGGGCGAGGCTGTCGCTGCCGGCGGGGATACGGAGGGGCTTTGGCATGCGTCCGCGCTGGGCTGAATCCCCCGTGCCCTGGCTTGCTGCCTTCTCTGTGCCCTCAGCCTCCAGCCCGGGGTGTCTGTTGCCCCGTCTGCCCCCCGTTGCTGGGGCTTGCTGTCGGGTGAGCAGAGGTTTCGCCTGCTCGGGGGCTGCCTGGGACGTGACGCGCGGCCCCAGCTCCTGCGACGCGGAGAGGCCGGTGGCCCAAGGCTCTCAAGCGCAGGAGGAGTTGGCCACTTTGGGTAAAAGCAGGGCTTTTGGGTACGGCTTCTGCCCTGGCTGTCCTGCTGCCTTTGGGGACCGATGGGACACGCGCTGGGGTCACTTGGGAGTGCCGGGGTCCCTGCGTCCAAGCGGTTTGATGCCTGGCTTGCTATGCCAGGCAGCTGCGACTTCTGCCCCCACCACATCCCGCTGGGACTGCTGCCATCCCAGAGGGACAGAGGGAGTCAAACCTCCCTGGCCCTCGTTTCCCGCTGGTGGCGGCGGGGACGGGAGAGGCTCCAGGGGAAGAGCCGGCGCTCGCCTTGCAGCCTGCCAGCCCTGGCCGCGTGCCTCTGCCGCGGGCGCCTGCTCGCTGCCCGCCCGTGCGCCGCGGCGGTAAGAGTAGCGAAGCAGGCACCGAACGTAACGTGGCCGCGGGCTGTTTGCGTGCCTTTTGTTCCCCGGTAACCTTCATGAATCAGATAATTAACTGCATTAGGACGGCTCTGCTTAACCGCCTGAGCGTTATTGGGCAGGGCAGATCTGGGGCAGTTCGCCAGCGGGAACCCGGCGTCGGGCTCTTCCGGGAGCTCAGGGAGCGAGAGCTCCCGTGGCGGCGGCGTGGGGCAGGCGCCCGGGGGGCAGCTGGGCAGGTATCGCCCCGGCGGGGTGCTTGCGACGGGCAGCCGGGGCGATGGAGCGAGAGTGGCCCCTCGCCACGCGACGGTGCCGAGGGAAGGAGCCGGCTCCGTCGCCCGGGCGCAGCATGGAGATGGGGTGGGTGGATGGACCCCAAAACCGAGCCGAGAGCTCACCTAAAGCCGAAAGCATGGGCTGTGCGTCGTCCCCCAACCCCGCTCCCTCGCTGCTTTGACCCAGCACGTCTCCCCCCTCAACACCGCGGCCGGGAAGGCTCCCAGGCGAAGACCTGGCCGAAAGGCAGAGATGACGCTTGATTTTTCCAAGCGTCATCCCCAAACTCCTCGCTCCATCGAGGGGCAGCGCCAGGGCTCGCCGCCCTGCAGCAGCCCGGCCGGGCCGGGAGCCGGCTCCTCGGCGGCACCGAGGCCGGAGCAGCGGCCGCCCTTGCGGCTCCGCGCTGCTTCTCCCTCCCTCCTCCGCTTCCTGCCCTGCCCCTGCGGCCGCTGGCCAAGTTTCCGGGCTCCGCGCGGGCCGTGAGGTTTCCGCAGGCTGCCGGGGCGGCTCGCAGCCCCCCCAACGTGGGGGACCGCGGCGCCTGGCGGGGCGCAGCCTCCCGAGCACGTTCCCTGCCCCGAGGCTGGTGCAGAAACAAAAGCTTTCTGCGTGCCAGCAGGGGAAGGGACGCACGCCCTCCGTGGGAGCCGGGGAAGCCAAAACCCCCTGGCTGCACACAATGAGCGAACCGGGGAAAGCGGTTGCTGTCGGCTGGGAGTCGCCTGCGCGGCAGCTGCTGCTGCTGCTGAATTGGGCCGGTTCCCTCTCCCGCGCGCTGCCCGGCCAGCTGGGTGCTGCCGGCTCCGGCAAGCGCGGGGAGGCAGCCGCTTGCGGCAGCGCCGAATAAGCCCCTGTCTTGGAGAGGAGCTGGGCCCGCGTGGCGTCCTCCTTGCAGCCGCCCTCGTGCGGCCGGCCAGAGCCCACTCCAGGGGCCGAGGCGGTGGTGCGTCCCCGTCCTCCCGGGACCGGCCGTGGGCCCGGCCGGCGCCGGCAGGCGGATGCCGGGGGGTCCCCACGCTGCAGCTCTGCTGCTGGCGACTGGTTTCCCCCAGCAGCCGAAACCGGCCGCGGGGGCTTGGTCTCCGCAGCCTCTCGGGGCTGCGAATTTCAGGACTAGCCTAGCAGAGGGTGCCGCGGTCAGAGAGACGGGGGGCGGCCGTGCCTTTGCTTTGCTGCCGGCTTCGTTTGCCGTAAGAAGCCTCTTCCTCCCGCCGCGGCCGCGGAGAGCTCGCTGCGCTCCCACGTTTCCGGTCCGTGACCGCCGCGGCGGCGTCGCGCTGACGGCTGCCGCTCGTGGGCCGGCAGCCCTAGGGAGGTGTCTGCCAGGGCGGCGAGTTTTCCGGTTGCAAATAAAAGGGGGGGATTTCCACGTTTTCCCTTTGCCAGCCTGAGCGTGGAGGGGCCCGGGCTGAGCGGGGGCCGCGGCCCCGCGTGGGCGCAGGGGACGGGCTGAGCCGAGGCGACGGCGCGCCCCGGGCCTTCTGCCTGGGCGAAGAGCCAGGGCGGCCGCTCGGGAGGTCCCACCGCAGCATCGCTTCGGACCAAGCTCCTGCGCTGTCGCTTGACTCCTCTGTTGGCACCTTCTCCTCCTAATCGCGGCGGGGAAGGACGGACTGGCCGCGCTGGGCCGAGGGCTCAAGGGAGCCCCAACCCAGCCTGGCTGCGAGCGATTTCCCACGGAGCCACTTGAGGGCGGCAATGACCCGCTGCAGGGCCAGCGCCACAGGCCGCTGGGGCTCACTGGGCTCACTGGGACAGCCAAGGCCAGGCGGGCCCCAGGGGTGCGGGCAGGGGGCCTGCAGTGAAGACGTGAGCGCCGGCGAGACAGGGCTGGGGATATAGCGCTGGCGGCGAGGCCGCCCCGAGCCGCCCGACTCGCAGGCAGCAGCGGTGCACCGAAGCCCGGCCGGCCGCAGGAGGCCTCCGCCGTGAGACGAGGATGGGTCCGGTTCAGCACAGCCGCCACGCGAGGTTGCTGCTGTGGACAGCTAAGCGGTGTCACCAACGGGAGGCAGAGCTGCGAGGATTTGGGTCTTTCCCTAAGAGGGTGTAACGAGGGAAAGAGGGGGCGAGACCCCCCAGCTAGCGGTGCTGTCCCCGCAGCAGCCTCCCTCCACCGCCCGGCATGTACAGCGAAGGGGTCACCCACCTTCCTGCAAGGTGCCCTGCACCTCCCAGAGCAGCTCTGGGCGAGAACGGAAAGTGGGATGGGAGGTGACTTTGTCGCAGCCCCAGACGGTGGCAGGGCTGAGTTACGGCATTGCCAAGGGCCGCGGAGCAGCCAGGGAAGTCCTTCGGCCGTTCCAGTGCCCGTACGAGCCCCTTCCTTCCCGGGGGTCTCTTCTAGCCCAACTCACCCCTGCAGAGGACACACTCAGCACCCCCGTGCCGTGCGTCTCCAGCTGCTGCAGGCTGGGTGTCACGGGAGCCTGGAGCACGGCAGCACTCTCCACCCAGAGCTCCTGCGGCTGCTGAAATCCGTGCGGAGACCTGGCACAGCAGCAGGCGGGAGCGTTCGCAGCTCTCTAAGGAGGGCATCACCCTGCAGACGCTTTCTTTGCCAATAAGGTTAATTAGGTGCAAGAATTCAAAGCTTGTTTTGGGGGGGGGGGGGGGGAAGCATTCAGGTTAGATTCAGTTGCTGCTCCTGTTAGAAATCACGTGAGCATCGGTCTGTCATTAAGCTCAGATGCTCCCTGTCACTTTGTTGTAGCTCATCTCATCAAAAGGAAACACATCTCCCTGCCCGTGTGGCTGAGGCTAAGTGCTCACGTGCCCTGCTGCAGTCACAGTTGTAAGTGTCAAAATAGTCGTGTATTTTATACAGTGTAAACACTGCCATGTGCTAAGACAGCTTAGACTGCAAGGCAGCGAAGCAGACACTCCTATTATACCTGGCCCTGTGCAGCATTTTTTTTTCTGTGTCAGAAATGCAGTTTGAAAGTGGGATTCTATCAGGAGCCCAGAAAGGCAGAGCCAGAGGCACATCAGCCAGCCCCGGGTACATATACCTGAGCCTTGCTGACCCCCCAGCACCCTCTCCTCTTTGAACCTCGCAGAAGGAGATTTCGCTCTCACTTGGGCATCGTTCAGGCTGGGTCCAGAACCCTGTTTTGGCTGGTCTCTTTGTATAATGGTTGGCCTAGCACAGGTCATGCCACTGAGAAGACTCTGCCCTGAGAGTCCAGCAGGCTGAAATCCGTATGTAAAGTATCATGAGAAAACTGCTACAACGGATAATGCTCTTCTCGTGGGGCCTAATGATCCAGCATCAGTTTACCTAAAAATATAATCTATGCTTTAAACTCCCGCCTACATACAGCCAGTGGCTGAACTCAGGATCTGAAATGATGCATTTAATTTCCCGATGATTCCCCTGAGAATTTCAAGCCCAGCCACAGGACAGGCTGACCGACATGTCACGTGGTCATAAAAATGCCTGTGACGGTTAAGAGCAGAAGCTAAAGGAGCACACTTCCCGAGATTTATATTTATTAATGCTAATTCTAAATGACACAATGAGATAGTGTAGCTGCAAGGTTTGAGAAGCCTATTGTAGCAGAATTGCCTCCATATTGTCATTAAAGCCATGCACACATGCGGATTGCTGGTATCGGCAACAGGAGCCTCGGACAGGTTACACATAGCACAGCCCAGCACAGTACCGATGCTGGGAGACTCAGGAGAGCACAGGTTTTGCAGAGAGGTCTGAGTGTCCCCTGGAACCAGGAAGAGCAGAACAGTGTGCAGCGCTGGCCAAGAAACCCAGCTCAGCAGTGGCTCGACCAACAGAACAAACTGTCCTGAGGGACTAAAGGACAGAAATTAGGCCAAGCACAAACATTACCCATGGTCACAGAAGTCAGGAGACCTCTCCTACGTGGTCGGCTGCAGGAAAAGAAATTTAGCAAAGACATGGGGAAGAAGCAAGGCTGTGGAAAGCCCTGCTCTGCTGCTGGCTTGAGTGATAAAGACTTTGTGTGCTGCAAGGCACTTTTATAACAAAGAAAAAAAGCACGGAACTAACATCTCTTCCCTTCTTTGGACGGTAGGAATGTTTTAATTGAGAAATTTCTTTTAATTACATTAGGTGATATCACAGTCTATTTTACAAGTTCAGGGTAAGAGGACATGTGGACCAGTTACACAGTGAAAGGATAAAAAACTAAAACATGAGAAATGAAAATGTTAACTTAATCCGCAAAAAACAAAACGCATTGAGAGTTGGCGTGAGTGGAAATGGGAGATTATGCCAAGATCCAGAGAAGTACAAAGGATGAGACTAACATAATTTACAGTATTGTTTCTGCACGACCATTGTTTGCCCATTTTCAGAGACAGTCTTTATTCCCCAACCCATCGCTGAGCAGATGGTCATGTCTCTGAGGGTTTGGTCTGGTCTTGTCAGAGGAGAAAGCAAAATAACTGATGGGCAAAGGTCACAACCCACGTTGAGCTGGTCCCCAGGGTCACCGCCTACAGGAAGTGTCTTCCACTGGATAGTCAGGGGGTTCTGCACCAAGAACTGTATGGAGGAAAACTAAAACAGCCCCAAAAAGCCCATCTCAAACGTAGAAAAGTCTCACTCTGGAAGTGCTTACAAGGAGGTCGTCATCATAGAACTTGGTTTCTATAATAACATTACCACTGCGGAAGGAAATGAGAAAGAAGAGATATTAGAAGAATGCAAAAACAGTAGAAAATGATGGCTCCTTTCAATGTTTTCACAAGCCTGGGCTAACATCTTACACCCCCCACAACATTAGCTGTAGTTTGGAACCACACACACTGAGCGCTACATCCTGATCCCAGGCCATCGGGTCTGAAGGATCTCTCCACTGAATTCCTGCATGGAACAGTTCCCCCCATCCTTCCTCTCCTGCCCCATTTCCAGGTTCTGTACCAGGCCAAGAGCGGTCACAAATGGCACACTTCTGCTCACTTCTACTGGTGAAAATAAAATAGCTGTCCAAGCACCTTCAGGCCTCTCTTCTCCATCAGTGAATTGTAAAACACAAGGACAATTTCTTTTTATTCTCCATCTGTCTTCTAGTGCTGGGCGAGCTGCCTCAACCAACTTAATGTGTGATTTCCCTCAAGAACTTAAATGCATATGCACTCATAAGCACATCTTACACAAACTGCAGTGGAAATGTACATTTGGGTGTGACTAAATGCTCTGATGATTTAACATGCTGACTTTGAGATTTTAGTACACACAGGTAGGGACACTGGGGCCACTACAACACCTGGATACCTGAGCAGTGTGATCTGAACGTGCCTAAATAACCTGGTTCTTGAAAATCAAAGTGGCAGCTTCGTCTCTGCTGTGGCTCTTGATATCCATAACACTGGCAAAGCTGAACCTGGGAAGAGTGTAAGCTTTTGCTACAGAGCGGACAATGCTTGAACTCAAATGTCAGGGAATTTGATGCTCCCTGTCATCCTGGCAGTCCTTTCTGCAGAGCACCTTGTTTAATGCCAAGTGCCGCATCTCCATTCTCTCTTGCTACTGAG
This sequence comes from Struthio camelus, assembly GCF_040807025.1. Lineage (NCBI taxonomy): Eukaryota > Metazoa > Chordata > Aves > Struthioniformes > Struthionidae > Struthio > Struthio camelus. The sequence goes on from NC_090950.1 coordinate 21,863,871, forward strand.
GAAACACTGAGACAAACATGAGGTCTTTGGGAGTTTCAGAAGGTGAGGGACTCTCCAAGTCTCAGCAGCTGAAAGAAGCTGATTTCTTTGGGCCATAAAAACCTTTTGGATTTCTTTGGGCTGGTGATTCTACTGAATAGCCCTCAATAATGATTTTAGGAGACCTCCAAGAATTAGAGAGAGACACGCGCTGCCCAGTAAAAATGGACAGACACCAGGCAAAGAATGGGACACTAGAAAATCCTCATGGTCGCTTGTCACCTCCAGAGAGCCCAGTCCAGAAAACTGCTTGACTTCCTGAGATGATCAAAACCAATTTGTCAGATGTCGTTGTTTCTTTATTCTGATTCCTAAATGTGGCTCCTCCTGTATTGATTAAAAGCCACCAGCTCCAGGAGCCAAGGATGCGTGTAGCGTCTACGAGGTACTGAGCAGAGTGCCATGGAGCACTATTCCAACGTTAATGCTCTGAGTCTGCCACCTCTTTGAAACATGCTGTGAATAGAAATCAGGGATAGTAGTTCCCATCCCAGTGCCTCCTCTGTGTGACTGGCTTTCCTCCAGACAGGGAAAATGCTGGAGAAGGAGATCTTCCAGAGGACAAAGTGACCTTGCGGTGAGACTGGCTGCTCCTTAACTGCCTCATCTTGTCAGGAGGAGCCCCATACCCTTCTGTCTCTGCTGGCAACATGCTCCTCGCGCGTCTGCCAGCACCCATCTAGCACTGCATCAGCCACAGCATGGAGGGTGGCTTTTTGTCACTGATTACAGTTTCCCAGGGGCCTCCCTCAGGGATCTCTTTTCCTTCATCCTACCAAAGCTTGTGTGTCGCAGCTCACCTTCAGGGCAATGTCCAGCATGCACTATTTTTGAACAAAGTCCTATAGACTGCTGACCTTCTCTGAAGTCAATGTGCCTGGACTCGATGCTTCTGAGGAAGGTATGTGAGTCCCATCACGGATGACTATACAATAACCTATTTCCTAGCTGTTAAAGCTATTTTATCCCCACATACAACTCCATATGACAAAATGCCTATTTTATACTCCAATGTAAAAGATACAAAGATGGCAAAATGGTGCAGTGATGAAACAAACACTAGAGCAACTCCCATGAGTGATACATCACCTGAATAACATCCACCTTGGACAAGATTCAGTTATCAATAGCTGGACTTGAAAATGGCCCAAATATATCTTTTTTGCCTGGAGGTAAAGGGCACTAGGCTGCAAAGCATTTTTTAAAATCCTTTCACAGATCACTTTTCAAAAAAAATGACGTAGCTCTGACAAAGGATTGGTTCCAGTTTCTCCAAATTTTTATTGCTATATTAATGCAAATTGGACCTATGGGAAAGAAGGTAATAAGGTTGGCTTAGCCCCTTTCATCTCTCAATAGCAAACAGTAGTGAGGTTCATTCAGAGTTGGTAGCAGCTCCCTCTTCTCATTCCCACCGTGGCCCCCAAGGAAATGTCATGCATCGCTTTTTCTTTGTCTGCGCTCAGACACTCACGTTAAAACGTTAGCTGGCATCATCTGTGATTCAGGTGCTGCCTCTATCAAGGACTGCCAAGTGTTTGTGGAGTTAGGGATCACAAAACCGAATTCAAAGAACCATTCTGTAAAGTAAAAAGAAGATCCAGAGGCATGTGAAAGGGAAAAAATCCACAAATGGTCCTTTCGCTTTTCACCTGACAGGCTGGGGAACCCCCTGAACTGTCCTACTGTGCTGCCAACATTTTGCATTTAAACTATTTTGTACAGCTTAAACTGCATTGAACCCTGCCCTCTTCTTAAAGTAGATACTCCTTTCCTAAAATGTAGTAGTCATGCCGCTTCCTTAACATTCAAAGGAAATGCCATCACGCTTAATGGGGTACAGGGAAAACACATTCCCCCTGTTTTAGACATCACCCAGATCTAGTTTAGACTAAGCGTACAACTAGCTGCCCAAAATACAGGGAGCTCAGTGTTTTATCTCCTCCCCTCCCTCCAGTTAAGACTGCAATGGAGATCAGATGTGCAGCTATGGAGTCACTCAGACTATACTCAATGGCACTGCTGTAACCAAAGTAAACCAGAGGCTCCTTTAGTCCGGGATGTCTCCAGCATGTTGGTGGCAAGCACTAGGTGCTTCTGAGGAAGATGCATGAATCCCCATAATGGGTGACTCTAAAATAACTTGTTTCCTTAGCCTCAGGCAGCCTGTGGTGGATTTATGCCCTGAAGCATGATTACCCAGATTTTTTTGCTTACATAACTAAGTGTTAATACACTTATGAAATGCTTTCCCTAATACTGTGGCCCATTAGTCCTGACAAGATGAGTGCTTCAGTGCTACTCTGAAAAATTAAAATGACCATGCTCAACCCATCTTAGTCCCTATAATCCCTGCCATAACGGGGGTCATTCCCTGCGCTGCAGCAGGACTGCGCACAGAGCAGATGCATACCTTCTAGACACTGCCCTTTGAAATAAACTTTCTGTTCCAGTCGGAATTTTTCCATTTGTTCTGCTGAGGAAAAGTTTAACTCCCGAGACACTGCTTTGCATTTCAGGATTTTTTTAGGAACTCGAGCTGTCAAACAGATATACAACCATTATTTTGGACAAAATAAAACAAACACAGTTGCTTCAGGTGCTTTTACACTATACTTTGAAATAATGATTAGCGCTAGTACGGGAGCACAGTCGCAGGAGAAGTGCAGACACAAAGGAGTCCCCTCTGCTTTCTTTTTAGTTTGGTGAAAACCGAGATGCAAACATGTTAAGTACCTTGCCCATAGCCAGGAATGAAACTTGTGACACAACTAGGAGTACAACACTGGTCTTTCAAGCTCCTGGTTCATAGCTGTTTTCTACTAAAACCCACAATTCCTCAAGTCAAAATATGAGATGCGACTTAATTTTTTACTGCAGGAAGTGTGATGAAGGTCACAAGCAGCCAAAAGACTGCTTTGTAGACCAGGTATGTAAACTCTTCTCACTTCTGCTTCTATTTCAGACTGTGTATCCCAACCAAACCACAAATGGCCATTTCTCTGACCAGCAGCACTGTTTTAGCCATCTCACGTGTTCTCTGGGAGTCATCTTGTGAAAGTACACAAAATGTGTGTTCCCCAAACACGCAGCCCCGTATAGGCAAGAGGGTCAGTACTGGGCCATTCAGTTTAAGAGAGAAAGTAATTTGGCAGTCCAAGGCATCTGAGCTCCTGCAACGGGTAAGACACCAACAGCAAGTGGCAAACCATAGTGACACAGATTCCATAAGGTTTTCTGGGGTGGAAGAGTAAGACAAGGGGAAGTTTGGGAGCACTGGTTGTATGCTGAAAGGTCCTAATCAGGAGAATAAGGGGGGGGATCAATATACTAAAAAACAATAGTTTTTTATTACTACTACTGAGTCCTTCATACGCCAGTGATGCAATTGTACAGAATCCTTCTTGTGTATTAGAAAATGTTTCATGTAAATTTATCTGCAACAGAGAGGGAGGGAATACAGATGGTATGTGCTTTATGAGCCAAACTGTTCCTAAATGGAAAGCCTACCAAAATGTCCATGAGCAGACAGCAGGCTGCTGTTTAATAAAAGGTTAACAGCCCACCAAACCCCAGGCAAATCCGTCTAATGTAATCGAATGGGACCTTGATATGAAACCAGTCGAGAGAGCCGGAGGGTTAGGGAGTGTTAGCTCCCATCCTAGCCCATGGAGAAGTACACAGACCACGGCTTGCCCCCCAAAAAAGGTAAAAAAAAGAAAGTTAAAAGTATAAGGGAAGAGTTTTAAATGTAAAAGTTCTCTAATTGTTTTTACTCTTTTTTTCTGCATAGCAATCCTTCTAGCACATCCTTTACTGCCCCTACAAGTACAGACTACAGCCTGTTATGAATAAACATCCCCTTTGCAGCTAAGCGTAAAATGACTTGTTAAAACTATTCCACAATTTAGTAATTACATTTCTTTCATCCCTAAGACAGACTACTGAGGTTTACTCTAATATTGTGAAACTGCAAAATAAAAGGTTACTTTTAATAAAAGTAGGACTGTGAAGTCTTTAAATCTCTGATCTAAGCGATTTTAATTGATATTTATACCATCAAGCAGAAAATATTCATTTAAATTATTTTAAACTCACTTTTCTTTTATACCGGTTTTCCTTTAAAAATACATAAGAGGAAGAAGTTTGATTTTCACTGGTTAGGACCATTAAATCATGCTGAAATGCAAGCACAGACTTTATGCTAACTGTAGTACCACTTTTTGTTAACCAGGGAAGACACTATACCTGCAAATTTATTGAAGCAATTATATAACTAACACACATCTATTCAGATAGTTAATTCTGATTAGATTAGAAAGTGATGAATGGCACATTTTTCATCATCACATTCTTATCTACTAAACAACTGCTTTGGGGCCAAACTGCACTTAGCTAGAAACTGAAATTCAAATAAAATATCAATATCATTATGTTTTCATAAGAGTTGAACAAAGCTACCTTAAACATTTGGGTCATGAAAGAAAAAAGCTAGTTTATCCAAACACATTTTTTATTTAAAATTACATGTCTTCTTAGCCAATGGAAGGATCATTTGTATTTCATGAATGAGAGCTGACTATGATGACTGGGAACAACCTTGGTGATTCTACAAGTGCTAAATCTCAGCAGCTCACTCCTAGTTTCGTTTACATATTGGAAAAAGAAAAAATCAGTCGTTACTGTTTTGCATTTCCCAGACTGCCAGTTTTGAATGCACTGTTACTGAATTGAGGAAACTGGATACATGGAAAGGCTCCTGCTATCAAAAGCCTGCTTAGCTCATTGTAAATTCCAGTTTCAGGTGCTCAGGTAGTGATTTTTCAAAACTTTCAGTGGTCTGACTTTACCACTTCAGCAGCAATCCAATATCACATTAATACTCTTTTATTTAATGCAAGTGGTAATAAGTTTAGATATTGATAGAGTATCAAGATTTGACATTTAAGACCAGTACTATGTATTCATACATATGCTATGTGTTCAGACACACATAGCATCCATTCTAAAACCACTGTTCTGTCTGTTTGCCCTCACTGTTTCTATTGCGAGACTGTTTCAGAATCTCGTTTCCCCAAACCTTCCTCTAATTCATGGTCAGATTATCCTCCTTTGTTGGATACCTCTCCCCTCTCCCAGCCTATTTATTGAGAACAATCCATCTCAGCCTTCTTTTCTTGCTATGCTGTACATGAACGGCTTTTCTCCTCTCTTCTCCCAAGGAAGACCATCCTCCTCTTAATCTTTTCAGTGGCCTTTCTTAATAGCTCTTCTCTGCATCTGTTCCAGTTTGCAGTCATCCATCTTGAAGATGGATGACCAGGACTGCACACCAGATAAGGTCCTAACAGTTCCTTGTACAATGGCATTAATCTCATGCCAGAGTTTGTTTTAATTAATTCCCCAAGCTCCTTTGATGGAGGTGAGGGTTCCTGTTTTATATGCAAGCAAAATCTGAGACACAGTGAGGTGATACGATTTGCCAAAGTGAGAAAGATGGCGGGAGGGAAATGAGGCAACAAAACAAACACTCATGAGACACAGCTCCAACTACCCACTCTGTCTCAAAACACACCTTTCTGTAGTTTATGTTGAACCAAGGCAGTGCAACCATCTGTTGAGAGCATTCAGAGACTAGACATGCCTCCGACGGGAGGCTTTTACAACACAATATCTGGGAAGAATGGGAATATTTTTGATTGATTTTTTTCTGCTTTCTAAAGCCTCATTCCTCATTCCTCCTAGGTCTCTTTTTAGCTGCTCTGGGCACTCATGCCCAAAATTATACAGTGATTTCAAGATGGCAAAGCAACTATCCCACAGTTTAAGAAATGAGGTATCAAGCTGATTAATTACCTCATTTCCTTTGAAAGTTATGTTTCAATTGCCTTAGTACAGTTGTACGTGAAAGTGCTGGAATGTCTTCCTTAAATATAGGTATCTGTACAGTGGGCACGAGTAAGTACTTCTTAAGGTCTACTGACAGAACTCATCTGTATAGTGGGAGTAAATATCTGTCAAGGCATACTGACAGAACTGTTTCTTCTGAGACGGCACTGGTATGAGAATGGGAGTACAGGTTAGCCAGGCCAAAGGAGACAAAGTTTGGAAAATGCTCTGCAGAATCACTTAGTCACAGCTCTGCCTTCTACTAGCTCCGACCTGCACCCTCCGTTCCTGGCATCAGGTCACTCCTGAGCTGAAACAACTTATTGGTCCTAATAATGAACTCTTTTCATAAAGCAGATGAACGCTGATTTGGAACCAAATGAGGAGAGGCAGCTCATTTGTCTGTGACTGAAGCTAGCTTTCAAATCAGGTATCTTGCTGGAAGACTACTGGACTCACAGCGTTCTGCCACAGAGCCTCTGTATGTTCTCTGGCAGAAGAAGGATCTTTATAAGCTGGTTGCCTCCTTCAGACACAGCAGATTTTCCAATTTATAGTCCTAGTACTGCAAGACAGAACTCAGTCCTTGATGCTTAACCAAAAATACATCAGTGTCACCAACATAATTAAATGACCAAGTTCACTCCACTTGCTGGAGATCGCCTGTGTGATACTCACATATCAGAAAAGCCTTCAAAGTCAATTCAGTGGGGTCACACTTCACAGAGCCAAAGTAAAGCTGTTGGCAGGGGATATCACCTATCACAGTGCTTTGTCATGAATAGTAAAGGACAGCGTAGACAGTAGCAGAAGGGGAACAGGCCTCCCACGTGTTCCCCAGCTATTGTGATGGAAGCCTCAACAAACAGCCAGGCAGGTTGTCCTTCAAAACACTAGTATGCTAGCAGCAGTGGTGACCTAGACATACAGCACTACCCAGCCCCAAAACGCACAGGAAGGCCACACAGTACCTTCATGCTCCACTCCAGGTACAGATAGATCTTCTGTTCCTTGCCAGAGGATTTTCCCTGTTTCTGCATCCCGAAGGTTCATCCAATTTCTGATCGGGAAGCAGTTAAGGAAAACAAACCATCTACATCCCTAAATGCTGAGCCTACTATTCTTTGCTAAGCCCTGAGATAGGCCACGCCAGCTGAGTTACAATAATCTTTTCCAGTTCTCAGGAGACCAAGAAGAGACGCTTTTTCCTAGAAAATAAATGAACAAACCAACCCTTGACCAGGATGAATGCAAGAGTTGTATACTCACAGATTCAGTTTTCACTTTAGACTGAAGCTTGTTAGCCTCATTTATCATTTTCCATTGCTTCTAAAGGATAAAGGCAATGTCACTGTGCTGCAGAGAAGCAAGAACATTACTAACAGTAACAGATACTTCTACGCAAACAAATACTGTTCTCTATTCTCTCCTTTCTGAGATTAAGAGGGAAAGAAAGAAAGAAGTACTTCCTATATGACATCAGAAAAAGAGTAATACTAGATGGAGCTTGTTTTCCTAATTTACAAAATATAAGATCAATGGCTGTTCTATTGTTGTCGACCTGGTAACTCCCACTCACTGGAATTCTTCAGCTGCTGAGCACTAAGCAAAGAGAGATACTCTCGTCTCACTCTTATCAAGTGAGCCTGTGCAGGTGCTCGCAAAAAGCCTGGCTCAGTGAATTAGCCATGAAAGTTATGAGGTATGAAATACTCAAATTTTCAAAGGGACAATTAATAAAGATCTTAAGCATTTCTTTGAAAAATCTCTCCCGTTATATACCTCAGATATTTCCACATCAGAATAAAGAGTCTGCACACCTGTCCAGTACCATTTTGAACAGGGACATGTCCTTCAGGAAGCCTGAGGCCCCACAGCAGGTTCCTGCTCCACAGCTTAAGAGTGGCTCTGAGCAGTCACCAGTAGAAACACAAGCAGTCTAAATAAAGCAGGATCTGTGCGATCAAGGCCACATGAATCAACTCCTTTGTGGGGGCAAGGCTCCGTAGGCATTCTTTTGCTAGTCTGTGGCAGCGCAACCTCCGTACTCAGTACTTTCCAAATTTCCACAGCAAGACAAGCGGCAGAGTCTAGAAGGACAGGGGAAGAATAGTACAAACAGACCTTTCAGTGCAGCTTGGCGGAAAGTATCTTGGACAAGATACTGGAAACTATCTGGGAGAAGGAGAGGCAGCAGCTGCTAAAGGAACTGATGACTGGGAAGGTAGAAGGAAAGGCAGTATGGACCTTGACATAGGTATAAATAGGAGCTGTCAGAGATATGCATATATAATTAATTCTCTAACATACCCAGTTTCCATGCAGGCTCATACAAACTCTTCACATTGATCAAATTTTTTTCCAAGGCTCCAGGGAAGAAACAGATGCTTTAACAAATTTTGTTTTACATGGTAACATTTGTTTTAAAATTAAGCCTGTGGAGGAGGGAAGAGAAGATGGCTGCTTCAAAACAGCTGTGAGGAACCTTTCCCTTTCTGAGGGCTAGCCAAGTCCCATGAAAGGGTGAGGGGGAGAAGAAAGGAGGGCACGTGTGTACAGGGCACATTTTTACAGGCACGGCCTTACAGCTTCCAAAACCAAGCAACAACTTGGACGGAAGGCAAAGGGAGCGTAGGCAGTTTGCTCACGTCCTTGTAGACTTGTTCTAAAGTACATCTTATCGACCACTTGATCTGAGATTAAGGCAGGAGGGAAAGCGGGAGAAGCCACAAAACACCATCCCTGCAGGACCCATATGCCACCTCCACATCTTGGCAGAAAGCTGGAAAGTGGAAACCACTCCCCAGCTACCAAACTTTGGAAGAGGCTGGAAACCTACAGCTAAAAAGCCTCACGCTGATGGAAAGAAAGCTTTGAATGACTCCCATTATCTTCAGGACAAGCCCAAGCCTCTTCCTTACCTCTGCGGCTGACAGCTAGAAGGCTTCAGTAGAGCAGAGGGAGACCGGGCTGCAGGCAGGATGTCGGGGGGAGACAAGCAGCAACAGCTCAGGGGGAAGACCCTGCAGCAGGGCTAGGCACCTCATGTGGTTGCTGGCTGGAAAAATCAAAGTCCCAAGCCAATGCAACCTGCAAGATGGAACTTTTGCAGGTTCCAACCCTATTTTAAAATGTCAAAGAACCCAGCATTTTTAGATACATTTTCCCACAGACAAACATAAAAACTAGCCATGCTGAAGCTATTTGCATAGAAAGCAGTGTGCCATCTATCAAATGCCATGTATGAGAGAAAAATAACAAATGAGACAATCTGAGCATCTCACTGATGAATTCATTTATCTTCACAACACCCTGCAATGCAAACACTCTTGACTATTAGCAGTACAGTAATTCAGTAAATTGGGCACTTGATTACCAAAGAGCGATATTAACTTTAAAAAATGAGGCTCTTCAAAAGTATTTACTTGCTATATTCACTATCAATTTCAGCAGGAGTTATGAGCTCATATGCCTGGCCGTAGGTTGCGTAGCGCTGAGCTGAGTAGACAAGTACCTCTGAACTGGAGACAATACGCTATCCAGAATGGCAAACCCAACACTTTGCAGGGAACTGATACAGCCTCCCAAGTGCTATATCAATACTCTAACTAATGGACCATCTTGCTTTTTTCCCTCCTTCTCTCCTTCTTCCTTTCCTTCCCTCTCCTCCTTCTTCCTTCTTTTCCCTTCTCTTAAAAAAAAGAAAGATTTAAAAAGAAGCAGAAATCTGAAAACAATTTCATAAATCAAAATTTAGATCATTCATAGAACCTACTGGAATGTAATTAAAAGAAAAAGGAAAACCAACATTAGTGGGGTTTTTTTTGGCAAGGGAGTACCTGACAAAGCAGCAGCTGTACTGCTTACCTAGTCAGCAGCTTATCACACTATTTCTGTCATCTTGGACAGAAAGGCTGGTACTAGGACATACCCTAGAGTGAAGAAAATGGAGATCTTGAACCAAACCCACACACACGGTTATCTTCTAATGTGTTTAATTGGTTTAAGATTCTTCCATCCCAGCATGAGAGATATTGTTACTAAAAATAAAAAGTGCTCCATCTTCTGAGCAGCAGTGCAGACCTGCAGGCAGGATAAAGAGGGCACTTTAAGTATTATTGAATAGGAGAAAGTACATTAATATGGATTTAACGCAATTACTCTTTTTGAAGAGGCTCATGTAGAGTCACCTGGCAGGGGTAGCTAAGGAGAGCAGACAGAGGGCCAGGTAGTTACAATTTTGTGAAGTTAAGATACATTTTTAAAGGAAGAATAATAGTATATCTCTAATTCAGCTTCTCATTCTAAAATCACAAGAACACTCTTCCACCATTACATTTTCATCTTCCTAGTTCTGGGGTTTTTTTTCGGGAAACAACGTCTGATTTAAGACTCAATAGATCAAATACACTTCAATCCTGAAGGCAAGGAAGGATTAGGTAGAACAGCAGAAGGAAGGGTGTACTGTTGATCTATTTATATGCCACCACCTATTGGGTCAGCAAAGACTTACATAAAAGCTTTGTAGTAGCTGGAATTTGACTTGCTTTATATACATGACATGAATTAGCTTCCTCACAGACCTACTTTGCTTAGCCTGATGAAGGGAAACCGTTGTGCGTTTCCAAGTCCGAGTTTTGTTGTCTTGAATGCCTCTGATCTCAGAACAGAAATTCTTTCTTTTTTCATATCTGTCATAGACATCACTTCCTTCAAACTAATCAAAATACACAAGCTTACTTTAAATGTTTCAGCATTGCAAAGATTTCCATGTATTACTGCACTGGTAATTAAGAATAACCTTGAAGGAAGAGGGATGAGTACAAACAAAATTAATCATTTAAAGTAGTATGGAGTTAAAGAAGTTCTGTGCCGATCTCTCTGACTATTATTTGTGCTTTGCAATGTTTAGCACTTTTTGAGGAACCTCAAAGGCTGCAGTGAACAATAGGTGTCATTTCTTCCATGAAAGCTCAGTCCATTTTCATTTTGTTCCTTGCTGTTTAAACCATTCTAAAAACTCAGGAACTGCTGCACTCTTATCTTTCATAATAAAAGCAAGCGTAATGTTCACAACCACTCCTGGAAGGGGGAGTCTTTCATCATCTTTACCAGCTTTTTTTTTTTTTTTTTGTACACAAAAAGCATCATTAAGAACAGTTCACACATGCCAGGTGCAAACAGGATCTCAACAATTAGGTGGAAATAAGAATTGTCCTACGAGATAAATGACAAAAGAGAAGGTGGAGCTGAAAGCCCTGAACAATTCAGACTTGAATGTTTGTGGCAGACCCAGAGAAGCTTCTGATCTGAACTACCCAACTTTCTTTCCTGATTTGACAGCATCTGTCCTGAAAAGCAGGCAGAAGCAGGCACTCATGACGTGGGTGCATATGTTCTTTTAAAGGGTGCTACAGATAAGTACTGATCAACCTTTAGGGGTTGTATTTATATCAGATATCTGTTTTCCCAGAAGAACATCTGCATCTGAGCTGTTTATTTTATATCAATGGTCTGAGGAGCGAGGACCAAAATAAGTTATGCAAAATAACTAACAAATGACAGAATTGAGTAGATCACCCAAACGGCCTTATGATTCTACCCCACTCATACCATTCATCCTCTAATCTTCCCAATCTCTAATCTCACTTTTTATTACAACTTCCAAATCCTTCTTCAACACAACTCTTAAGCATGTGCTTAAATTTAAGCATGTGCTATGTACTCTGCCGAATCAGGTCCCTGAGTTCACTTTATTTGCACACAAAAGAAATGCTGCTGTCTTTAGTGTTTCATAAACCACAACTATAAACGTTGGCACTGTGTTTAGCAAATGGGAGTCTTTCTTCCTTGCCTAAGGCTGAAATTCACTATAAAATCATATCTGAAGGAACTGAACGAGCGTCCATCCTTTTTGTCTAATAACAGAAGTACTGAAAGAAACACACAAACTAGAAGCTATTCCTCAAATGTTACTGGCATCTGCCTAGCACTGTCACCGTCTCCTGCTTGCAGCCAGCAGCATGCTCTCTGGGGTTCCAGACCAGCCAGAATGCATGCCACGGCAGCTCTTACAGGAGCAGATATTTTTAAAGCTCTGCTATTATAAACCAACTTCTCTGGAGCTGCGCACAAGATACGGGTTATGGTGCTCCTCCAAACAATGCGAGGTGCCAGGGGCTGGAAAGGCGCTCTACTAAATCTTCAAACGGAAGGAAGCCAATTACTGCTTCAAAGTACTCCTGACACTCTAGTACTCACCCCCAAAAATGCTACTTTTAAACTCTCCTGCACAGAACAAATTGCTGTGCAACAGAAGCCAGTGAAATCCAAAGATTAATGTGAAACACATGATAAAATGCAGCAAAAATCCTCTGCAACCAACAAAGTAATTTCACAGCAAATTATGTAGTCAGAGGGATAGCTTTAAGAGCTACAGCATCACAGCATAAAGCCCACCATGATATCAAACACTTAGTAAACATTGTACTACTCTTCTTTTTACCTTTCCCCTTACATCTTTGCCTGCAGATGCTGTCCATACAGATCTTATATTGCCACAAGAAATTTTCATCTAACATCAGGCAGTTCTGGATTAAGCTGTTCTTGGACCATCCTTGGAAAGACAGTCACACATGTTACTGAATACCATGTCAACCTTACATTAATTTTAATAGAAAATTATGCTAATAGGGCAGAAGTTAATATTACTACATTACATTGTATTAAGTAGACTTCAAATCATTTCTGCTATGCAGGCAGGCTGGTTCTGTTGTTAAGCTATGGTATTCATTGCTATATGTCATATTCTCCCTGTGGGAACATAACAAAGACTCTCTTTGCGCCTTGGGTCACCTTTTTGCAGATGAGCTATGTTCCCACTATGAAAGCATTTCCTGGTTGAACTTCTTAATATATATAACCTTAGCAGTGCTCACACTGAGGCACACTGCAAAAGCCTACAACAACAATGCAGCACAGGTCAATTTGTAGTCGGATCAGCTGCAAAGAGATGCAAATCAAACTGGAGAAAGCCATCTGACTGGGCACGCTTTGGAAATGCAGTAAAATCATGTTTAATGTTTGCCAATAAAAATTTCAAAATGCAAGGGATTATCCAGTTTAACATCTGTGCCTGACAAATTACTTAGGTTCAATAATAAAATGATTATTCATTCTTTTCACCAAAAAGAACAAGTTAAGAGACCCCTCCACACCACAGAATCCTAGAGACGTCATCTAGCAGAATGAGGCGCAGAGTTTGCTTTCTGTTAGTCTACCTCTAATTTTCACTCTTCTCAATTTACTGTCTGAAACTGTTCAGAGTGAAATCTTTCCAAACTTTAAATATTTAAATCAGAATTGGCGACACCTGTAGCAGGCTAAACAAAAGCAAGTATTCTTACAAAAACAATACAGATAGTGAGCTCCCAAACTCTGAGAAGAGACGTGTCCAGCACGGGCAGCAGGGTGGCAGAACGTTTTGTTTCTTCATTAACACACAGCAATATTGTAAATGAAGCCAGGTTTCCATTTCACTGACTCTTCCCCTCTTCCTCAAACTAAAGGAGAAAGAAACAGATGTAGATTTTTACAGAAAGAGTTACAGACCTGGTGAGGTGAAGCTAAGGGTCATCAGGAGGGAAAAAGGCCAAAAAAATACATTACAGTGGTTCAACAACAGCATCTGCAAATATCCAAAGGCAGATGCAGAGACCTGTGGTTTAAACATTTACCTCTCCGTCCAAATGAAGCTAGTCTTGTAGCTCGGAAGGTTAACTCTCTTACAAATTCCAGCAATTTTTTCATCACTGAGCAACAGGAACCAATTTTGGCATCTACAAGCAGCCTTTGATTTCTTCACACAAAAGCAACAACGCGTGGCATTCCCCAGCAGCTCCTGTCTGTCGCAGACGAGACGACTGCCACGTTACCCCAACGTACCAGCCAACGGCCAGCCAGACAACACTTCCGGCCGAGCAGCGCATGCTACGCACTTCTCTGGTAAACACTTCTAAGCTCAAATGAACAAGACTAACGACTTCTAAGCTCCAAAGGAAAATACATATGATTTGAGATCCCAAACTAGGAAAGTTAGAGGAAAAACAAAAATGCACTTGTGGTACGTGGAATAAAATGTTGTTTAAAGTGGGAATAAGCTCTCAAATCAAATGGATGCACAGAAATCATTAGCTTATGGGGCAGGTTCTCCCGTCAGAGGCAGCCAGCCACCTTGTGGGGCAGATCTGTGGAAGTGGTTCGTTTGCTACTACTAGAAACTTGTTTGGTTTCCTCTAGAAACAGATGCTAAAATGGTTCCTACAACCAGACTACAGTGCCAGAATAAAACCAAGCTGAAGCAATGTAGTGGTTTTATGCTGCTTTCTGTTGCCTATGTTTTTCAGGCTTTTCTTTGGCTTCTCTGATCAGGTTTGACAAAATTCTTTTATCCCAATGCCTCAGCAGGAAAAATAACATGTGATCACACCTTGAGATTGCTTTACATCCTGGGTAGTGAAACAATCAATAACTCAGAAAAATCCAACATTGTTTGCAGGATCATCTCAGAAGCATGAACTGCGCAAAGACAATGCTGTTCTCTTTTCCAATGCGATAACACTCACTTCCTCCCCATCTTCCCGGCATTTTAAATGGATCTCGAAAATTAGCATATTAGAAAAGCTTGAGCTCATGCTAAGAAACCTTTGAGTATTAACATAATTAATGTCATCAGTAATGTTCTGAGTTTGCAGAAACAGCGGGTGAATCAATGGGACTGATGTGTTCACTTGAGAAAAGAATGTGACCTTTAAAATCCAGACAGCTTTTCAGAACGCAGTTTTAAGGTGGGTTGCTCGTAGCTCACGGGAAAGAACAAAACTGAATGCAGCTAAGGAGAAAACTTACGCCATATCCACAAGGGAAACTAAAAATAAGATCACAGCAGAAAACACGGCGACCACCTTACGGAAGATGCTGCACATGTACAGAAAGGTGAGGCAGCTTGCCGGATAGTTTGAGGAGCCGCTCCAAAGAACAGCATGATGAGGGAAGAGGCAATCAAAAGACAAACATCCCCGCTACTCCAATCTGGCTGGAAAGTGATTTTTTTCACAGAATGTTTAAAATTAAGTTAAAGACTTTAAATCACTAAACAATTTGGCAAAAAAAAAAAAAAAAGAGTGTGCAGTTCAGTTTGCCCACTCTTTAATTTTAGCATATCAAACAATTTTCCTCTTTGTAAGTAAACTCTAAAAGTGATTCAGCAGTTGAAACAACTTCATTTGGTCTTAACCACTTTAGAACATTCAATCGCTTCAACATAACTGAACTATTATGGTAATATTTCAAGGCTTTCAGCAATAAGTGAACTGTAGGCACTGTCATAGAAATAATCTATCAAGGGGTTCTGGTGAATAACTTCATTTTCATAGATGAGGTTGTAACCAGAAGCCCTCAGAGGAATTTACCTTCCTGTAAATCATTACGGCCTATTGTTCTTTGCACAGCTGAAACACAGGGTGTCATGACAGTCATGCAAAGAAGTTAGCTGTAATGGAATGACGTATTTTGAACCTTGATATGCCTCTTTATTTTATACCACTATTTGATTGTTTTACAATATGATTTCTCTTAGTTTGCTTATAAAAGAAAGCTTGGCTTGATTTCATTTGTTTTCTGTAATGCTCTCGTCCTAGATTTCTTTTTTATCTTAAAGGGATCTTCACACATCCCCATGCTCACAGAGCACACGCTTGAGCAGAGAAACAAAGACTTCTTTGACAGAATATTTAAATGGAATAAACATGGCTAGCGTTTTTATATAGTCTCACTTCAATGACCTGAAGAGTGGAAAAAAAATTAAAAGGCTTAGAAAAGGCAGTTTTCCATAGCGCTGTTTGCGGCCAGTCTATGCCTTTGTTCCTTGAAGCCCTCTGCAATAATTTCTCTATTGTGTGAAGTGATGTTTATTGAAAACGGCATAGCTGAACATGAGCAGGTTCCCCTGCTGTTTGGTTTATCTGTCCTCTGAACGCTACGCAACATCTCGGTCTGAAAGTGTCCCTCTGGTAGCATAAGCAACGGACAACGTGAAAAGCCTAGGTGATTTCCAACTGCCAGCGCTTACCTCGTGACTACATGCTTTTTCTCCATTAATGTTTAATTTCTTTTTTTCCTCCTTTACCTCATGTCTGCTCTTACAGAGCTCTCTAGTACACCAACCTATCGATTTCCAAGAAACTGATAATCCTGATAATCCACACAATTAACAGATTCAGACGTTTTAGAATATTTAACCTGCTGGAAGTATTAATATGTCATGCAATTCCTAGACCAGATCTGCAGATTGGAAACTGTTGGGAGACAGGCTTTGGCATGAATTCATTCCCCTGCATTTCCGGCAATCTCAGCATCATTCACCTTGGGCTACCCCAGACAGGAGATGAATCCTCTCATTTCACTCATTTCTGAAAGGAAGTCCCATGGAATAGACAGCGTGCTACGGTTGAGTGACCAATACATTAACCTTGTAATAATAGTTGTTGTAAGTATATAGTTATTAGTTATATAACTCTACAGAGCTGTATCTAATATAACATTATATATTAGTTATACAACTGTAGTTATATTAATTATTCTGTAAGTACACAGTTATAATAACTGCATACTGTAGACACAGGGTAATAAAGGTAAGGACTTGCCCACAGTGACACGATGAATCAGGAAAAAAAGGAGGACAGAGATCCCACGAGGTGTTTGGCTTCAAGTCTCATGCCTCAACAGACAATGCTGCCTCTCTCTTCAGACAGCCAGGAATTGCGCTCGCTGGCTAATGGAAAGTCTTATTCGAACTTGGAAGGACTGTGCAGTAGCACAGATTGCTGCTATCATGCTACACAGCGGGTGCCAGTGGTTCCTTTCACTCAATATTTTTCTTGCTTTTTTCTTTTTTTTGGTGGTTTCTCATTCACCCTAACTAGAAAGTCGGGTAGTTCCGAATCACTGCCAAGCATTACTAATGAAAGTGGGGGACAGGAAGGAAATACAGATGAGTGGTTACAGAATTAGAAGTACTTTTTAGTGTCTGAAATGCCATCCTAAAGCAGGACAAAAAATAGATGTGCTAGTGCTGACAGTACTAGCAAAATGTTTCTAACTAGAAAAATGAGTAAACATATGAAGCATATCAATAATATTCTTGTACATTAAGGCAACTTAAAAACAGCAGAAACATAAAATAAGAGAGTTACTGGAGGAAAACATTGCATTTGTTCCTTACTTGGCTCATTTTAATTCAAACTGAGTCCTTGTGAAAATGCTTGATTTTGTTTTAAATGCTTTTTTGTTTTTCTTTTTCACTCTGCGATAATCAGGCATGTTTGGGGTTCAGACATAACAAAGTTCTTCAATATAGTCCATAAATGGGTTATGTTTAAATCACAAGTTGTTTCTTTGTTCATTTAAGACAAACTGTTAACTAAGGAAAAAAATATTCTCCCCCACCCAAAAAAATAGAGGTGCCCCTAATACTCAGTTTCTGACATGTTTTTTTACACAAGATTTTTTTCCACAAAATTTCATTAGATGTAAAAGGCAGCCCAATGAGTGAGTGAAGACACAGCACTTTTAAAGGTATTCATACTGTCCTCAAAATTGTCAGCTCCAGGAACTGTAGTAACAATTTTGCAAAATGTAGTCAGCAGTTAACCTGAAACTACCAAGGCTTAGGATAAAATGTTATGGCTGTTCATTTCTGGCAGAGACAGGCAGGCACCATTTTGTACAAAATAACCATCCATTTTGTACAGAATGACATTTAGAGATTACCATCTAAAGCACTCTTTAAGAGCTGAACCAATATAAACATATTTTGCTTAAGTAAGTCCAGATAGCCTAATATCACCTTCACTCCACCAGCACTTCCAAAATCAAGAGTCCCTGACCATGGGCAGTCAGTGATGCTAAAGGCGAGGTGCTGGCGCCGTTAGTCTAGAGTGCTTAGTTTCAGAGAAAATGCCAAGTCTTGATGTCATTTAGTTAAAATATTGAAAATAAACTCTCCATTCTAGGCAGAGTTGTGCTTCCAAAATGAATGTCATATAACCAGCTCTATTACAAGGACCCACAAACGGAGCCATAACACTGAGATACTCCATTACACAATTGTATTTTGGAACTCGCTGTTTCCATGTCACATCAGGACTCCTGAAGTCTGAGAGCAAGCAGGCAGCCGCTCCAGGGAAGCGCCCACCAAATTGCATCTTGCTTTGTTTGCTTTTTGCATCACATTATTTCAGAATCTGTTGGGATCACAGCCCTGGAATAAAATACTTTTACTTCTGGAAAAGAGTAAGCAGTTCCACTAGCAAGTTTTTCATTTAACCTGACTTTGCTTGAAAAAGTTTCCAGTAGTTCCAGCCGACCGGGTGCAGCTGGGAATGGGAAAAGGACGTGCAACTCAGTTTTTCACTCATACTTGTACTGTTTTCCTGCAACCTACTAATGCATACAGTTTCACATTTTAGTGGGAAACCTTTCAAACCTAGATATCTACCTTGAGTTGAACTCCTCAACATAGTGCTGCATGCAGAAACATGTATATTTGTCCTGATGGATTTCTGCTATTTGTTAACCATGTCTGAACACTTGCTAGCCCTATCAGATCAGTTAGCTTCCACGCAGGATAATTTTAACCACAAACATCAGACATGTTAGCAAATAGGCACACTGTGGCTGTATACCTGGCACCAGGAATACAGGCTAATGATAACAAGACTGCCCTGCACAGAGCCAGCACACTTCTAGCAGATCTCAAGTGCTCAAGCTCCCTATTGAACCTCACTCGTAAAATTTAGGGCCTCTCTACTCTTTGGGGGACACTGCCCTTGCCTCCTCACTGCCAAAGGAGTAACTTCATATAAAAAAATATTGGCTATGCCCTTGCACAAATACATAAAATAACATTTTGGAAAAGGAGGCAAAGGTACTTAGAAAAGTCTCCAGTAAGCTAGCTAGATACCCTGCAAAAGGGCAAAGGAAGTTCTTGCTTGAAGGTAGAAGAAAGAAAACTATAGGAAAGCCAGTTTGCGCGGAGTGCATTTTAGTTCAACTGAGATGAGCTGCTTGGCTTCCTAACACTTGTTCTATTTATTCCTCAACTACAATCTTCTCAGTGTGACGTCTTTAATGAGGAGATCACAACATCCCCTCCTATACTGGCCAGGGAGATGAAGCAATGCGCACACGCAAACAACAAGAAAGCAAGAGTCTTTGCGATGTAACTCAAAATCTAAGCATGCCAGTTTGCCATAAAGATTTGACGTTTAAATGTCTGAATAACGTAAATCTTCCACTGATATTAGACCGCTGTTATGTGTAGGTATTACAGGATAAAACAAACAATTTCCTTTTTAAAATACGTTTCTTTATCTCTCTATAAAAGATGTCTGCTGATTTTCCCTAGGGATCCTTGTGTTCCTGGAAGATAAGAATTTAATGGTGGACTTGATAATGTCCAGCTGGCACTTAGACCACAAGCTAGGGAACAAGGGGTGTTTGTCTTTTAATTTCATAAAGATCAACAAATACACTGTTCCCTATGAGAATGACAATGGATATACAAGCAGAGCATAGTCCATCTATTCTTGAACCAACCAGTACCAGATTTTGGAGTATTTCTTTACAAGATTCACTGGTAAAACAAAGATCCCAAGAACACAATGGAAGCAATTAACCTCTCATTTCATGCTCACATTCGTGAGAGACTGCTTTAGGGTAAGAAGCAGGAAGACAGAAAAGAAGATCACAGCTGAAACAAAAAGAGAGAATTTATCTCTTGAAGCAAGCAGCAAGAATCCTCTTTTCTACAGGAAAACTAACCAATAATCTTAGCTAGAACTGCATAGATGAATGGTCAGATGCGTGACATCAGAACAACCTACATCTAAACAAGTCTTTTTCAATTGCTTATTTTCTATCGATTGTAAGGCAAACAAAGACGCCACGGAGGATGCATGTCCTCTGATAAGGCAGTCAGAACACGAGCCTGCAATTACTGTAATATTTTGCATAGAGGTTTCCCTTACATTTAGTAATCCAAAAGAGCTCTACTTTTTATAACTACTACTTTACTATGTTGCCGTACTCAACACTGCAAAAATTCTCCTTTGTGTCTGTATTCCAAGCGACTAAACAGGGCCTCCTCTCTTCAGAGGACCTTTATTTATTCTATTTCCAAGGATACAGCAGGCATGGTATGCCAGCATCCCTGAATATCTAGCAGTTCAGCAACATCTGGTTCTCCGTATTACCATTCCTTTGGACTGCTGCCCATGTCAAAGATCAGCACCAAGTAGTTCACACATACAGAATACACGTACTAGCTAGCCATCTATGTTTGAAAAGCCTCCTATTAATCATTTCTGTATTGCTGTAAATTAACATTAAATAGGTGATTAAAGTGTTCACGAAGGAAACAGCCCTGCTAGGTTGGTTACCACTCTCAGCTGGATACTCTTTGCTCAAGAATTTTGCTGTAATCTCTGTTAGAAAAAATATTCCACATAGAACAAATACATATTCCATCTTTTAGTAGGA
Organism: Struthio camelus; assembly: GCF_040807025.1. Taxonomy (NCBI): domain Eukaryota; kingdom Metazoa; phylum Chordata; class Aves; order Struthioniformes; family Struthionidae; genus Struthio; species Struthio camelus. The sequence goes on from NC_090950.1 coordinate 21,884,397, forward strand.
TTCTTTTTATAAGGCTTCAGAAAAAAAAAATATTTATAGCAGCTGCAGACCTAACACTTCTGCAAAATAAGGTGAAGATACACACAAGTTCTTTTAGACTGAACTGTATGCGCTTTAAATATCCCTTGGAGAACCACTGTTCTGTGGAGAACTAGAGGTAGGAGAAGTAAGGTTCCTTCCATGAAAATGTTCCCACAGAGATGCATGTACTAAGAGAAGAGAAAAGAAATAGGTTATTTACCACAGTGGCAGCCTTCTGCCTCCTCTCTACCAAAGTATCCCTACTGATACAGAGCAGAGAACAGAGGAACATAGTAATATGTAAGTGACATAGTGGAAATCGGCACAGGAGGATCATCAGTTGTTTGCAGCAGTTTAGTCTCAACGTTCTTCCCAACCGAACAGAACGAATGTCTTGGCCATTCAGACTCTAAATCTTAAAAAGAGCTAATGTCAAGACTTAATCTCTTTGCAACCTACTTTAGTTCAATGATGGAAAAGGTGTAGCAAGTAAGTCAAATGACAGACTTGCATCACTTGTAGACATACTTACACACTGAACCTGTTCTAAAGCAGATGGGTCTTGAAAGTTGAACATGGTTATTAATCCTAGTTGAGTTAATTATACTTTAAGGCTGAAATCCTCGTAATTTCCAGGATAGTTGTTCCTCAGTGTTATCTATAAATTTCAGATCAAATTTTATACTTAACCTTCATTCAAGATATCAGTGGAAAACTCCTTCCTGTTAAATATTTGGTGTAATACAGTAAATTGATTCACCCTGCTAAAATGACAAGAAAACGATTCTGCTTGCTGAAGCATTGACTAAAGTAGTAAAGCCTTATCAAGAAGCAATGCTTCCACCTAACAAGAAAAAAACACAGCTTTCCAAAACGATATAAAAAGGCTGCTGCAGGATTCCTGAGATTCCAATGTTCCTTAAAATGTAATTTCTAGAATCTTTCCAACACCTTCTATAGTAAGATTATGCTGTGTAACCACTGTTATAAATAAAGCCTTCTTCAGTCATTCTATGTAGCCTAAAATTACAGCACTTCTTCAGATATGTAGGAAAAACTAGATCACATGTGCACATGTGGAAACATTATTGAGAGATTTTTCTTTTGAAGTTCAGCACTATGCTCATGAACATATGCAAAGCTGATTAAAACTACAATACATGGAAAAAGTAATATAAACTTATTGGCAGAGCAGTCATAATCAATACTGCTGAACACTGATTTCTTCTCTCAGTAGCAAGCAGCGGAAAGAAATCTGAACCCAAGGCAGTGAATACAGAGGCTCAGAGACCAACTACATGGGATCAGGGCTGTTAAGGCCTCCCTAGTGCTTGTAAGAACTTTTACTCTGTCTGATCAATCTTCTTTATGATTCAGATGCTGATTACACCCGAAAAGAAACAGATGAGAAAGTGATATATGCCTGCTTTTGTACAGTAACTCAACTGGCATCTGTGATTTTGTCTGGACATTAACAAAGTCTGTAACTGGATGGCTCATCTATAATAGATGGCACTGATGATGTTAGCTTGAAGAACTGCTTCTGTCCATCCTTAGACCACTGTTAGGCAGGTTTGTCTTCACCTTCTCTTTTCCAGAGTACTAGATGGACTTGTTAATGAATGTGGTATGTTCACAGTTTTGTGTCCCCTGGTAGCAGCTAGAAATGCCCTCCTCCCTTCTCTACATACCATGTGGGAAAGTTGAAATCTGTGGCTACTTCCCACATAGGAAAAGGAAGATAAACACAAAGGTCCACAACTTTGCTCTGAGCTCCAAAAGACTCAGACTTCCTGGAACTGGACTCCTAGACATTCAAAAGTACACACCCAGGTAACGAGAACCCCACACCACATGGGAGGTATCAGTGGGCGATGAGATGTTCCAAGAAAAAAGGAGCAAACTAGACTGGCTATGAGTCAAAACCTAGGGCCATATTAGCAAGGACGATGACACAGATTAGCAAACATCAGACTGAACAGGTGTAATTTTTGAAAATCTTTTACAGCAGAAAGACTGGCCAGGACAGAGCCTAGGAGCAGAGATTTTGTACATTTGAAAGATTTCTTACAGCTGGTTAACTGCCCTAACGCTGGAAGAGGCTAAAAGTCTACTGAATTACTGGGGAGCTATCCTGTTCTGAGCTGGCTCTTAAAACACTCCTCCACGCACAGGAGGGCAGAGGTCCTTAACTCTGGACATACAAGCATCCGGGGAAGAGAGCAGCTACCGTAAAAGTCTTGAGATTTGTAGAGCCATGAGCAAGCTTAAAGGAAGAACACTCAGGTAGCAGCGGGCTGTCCTCCAAACGTCTTACGTAACTGGTGAATGTCTGACACATGGAAGCAGGCATCTGTCACATCAAGAGCTGTTCACCCAGCTCTTTCGCATGAGGGACAGATCATTGTCCCTGGAGAGAAAGTCCTACCCTTGACTTTCTATATTTCTGTTAAAGCTGATGATGCTCAAGATTATTGTTCTTCCAAGGGATCAGGAAAGAGCAGGAACGAAACTGCCTTCAGAAGCATTCTTTCACTTGTGCTGCTGAGAACAGATGCTAGGCCAGAGAAGAATTCAGTTATTGTCAAGTGAGGTGTCCATCTATACAGAACAAAGGAAAAATAACACCATTGAGCCAGACTGCTTATAAAACCTCCTTTAAGGGCCAATCTGTAGCCCAGCCTTCAGAGAGCCATGTCACGAATTTAGAGAGGTCTGTGAAAGAAGAGGAAGTCATTTCTGCAAAGGATTTCAGGGAGTCAGGGATTTTTACTTGGATGTGAAACCTTTCCTCTCTCAGTCAGCACTCCAAAACCAAGTCATTATGTCTGATAGCTCCTACCTTCCAGGAAGAGAGCTTGTGAGTTTCGGTCTATTTGTTAATAGGCAGGTGCTCACACCACCAAAATCAACAGCAACAGAAGCACTCACAGATTCTTGCTGGCAATCTCAGAGAAGGTAAGAATAAAAGCTCAAGCACTGAATTCCTCTTGCATTCACACACTGATTCTGTCTAAACTCTCCTTGCTCTGTGGAGAGAGAATTTCTGTTCCTCAGTACCTTATCAACACAATATTAATTTTTAAACAATACTTTTCATTAGCAATTTAACTAGGGGCTTGTACATACGGAGGAGTCAATTCAGATTAAGGCAGAGGGTAAACTCAGAGTTGAGCAAACTATCCTTTATCTAACCCTTGCCTGGATTCTGCACTAAGAGTGTCCAAGGGCTTGATCTGCTTTTAAGAGACTTCTGCTGATTTGGAACAGGACACACTCATCCCAGAATAAAGGTATTCACAGAGGGGAAAACAAGCAGAAATAATTGTACTGGAGTAACTTTTAGGCAGATAAGCCTTCAGGTTCTAGCTACGTTAGAGCTTTTTGTGGTGTTCTCTGACACTTGGGGGAAAAAGTACAGACACTGCTTTATCTCAGTGCAGTATATTTACATAGTGTAGTTACATCAGTGCAAAAATTCCTGGAGCAGACAAGCTCCGTACTGCCCAAGCCAGCTGGCATAAAGATGGTGTATATTTCCTCAGGGTGGGATTACAGCTCTACAGGCTATTCAGGAAAATAGGCCAGACAATCAAACCGCCTTTTCCAGGTGTGTTCATATGCCTTCTCTCACAAGTAATGCTAAGAAAAGACAAAAAGAAATGAAATCTTGAAAAGATACTCTTTACGTAGCTTTCAAAGCAAATGCCAATTGCAGCCTTCAGGGAAAAGGTGAAAGGAGTGCTGCTGCTGCAGTACAGCTGTTAATTAGTCTATAAGGATTTGTGTTTATGACAAAAGTGAAAACTATCTAATGCAACAGAAACAACACTGGCTGAACACAGTACTACTGTTTTTTTTCAATTTCATAGCAATACTCAGCATACCTGCACTAATATAAAGGTGACACAGGAATTGCTAGGGCAGAAGACGCTTTTACTAAAGGCAGTTTACTCAAAGAACTTCAGGCTTTTTAGAACTTCTGCACCTTTAACACTGCCCTGAAATATCTCTCGCAGCGTATCCCTCACTGTTTCAATCCGGTGTTATTCTGTAACCAGGGACACATCTAGAGATCACAGGAGGTTCTCCGGGAAAGCAACTCAGTATCCCTAAAATATAATTAGGGAATCACAAGGGAATTTAATATTATCGAGATTTTACAGTAAAACAGTACTTAGCCCTGGCACCAACATTCTCCACCTAATGAACAAAATAAAAATTCAAATCAGCCAGAGAAACAGCTATGGCAAGCACTTTATCATAAAGTCCACGCTGACAAACGCTCAATCTCTTCTTTGCTGACGTGGCACATCAGGGAAACAAACTACCCTCTTCCCAGCATTAGTTTAAATTGTACCTCTGATATACAATCCATGAGGACAGTACTGGCTTGAATTTCACTGGAGCTACAAATACTTAGGCTTTTTTTAAATTAGACCACGCGTGCACGAGAAAGAGGCATACTTAAGTCTTGCAAACAGTACTACACTTACAGCCGAAGCCTCCACGACTGCACATGAAGATCGTCTTTGCTGCCAGTCAAAAACTGGCAAAAAATGATTATGAACACTCTCAACACCAAGCCAGGGCAGTAAGTAAGGATGTGAATATTTAGGTTAATGTTAGCAGTCCCCTCAACTCACAGGACAAGACCACGGTGAGAGCTGGAGGTTCTCCAAGTGACAACAGAAAAGGAGGTCACAGATTGGAGCTACTAAAGTAGTCTGGAGCGCTACATAAGTCACAGAAAGCACCATTTTGTGGTATCTTTTAGAAAGTTATCTTTCCTTCTTCTGCTGCCACGGCACTGTTATTTCTCAAAGCAACGAACAATTTCCACTGACATGATACGAGGCTGCTATACACGAGTGGTGGACAACTCATTTCAGTATACCTGGTATTAAAAACATAGGATATAAAATCAGTAACTGCTACACGGGATGCAAGTAAGCTATTTAACATAGTGAAAGCAGTAAATTAACCTAATAGCAAGGCTGTACATGCTGCAATATAGATCAAACAAGTCTCGGTCTTCCACTTACAACTGACAGGACTAAGATTTCTCAAGGAAAACAAGTTCATTATCCTGTCTCTTCTGAGGAAGGGGGGAAAACCTGGAGCATATAGCCCAAGTGGAGAATCAAAATAGATTTGAAGATACAGTCAGGAGGGAATGATTGGCAGTTGCATGAGGAAACTAATATTTCAAATGGACCAGAGGCCACTGACAGCAGAGGAAGAGGGGAGCAATAAAGAGGGATTTACAGAGACTGAGGCAGGACTTTCAAGAAGAAGGGCTCCGTATCAGAATTACTGTGCTTTTTTAGGAACCTGCGTGAATACGAGAAGTGCTTAAATTTGCAGCTTGGATTAGCAATTTGACAATTTAACCATGCCACCATTTTATGCAGTGCTAGGTAGTAAGGCAGTCAGAAAAGAGACTAAGAGGTTTGGAAAAGCACTACAGCAAAATGCTGAAGTTGTAAGTAAAACTTAATTTCAGTTCTAAATTGGTTTAGAGTTGGTAAATTATTAATATTTGATTCTGGATGTTGTACTTTAATGTACATAAGAGATCCATAATCAATCTCTACAGACATACTATTGTACTTACACGAAGCCCCTCAGTATGTCACTAGGAGATCTCTCTAAGACGGAGATTCTGTACCCAAACTAAGTACCTTTCTGTTTTAGCACCCACTGGAATTCAGGTCAAAAACACTGTTACAGGGATACTGAAATTTCTACTGACATCACAAAAAGTGATGAACTGCGTTACTTCCAAGTGGTTACTATAGCTTTCATTGTCAAGGAAACCTACGGTTATGTTTACACTGTGATTTGCGTTTTAATTTCTTATTTTAACAAGCTTGTAGCTGCAGGTTAAATTCTCAGATACCAATTACTTGAGATCTTATTTTAAACTTTTAATCAACATTTATTAATGTACTTCTCCGTTGAAACACTGAAATATATTGTCTGCTGTGAAAAAAGAATATTATGTATAAATAACACAATCAGCTGTAGTTTACAAGTCAGTTCTTTCAGCTAACTAATTTTTACTGACAACTGAATTCCAATTAATGTGAAAAATATCACAATGTGGTTATTGAGAAGCTAGACTTACACATAGGTGGTACAAATATTAGGTTTTCTGAAGTATTAGTTTGCTCTTTCAGAATGTGTAACTACCTAAGCATTTATGTTAAGGAGAATGTTAAGGCTTCAAAGTGACATGCAAAAAACTCAGAAAATGCCATAATTAACATTATCTGCACCCTTTACAGGTATGCCTACATTATAACATAGTCCTATTTGAAATTGTACAATCTTTGCAAACATGCCCCGACCTCATTTACTGCATTTACTGTTGTTATAGAAGGGGCAAAACTGGGGTCTGTGCAGGCAAACATTATCAAGTCAATGGTACTTCCCACATGTCACGAGGAGAACAAGGAGTTAATATTTTGTCAATGAAACGAATGCAAGGACGGTCATGACCCGTGTAAAATGTTTCCACCTGGCCTCCAGCAGGATTGCATTTAAATGGAGAAGAAGGGAGCTGGTGGGGCTCTCCCCACTAGTATGGCTGGGGGCTTTGGAGAGGCAGTGTGGAGGTGAGGCTGCCTGTGGTAAGAAGGCAGGTTGGACCCCCTTCTCTGTGGGACAGCCTTGAAGAGGTGAGCCTATGACTTTGGGGAGTCCTTGTTTTCCTGTTGTGAGCAATCCTTCAGGTTAGGTTATTTTAAAAAGAGGGGAGCTCTTAGTTTTTAAATGTTGAGGCTTTCAGAGTTTAAAACTAATTAATTTCTTTTAATGGTGGACTAAAAGATGCTAGCAGGACCAGGGAACTAGTTCTTCCTTTTTTCCTAAGAAGCTAAATGCTTCTTTGCAGAAGCTGAGTTTACGGTTGTTGTTATTATAATAATATAGTGTGGTTTCCTTTGAAGGAGATACAAGGGGAAAGGATGTAAAACAACTTTTTCTGAAGCTGTTTAAGTACTGCATTTCTATGGCAACAGTGTAACTGTAATGATTCCTTGTGGATTACCTAAGGTGCCATGAACAACCCCAACTGAAATACAATTAGTATGAATTAGATTCAGAAACTTGTTGCTTTTTCTCCCCTTTTCTGGAATGAATATTTTGAAATGACATGTGTTTGCTTTTCAAGGCGGCACACAATTCTCAGTCAATCTCCTGTCTGGGTCATGAGTTGTGGGAGAATCATGTCTCTAAGGATGTTTGCTGTCTGCTCCCAGGTTTTGTTGGTGACTGTGCCTGGTGACTGGGGCAGTAACTTGTCACACAGTGCTAATGCTAAAGATCTGATGCACAGAATAAGTGTAGATGACTACCTTACCAGAGTCATCTGGAATGTATTTTGAGAAGCTGTGTTAGCATGTTCACCTAACAGTAGCAGTCTATGATTTCAGAGAAGTGGTGCTGCAAGAGTAACTAAGCATGGCAATGTAAGGTGAGAAAGAGGTGAGCGAGTGCTGGAGAAGGTGGCACAAAACTGCACTGAGGGAAAACTTAATTTGATGCAAGACTGAGGCTGTGAATGTGACACCTGACAGCAGCAGCTGGTTGAAGAGAGTGCTGCTGTTCACAGCTCTCCCCTCAGCTGCTTTTACTTTCTCCCTCAAATCTAACAGCTGAGACATTTGTAAAACTGCTACCCTGATCTACTTGACTAATGCTGGTCTCTGCTCCTTAAGCTACTGCTCAAGCTGTTTAAGCTAGTGTGCCTCATCCTGTCTGAAACAGGAGGTTGCAGTGCTCAGCTGGGCAGCTCAGCTCATAAATCTGAGGGGGTGACAAGCAGCTGGGAAAGGTAACCTCCAGGCAGCACAGCTGCTGCTATGCAGGTACACCCTTCACAAAATGTAAGGGCAGATATTTTTCAGGTGTCCTCTTTCCCTCAAGCAACAAAACCATGCCATTCCTCCTTTAAGCATCATCTTAAGGCTAATAAGGTTTAAGGAGGGAGGAAAAAGCCCTTCCAAGTGCACTTATCTTGGATGCTGGTAAAGAAAATCTCTTTACAAGAGAAACAATTAAGACTTAGTTTGGACTGTGACTAACATGCACTAATGAGCCTCCCCTAAAGACTTCTAAATAGAAGTCAAATGTCTAAAGTATCTCTATAAACGTATTATAGGTCAGTAGGTTGTCTTGCCCTAGTATCCAATTTCCAACTGGGTTGGTCTATTCCAGCATGTGGTGGTACACGCAGCAGGAAAATGCTTCTTTCTGTACCTCCCTGTCTCTTCAAATTTTTTTCCCTGCGAGAGGGGTGTGCGTACTGCAGAACTCTCTTTAAGTACAGAGCTAGCAATGGGCTGTGCCAACAGATGAATGGAGAACAGGTTCCTCCTTGTGAGGCTAAGTGTTTTCCCCCACACAAAGATTTTTTTAACTAAGGCAATGCAAATATTCAGTTTTCATTGTCTCCTAGAATAGAATTTTCTTTGCCTCTCCAAGTCAGACTTCAGAAATTAACTCTGCCCAGCAGGCTGTCCCTGATTAAAAGTTTCTGACACTTAATAAAACATCAAATGGGTTTTTTGGATCCAAGTACATGTAACCTTCAGTTAGGAAAGGCTTAAAGTCCTCTCAGGTGAGGAGGAGAGAAGCATGCAGGCAATCTGCTTAGGTGGAGTATACATTAATTTGAGATTAAAGCGCAAGATCCCCTACTGCCTTGATATAATATGTGGAAAAAAGAGCAATATTTGCTGCTCTAGGGACTGAATGAACTTCTGACTTGCTGCAGAGTGTGCAAAAGTCATGCACACAGGGCAGCATGCAAACTGACCCATATAAACACTCCTCAGTAAGGTCACTGACAGAAGTAAAATCCTCTGCACTCTCATTCTCTCTAATGGAAGACAATATTGCTCCAAGTTAGTTAAACAACCCTTTCACTACAGCAGTGGCTAGATTTAATAATCTGATGCTTTTGTGCACTGTTATCCCAAAAGCTGATTGAATGTAAAAATGATTTTTCTTGCTCTTGCCTTTTACCTAAGCCTGTCCTCTGGAAGAAGAATGGCTCCCGATATCCTAGTCATGAACATAATCAACTCAAAGGTTCACTCATGCCTAAACTAATCTGATATAGAAGAAATTTAAGGAAGTAATACTTTGGGTCAGTGAAATGTGGTAGAGGAAGAAATCTGACAATGGAACTTCATGTTCATAATCTCAAGTGAAAATACTGGCAGTCAATCAAGCATTCTGTACCATGCAACTGGGACCCTGTTTCCTACTGCTACTCTAGAGAACTTCAATTATTGTGTGGTATCTTCAGGATAGAGTTTTCCAGTAGGCTTACTTGGATGTAATGTCAAATGGCTGGAAAAGTTTAACACTGAGTAGGTGGGGGTTTCCTAAACTTGTCTGCTATTGTTCCTTTGCACTGCTCTGGGAGTGATGCTACATGTGCTGAACCGCCTGTTCTTGTGGATGCTCCTGATTCTGTCTTGGGGGATGAAATAGCATGCTCCAGTAATGGGTGTTTTATTACTCAGCATGTAGTCTGTTGCATGCCACAACTGTAAATACATGAGCTGTTCCTTAAGGTGTGTGAGCAACATGTGCAACAAGTCAGCACTACTCATGCTGCTTATAGAACTAACACTTGATGATGAACTCTGCTATGCTGGCATGCAGAAAATCCAGAATTAAATACTGGAAGATCTATTTAAGCTCCACCTGCAAGCTCTCTGCTTGTTACCTATATATGGGAGTCTAGCAATGAATCCTCATATACACCTCTGCAGAGTTTGACTATCTAGCTAACTATGTAACTAAAACATTAGTTTATCTGTAATGGAGGGTGTGGACTCAAATTTGAAGCTGCCCTGGAAATGCCAGCTTGCAGATAGGGGAATAGAAGAGGTTTATATATTTTGAATTCTGCCTTTGGCTTATATGATGCATGATGTAGTGCCCTGTTATCTTACTAACTCCACGTAGAATTTTATACTCTTATCATTCTTTCCAGATCAGCTTGAATTCAGTGATGCCAAAGTGTAAGAGCAAGTCAACCAGCTTCCATGTGAAGACTTTCAGTTAATAACAAAATAGTTATGCATGTCCTGTTGGTCTCTGAATTGGATGTCTGTAACTAGTCCTGTGAATGGCATCAGTCTATAAGGTTTTTAAAATGCTATCTCTGCTTAGACATCTCAATTTGTGTAATTTTTCTACACATTCTGGATATGATAAATGGTGGAGTGAGGAGAAGTGTTGTCTGTCATTTAATCTACTAAATGACCATCTCCCACAGTGTGGAAATCAAAATAATGCAACAATGGCTGAAGCATAAGGCACCAGTGATTTCTAGGGATTTTGATCCCTGCCAAGGATGCACAGAGTAATTGAAACTCTTATAATATGGTAAAGGAAGAAATAAGGAAGATAATGTTAATGGAGATGGAACTATTGTAGGTATCTTACTAGGTCAACTCTAAGAAGCAATTAAAATTATTGAAACCAGAGTTCCAGTGAAAACACTGGACTAGTAAGTTTGAGGAGGTGAAAGGATAGATATTAAAAGTAAAAATTTTTAACAAAAGTTGCTAGAATATTGCTGACTTAAAAAAACCTTCAGTGTGAACTTGAAATCAGCATTATTGAAGATGTATTCTCTAGTACCTGGCAACTTCCTGCTCTAGCAGAGCTCCTGCCCCTGCAGTCCTGTCATCCTTCCGCTGCTGTGGACTGGATTCTGCCCCCTATGTGGGGCAGTGGGACACTCATGCAGTTGACTATAACCTCTTCAGTTATTTTTTTTCTTTTGGCTTGGACCACTAATTTGACCTTAACTATTAGATTTAACTGAAATCAGTGTCACAGACTGAGGAAAACTTAATTTTTTTAAGACAGATTAAAACTATTTTCAATTTTATTTATATATTGTCTAGCTCTGAAATAGCCTGTTAGTTCTCTTCACGGTTTGTGGGAAAACTTGAAGTGCAGGTAACTATTTTGCCAACCAAGAATAACTTCTAACAAACTAATTTCATTTGGGGGGGACCCCATCCTGCTCTTATCACATCAGAAGAATGTTTCTTAATACTTTTTGGAGTAACAGATCACTGCAGTGTTTTTACGCTTGCTGCCTTCTATGGAGTAGTTGCCTTAGCCTCAGGTATCTATATTTTGCAGGTAAGGGACTAGACTCCCTTTGCCACTGATGTACTGTTGCAGAGAGGTGGTAACTTCATAGTTGCAATGACTGCAACCATTTTTGTGAAGAGCTGTCCTTGTTAATTGTCCTCAACAATATGGCTTTCTAACTTCCAATATTTTAGTAATGTACTTTTTTTCTGGAAACACTGACCAAATGGGCCCTAAGTCTCTTAAAAAAAAAAAAAAAAAAAGCACCACTTCCTACAATACAAGGGGACTGTGCTAAATCTGAAGTCAGAAAACTGGTTGTATTCTACTCAGATATCCTTTTGATAGGAAGAATAATGAACTTAACACATCACTGTTTAACCATGATCATTTTCGTCAATGATAGTGAATGAGGGGGAGCATGAAATTTTTAGTCTTTACCAAAGAAGCAGGCAGGGTGACATTTTTTAAAAGAAAATGCGAACCTGCTAAAACAGTTCTTGCGTTATCTGCAAATAGGCCTTATGACCTATGAATAAGAAACATGAAGAGTTTATTTGACCTACCAGAGCCACAGATCTTCAAACACTGAGGAATAAACTAGTTGGCACTGGGAATGAGTCTAATATGGTAAAGAGATCTTGACCACAATTACACTTAAATGCCAAATACAACCTGGCTGAAGCTTCTAGATGAAATGCTGGCCTCTGAAATGATCTTTTGATTCTGAAGGGATGGGAACTTGTTCTCTATAGTTGGAGCAACTGGAAAGTGTGGACAACTCTTGCTTGCATTTGTAAAGTACTTTGAGGTTATAGATAGCAAAGTGGTAATGTGAATTCAAGCGAAATAGAAGCTTTCAGGTGAGATAAATGACAAATTCTTTGTGCCAGGCATAGTTTGTTGTTTTTCAGAAATGAAAAACATGAGTGGGGAGCACAAACTCACTTGCTGTTTTCTAGAGGTTTTTCTTGAATTGTATTGGTGCAAGCTAGTTAAGTTAACACAGCTTTGGCTCTCTACAGAGTACATTTCCCACCTTCTAAGGAGCCCTGATCCCTCTATTAGCTGGCTAGTGCCTCCTTTTAACCAATGAAACCAGTGATTCATCATTATTTAACTGCAGGAAGTCTTAAACCAAGATCTGAGGACAAGTGCACAGAAAACCTCAGAACAAAGTGTTTTAAAGGGCAATTAAAGCTGCCAACTTGCCTTGCAAATAAGGCAATAAATGAGCATTTTTACTTAAGCAGTTAAAGATCTACTGACCTAATAAAAATAGGCTGGAGACTCAACTTGACAGAACTTTTGGATTTGACAACTGAATGCTACAAGAAGCAGCCCAAAACTTTGGGGACTGTTCTAGGAACTGATAGGCAAGACTTCCATTGGCTAGTTTTTTTTTGTGTGTATATGGCAGAGGCAGGGTAGAAGCTGTGGAAGGAGAACTCTCATTGTTTGCAAAGCAATATAAGGTTCAAGGAAGCTGTTCATGGTTTCTGATATAGCTAACCCTTACTACAGCTCTTGGGAGGATGGACAGAGCTTAACAGGTTATTGTACTAGATTCACTTCCTAGACAGAAATAATGGCAAGAGAATTGGAGGAAGCACTGGGAGACAGGAGGATGTCATACAGGCAACTTCAGGGATTTTTCAGAAGTAGGAAACCCTTTGACATGTATGAAAAGCTCTGCCTACAAATGCTGCAGAGTGTATGAGCTACAGCTATGGGCTTATACTGACGACAAATATTAGTTTCACAACTCCATCACAATTCTCACCTGAATGCTGTCTCTTTGTGCTTAAGTTCAGCATATCAATTTGTTTTTAGGAGACTTCTGAATGAGTACAGTAGGATAGGCTGTATAGCCTCAAATAGAAATTCGCACACAACTTTACTCTGAACTAATAAATGTCTATACAGCAACTAACTCTGAGGTCCAGTTCTGATGAGGCTTTTCTGTACAGAAGCCAGTACAATAGCTGATACTTGGAATTTTAAGATTTAGAACTGAAAACTGGATATGCTTACTCATGTCTTGGAAGGTTAGGCTTAGCACCTTAACTATACTATGAAACTTGGGGAGCTTTTTAGCTCTTGGCTTGTTCAGGGTTTTCTTATTGTTCTGGCAGAAACATTACTGGAAGAACATAACCAGAACTGTGGTCCCTCAAGAGCTGGATGTGAATGGGCTGTTGCAGCCCATGGTCAGATATTTCTAATCTACACCATGGATACTTTAAGAAAGCAAAGCACATATGCTTTCCAAATGCTGGCAAACTGGGTTAAATAGAACAGTTGCCTACAATGTCCTTATACTAGTGAACACAGCACAATAAACAGTTTTCTGCTACTTTATATTTGAACAAAGCTATAAAGGCAACCCACAAATTACCAAGGGAGTTAAAACAAAAAAAAAGCCATTGAAAAGTAACTCTTCAATGCCAGGTTTTGACTGTTATGGGGAAACACTTTCAGTGCTATTCCTCTATGAAAAAGGATGTTAAACATACATTTAATGGTACACAGTAATTGTAAAGATAAAATGGCAGAATGAAACCTGAAGAATATGTTGAAAAGATAAGCGTGGGCCAAATAACATTCTAGTCTTTAGTTTGACAGAGTAACTGTCTCATCTTCTGGAAACAAGCATAGTCAAACCTCCTGCATTTGAGACTGCAGACCAATTGTGCATTAAATACTTGCAGAAATGAAAACTCACCCAATATTCCAGAGGAGGATGCTTTAAGTTACCATGTGAACTGACAGTGCCTATAGTCAACCAACTAGTTTGCGTTCACATAACACAAGGCTACCTGTAGATATTAATGGTTTTTTTCCCCCCAAGTATAAGCACTGCTGCTCAGAAGAGTGCCTTCAAAACGGGAAATTCATGAACGTGCTGTAAGTTTTGTTAACAAATGCAGTCTTCAAGAAATGACAAGCTATAAAAGTTGCTGACTAGTGGCTTTTCATCTTTTAAACTTACAAATTGAACAGACAGCGTGCTAACTGGTGCCCTAAAAATTCTTAGGACAAGTATAATATCCTCATTGGCCTGCAAACTTCAAATACTTCTAGTTTTCATCTTTTCAGGAAATAGCAAAATCTGAGAAAAGGGAGTAAATGTTCCTGGTTTGAATTTGAGGACACTAGCCACAACATGTTTCTGCACTAGTGTCATAGAGGAAGGAAAGAATATCTGTGTACTGAAGCCAGAGAGTGGATCAGGGCTACGAACTAATTTCCACAGCAGTGTGTCTCAATCAGTTGGAAAGTTTGTATTCAGCCTCTTCTGGGGAACCAGAACTACAAACTGAACTTGCTTGAGGCAAACTTTAACAACTCAATGTGAGCTGAATTTCCAGGTGAAGTGCTTGTTCTGTGTTAAAGTAAGCAAGCAATTCAGAGATCTACTTCCTCAATGATACCACCTACCCTATCAATTGATCTAACTACACAAGGCATCTAGTATGTCCATACCCTCGGTACCACTGTGCTAGTTTCTTGTGCTAAAGCAAGCACAGCTTCAGGTGCCAAGTTTGCAGGGTTTGCTTAAGTTGGAGTTAACTCCTCCTTCCTGGGACAGGAGGAGGAAGTTTAAGTACTCCAAAGATAAATGTACAGCTTTTCAGGATGTGTTCATCTCTTCTGTTCTATTAAGGAAATTAAAATAGCAGATATAGCAGTAGACTGGGCAGAAAAATATTACATTTATTTAAAATGTAATGTTCTTTAGAACATATACTCACCCATAGAAAAGGAAATAGAAGTCTGAGCTGATGGCTGTCTTACAGTGAGCACGGTCAGATCTGGGCATGAGTAGTTTCCTGTGTGGACGGTGCAGCGTC
Source organism: Struthio camelus (assembly GCF_040807025.1). NCBI lineage: Eukaryota > Metazoa > Chordata > Aves > Struthioniformes > Struthionidae > Struthio > Struthio camelus. Next base: position 21,899,405 of record NC_090950.1, read on the forward strand.
TCAAGGCTTTTTCTCTTACAAATGAGGAATGTCTGTCCAGCCGCATTTACTTCTGGTTTACTAAATACACACTGAGACTGTTTTTTGACTGTTTTTACTTATGCAAAGTTCCAATTATAAATTTTTTTTGAGAAAAAGCTTTCTTGCTCCTTGGACTTAAAGGTTTTATGCTGTCTGGACTATATGGCAGACAGTAAGCTGAGCTATCATAATACTCTAGCATGTTCTCAGAGAGGCATGGTCAAGTCTTTTACTGCCTAAAAATGTCCTGTCATTTGGTTGTCACAGGTAATACTATCGATTTCAGTGACCATGTAAGGGAAGAGTGAACTTGAGGTTCTTCAACCTGGAAGTGCAGAGTACTTCTACTAAATGTTTTTGCCTACACTATAGCTGCTTGAGATAACGGAAGTTTACCTTCTGTTACACACCTCTCAAGGTGAAAAAAACATTCTGTATTTAAGCCAACAAACTACTAAATGAGTTATTTCATCCAAAGCTGGACAAATGTCCTCATAAATTTTTCTCTCCAGTGAAGACCATATACAAATGCACATGAAAAGTAGTTAAAAGTTTGTTCCCTAAGGTTAACTTTCCAAACACTTTTCGTTTCTACCAACATGTTAGCCTGGTCTTGTCAGAAGCTTATGCTTTTGCTAATTGCCTGTACATAAGGCTGTTCAACTATTTTTGACTAGGTATTACAACTTCATGAATAAAAAGAATTGTCAACATTGTTACTTTAGAAGCAAAGCAACCAGCTGCACTACTAAAAGGTTGGGGGAGGGGACAGTGATTCAAAAGTTGAGAAGCATCTGCTTATAGTTCAATAGTAGCTATTTGGCTAAATCCAACCTAGAGCATCTCGGATCCTGCTACAGATGGCATACAGATCGCAAACATATTACTGACAAAAAGCTGTTCAGAAATAACAGTATTAGATCAAGAGGGAACTTCTATCCTTTTTCAGTATTTAAAAAAAAAAAAGTGATTTCACCCTGTGTCTTAAGGTCAAGCTGGGAAGCTTGCATCTGTCTTCTAAACTTAGAACCTGCTATAATAAAATGAAGTTACTTCATTTTATAAGTAGGGCATATTTCTCCCACTCTTGGTTTGCATATGGGCCTTTGGATTGAGCCTTCCTGTACTGAAATTGTGGGTTGGAAGGGTGTGTACAGGGTCTCATTTTTCTTCCTAGCTCAGATCTGTCTCATTTGCTCAGGATTGTATCTGTATTCACATAATACACTCAGATGTAAAACAGAGAAGCTTTTTGAGAGCTACAGTGCTAAAGCTGCAGAATGAATTGCACAGAAAGGCATTAGCACCTATAATATGTTAGCATCAGCAACAAAAGACACCTTACAACCAACAAAACACGTGCCAGTACCTCACAGCAAGAAAAGGACCGAGACACTTTGCTGCTGCTGCTGCACTTGGAGAGCAGATATTTCCTTCGGCGCAGAGGTGCCTAAGCAGCTGCGGCTCTCGAGGGGCGCGCCAGGAGGACGGCCGAAGGGGAGGGAGCGGATCCTCCCGGGACGGAGCGCGCCGGGCTCCCGGCTCCTCACCTGCCCTCTGCGAGCTCGGGGGGCTCCCGCTGCTCCGGCGCCGCCCGTCAGCAGCCGCCCGGTGGACAGCTCCGGCCTCCTGACCGGGATCCCCCCGCCAGACCGGTCCCGAAGAGGGGGGGGGAGCCCAGCCAGGACCCCGCGGTGGGGCTGAGGGTGCCCCCAGCCCTCCCCATTGGGCGTAGCCTGCTCCCGGGAGGAGGGGACCCCCCCGCCCTTCCCCGCTCCCGGGGGGGGGGGGGGCCGCGAGGGAGGGGAGGACGACACTGGGAACAGCCTAGCCGGCGGGGGGGGGAGGTGGTGGCGGTCTCCATGACAACCGCTCGCCCCCGCCCTCGGAGACGGCGATCCCCGCACTGGCCACCCTCCCTCCCCCCCCCCCCCCCAATCCCGGCCGGGGCAGATTGGGCCCGCCCGCCCGCCCCGCGGCCCCCGTCGGGCGGATACAGCTTGAAGCCCCTGAGGATCTCCTTGGCCCGCTCGTCCGTGGCCGACATGGTCCTGCCGCGCCGCGCCGCGGGCGGACGGGGCTGCGCCGGGCTCGCCTGGCTCCGCGGGCCTGGGCGGGAAGGCGGCGGTGACAGCGGCGCCTCAGGACCCCCCCCACCCCTCCCCCCCCGCACTCCCTCGCACCCGCCACTGGCCAGCGCAACCAACCCCAGCGGCCTGGCGCCGCCCCACCCCCCCGGCTCCCAGCCGCCGCCAATGAGCAGGGAGCGGCGCGCCGGCGCCCCGCCTACTGGAGGGGAAGGACGGCGCGGATGACCAATCAGACGGCGTGCCCGCTTTGCCTCCGCCTCTCCGCCCCGCCTCCCACCATTCAAGGGCGGCTGCGCAGCGGTCGTTAAGGCGTACGCCCCTGCCAAGCCTGACGTCGCCGGGGGACGGGAGTCGCCGCAGGACAAACCTTTTCCAGCCGGCTCCGCTCCGCAGCTGCTAGCGGCGGCCGCCGGGGGGCGCCAAACGGCGGCGGCGGCGGGCGGGGCGCCCTCTGGCGGCGGCGGGCCGCGCCCCTGCCGGCGGGGCCGGCCCGTGTCCCGGGCTCGCAGGCGGGGCTCAGGGGCCTGCTCGCCCAGCGGCGCCCCGCTCCGTCGCGCCGGCGGAGGGGCAGGAGGGGCATGCGCTGGGGGCAGGCCGCAGCGGGCGGTGAGGCGGGCGGGGGCGTCTGCCCTTCGCCCAAAGAGGGATGGTGGGCTCGAAGGCGAGAGCAACCGTCCCAGGGCTGGAAAATCCCTGTGGGAACGCGGGTCCGGCTGCTAGGGAAGCCGTGACCTGTCCCATAGCTAAGGACAAAGCAGCAGGGAGTGGGGCTGGAAGGGATGGGGCTCAACACTAACAGAAAGCCGTCTCTGATTTTGTTGAACGTCCGGTTAGGCTGCAGAGGCTGCTGTGTGTTTGAAAACTCAGGGACTGAGCGTTCCTCAGTCCGTAGGCTTTTTGAGGAAGAGTGAGGTCCAGACAAAGAGCTTTGGAAGAGAGAGAAGTTGTCCTGCTTGAGAAGAAACTCGATCCAAGTATACCCCTTTCACCTAGGGGCTGCCAGGGCCTCAGCTTGGAGAACACTGTGTCCTGTTTCTGTTTCTGTACTGGAAGAGGCCTCAGCCTCGTGTTTTGGCAGAGGGTCGCACACCTGCACAGCCATTCGTGTTAGCGTTCACGCGATGCGGCTCCTCACAGTTCGGGCCTTGCCTGGGAGACGTACGCTGGCAATAGTGCAAATACTGCTGGGACTACGCCCGAGCTAATCGAGCTCTGTTAGCGTTTCTCTTCGTAAGACGGGTAGATCTTGCAGCAAGTTCGTCCCTCAAATTGTTTGACAGAAGTTAAATTGAGCTCAAGTGAAGGATTAAGTTTGTAGTTTTGCAGGCTTCACTGTTCGCATTATGTTGCTGTTCTCGCTGCCTCTGTTCTTATATGCAGAGTAACTACTCTTCTGCATGTACCAAGGCTGGAGCTAAAAGGACCAGCATTATGGGGAAAGTTTGAAATGAATAGTTATGTTTCTCTGGAACAAAAGTGGCCTTCTTTGTACTACAGAAATTTGGCCTTTGTGTAATAAAGTAGATTCTAGGGGAAAGTCTCTGGCTAATCAGCGCATCCTAGGAGCCAGGCTATTCTTTAATATGAGCACGACAAATTAACTCCTCCGTTAACAGTCCAAGCACAGCTAATACAAAGCATTAATAAGCCCTGAGGAAAATAAACGCAGCAGTTGTAATCTGGTCCTCCTCAAAGTACCTCAGAACAGTACCAGCTAATAATCACTGTGCCATCAATATTTTCATGGCTCTGCTTGCCTCAAAATCAGCCACTGTACAAATGAGGAGAACATGAACATTCATAAAGGTCACAATTAATGCATTAAAGACAAGGCCACTTCCAGTATAACCAGTAAGTGATCTTAATAATAAAAATAGGTAGCATTTATTTCCCTGATGTATGTGATCCGTGTTCAGTTCCACACCATCAGTTTAAAAGTGTATGAACAGATCATTTTGAATCTGGGCAGCAAGCCAGGGGCACACTATGCTAATATATATCTATCTTTTATTAAGAGTCCTTCCTGGCTTTGAGATAACGTGCAATTACACGCCCTATCTAAGGAATGGGGAATAAAGCTCACTGAGGAGACAAGACTGGTAGGCATAAAAGGTGAGCAAGGAAAAAAGCAGAGGTGAAGAAGGCAAAAAGCAAATGGTCGGGTATACGTGAAGAGTCTGTCAGGTGGAAGTAGGACCTGCTGGATTATGGAAGACATAAGGAGCTCAATCCCGCCTCTGTTCAGGCTGCAGAGAGAGGAAAGAGCCACCCAAAAAATGGATGTCACAGCTAGGAGCTCCTGCAGCATTAAAGGTTTCTCTGGCTGTGTAGGGCTTACGTTGAGTTGTCGTGAGATCTCTGTTATATGTAATTAGTAGGGGAGCCTCGAGGGGAGATGAGCACAGGGGCAGGAGACTTTCCAGAATTTAGAGTTGGGGCCTTTGAGTTTTCTGATCAAATCCCAGAGTTCTCAAATTCACCTTGAGGTGAGTCTCTGAGGTGAGGTAGAGGCAGTCTCTGCATCTCTCACATTTGAGCTCCCAAAAGTCACAAAAGAGGTAATGGCTGAAGTGTTGATGTCTTGTGACTGCTCCGGGTATGAGCAACAGTGAAACATGTGACACGATAACTCAGGCAGTGACAGAAACCCTGGGATCTCCCTCCTCTCAACATCCTTTGGCTGCATTAACACAAATAACACCCTTTAGCACATCAGCTTTCTGATCCACTTGCAAGACAGTTGTTCCAAGTCTCAGCATCCCTTTGTACCAACTTTGTGCTGAAAACTTCACCTTTTTTCCTATCTCTGGAGCACGTGGAGTTGGCAGGTGTCACAGTTTCTGAGCTGTCATTGCAGACAAGAAGATGCCTCCAGCCTGCTTTCTGCTTCCCCAGAGGACAAGTCACTGCTGTTCTCCCAAGGTACAGTTAAATGAAGTGCTTTTTCTCCGGATTAGCATGACTGGGAGTTGGTTTCATAAACTGGAACCTCATCCCATCCCACTCTGGAGGGAAGGGGTTGCACAGCTGCTTCATCTCTAACATGGCCATGGCTGCAACGCTTGATTTTATTTTACTTTAAGTTGGTTGGGAAGTAAAATTATCATAGATGCTTTAGGAATCAAATCCTAATGCCGGTGCATAAATCTAGCCTAGTCTATGACTTCTTAATATAATGTGTTTTATTTGGGTTACTGGTAAGCTCCCATGTTGTCCTAACATATCTCTTTTCACAAGATTTTTTGATTTAAGCCACCTTACTTACAAAATGTAAAGGAAAGAATAAAAAACTTAAGTTCCCACTTTTACTGCCAGCTCTCTTTTTGGAGATGACTGGTGGAAATTTTCTTGCCAGTGACACCGTCACTGGGACGTCAGGAGGGGACTCCAGAAGTGTGCCCTGGGACACAGGGAAGTGCACACAAACAAGGGGCAAAGCTGGTGCTGTCTGCCTGGCAGTTCGGGTGCAGATGCCGGCAGGTTGAGCAGCCTGAGGAAGAGCGCTGAAGAGCCTCGAAGAACAAGACGCTGAGTCCCATGTGATGGAGGCTACAAGACAGAGGGGATGTCACTGTGCTGCTAATCACACCCTTCCAGGTATCTATCCCTTACAGGTGACTTTGCAGCCTCATGCGTCAGCTTCTGAGAGAAAGCATGTTCTCAAAGCCTCCCCCTGGGGCTCCATGACCCCACTGCTTGGGGAGATTATTCCAGATTAGTCTCTTTTCTCAGGCAATGCTGGGAAATAAGGTGAATTATCTGCTGCCTAAAAGGGACCTGGATTGCAGAATCACAGGGGGAAGAGATGGGGTGAGTCAAGAGATAATGCCAACATTAAAAGATAAAATGGATTAACATCTCCCAGCATGCAGAAAGCTGCGTGGGTGGAGGCGAGAGGTTGCAACAGCAGTTTAAAAGGGGATGAGACAGCTGGGCATCCCCTTATTTGTCTCTTTAAAAAAAAAAAAAAATTCCATCCTCAAAGCTGAGGCTAGCTGACGATATCCTCCCAAGCCCACTTCAGCCAGCCAGGTTGGCTGTCAGCAGTCAGGAGATGTCAGGGCAGCCCAACCGAGAAGACCCTCCTGACTGATCTGAAAGGGGCTAATGCAGCAGGACATGGTAGTAGCTGATGATTGATTTTTACCTGCAGGCTCCAGCTAGAGGTTGCAAAAATGATCCATAGGAAATACCTCACAATCATATATTTCCATTTCTATTTCAGCCCTGGATTTCAGCTTTAACAGCTCTCGAGTCAAATGAGGGTATGCACTGCTCTCCCAGGGTAACTGTTTCAGTGTATCTGTGGGGTAATATGAACTCTGGTGGAGGGCCTGTTTAGGATGTGATTAAGGAGGTAATTCTCCCTCCCTGTGCAGATGAGATCTAAGTGTGGCTTAGGTAAATTACTGAATGGCTTGTTATAGCTCTGGCTGAGTTCCCTTGCCATGCAGGGCCTAGTTTTTTACATCTTCTTTGCTGTGAAGCCCAGAGTGTCACAGCAGCATCCCAACACCTGCTGCTCTCTACTAGTATGACACCCCTTCTCTGGAAGGTGGGACCCCAGGGACCAGCTGTAGATGACTCTGGGACACAGGCTAAGCCCCATCAGCTTTCCTAATAGTTTCTGATGTTCATTCCCTGCAAGTTCCCAGCTTCCACCAGTGCCAGTCCACAGTTTGATCTTCAGGGACTAGCTAACTTAAAGCCGGGAGCACTTTGCTCTTAGCTAAAGAATTGTTAACAGAATCACACTTGATTCTCATAGATCTCAGGAAAGATAACAAGCAGTGCCCCCCAAAAGCCTTCTCGTTCCCACCCCTGCTGTTTTCCCCCCTCCCAACAGTCTTTTGGTCCTGGTCTGTGTCCTGGAGAGGATCTCAACTACTCCAGCTCCCTCCTTGCTCCCCCTACTCCCCACATCCCGGAGCGGGCTCTGTGATGTGGTTTGTCATTCATGGGGACCATTTTGCTAGAGAGTCTAAAATCACTTTTAGCACCTTGTGATCCTTCACTGTGTCTCTTGGCATTTTTCCATTCCCACCCCAGGAGGACTGGCCAGAGGAGCAGTCAATGGCTCAGCTGGCAGCCTCCATTGTCCTGCCCCCTGCCCGGCACAACTGTTCAGTTGTTTATTGCCGTTAATGGCCTCATTTCAGTTTCTCAGGCATTGTCTGCTTCTTGCCATAAAATGGAAGATTTAATCCGTTCTGAAGGCTGTAGCATATGCAAGGATTCAAAAGATGAATGGAACCTGTAAGTGTAAAATAGACCCAAACTGTCATGCCACCGGAACAAAGAACACACTAAAAATGTAGCTTTGAAATGTTACCCCTTTGCACAGGTCATTTGGCAGTGCACGTAACCCTGAGACGCTGCCACAGTGTGTCATATCCCCAGTGTGGGCTGTGCCCTCAAGAGTGACCAAAACTTTGCTTGCTTTTAATTAAACTGTTTTTCAGGAAGTGGCAGAGCCTGAGAGAGAACAATTGCTGTAAGGGATTGCTGTGTCATGGCTAAATGAGACCCACTGTCTGCAGACTGAGCACAAGGGAGGTTTCGAGTCCCATACTGCCAAGGATGCCACAAGTCTAGCCAGGCTCACCCCACCCCAATAAAGGAGTGTGCACCAGCCAGTGCGCATTAACTGCAGTCTTTGGACTGATGTCACTGCATATATGAGACAATGAGAAGCTATGCATGACAGTCAGCCACAAGGCACTTAATGCATAATAACCTGCTCCACGTCCTGCCTGTGGCAGTGCCAGGATTTGCTCTCCCAGACAAGGACAGAAGTGGGAGAACCAGGCTTGTGGGTAGGGTACGGGAGGTGCAGGGGTAGGGAAGAGGAGTTTAGTGCCTGAGATTGGGGTTCTCATTTGGAGAGGTGAGATTTACAATAGGAAGGGGGAAAAAAGAGTGGATTTAATGGGCTTTCGGGAGGTGACAGGCAAGTCTAGGGGCACAGGCCACAGTAATTTAGGATCTGACTTCCAAATCTTAGTTGGGACTCTGTATTGTCACGAGCAGGCCAGCAGTGCAGGCAGGGACCCCAGCTGACAAAATAGGCAATGGACTGTTTGCAGCTCCAAACTGTAAATCCTCATTTGGGGCTCGTTGTTTCCCACTTGATCGTTCCAGGCCCAGCAGGTCTCCTTGCAATCACTAATCCAACCATGCCATCACGAGTGTCCACTCCCACCCCCACCAAGGGTGCTGAGCATTACATCAAACACTTCCATGTCCAGCTGTCTTCAGAAAAAGGGCTCAAGCACAAAAGAGATGTGCCAGTTGCAAAGAGTCTCTAAGGGTCAAGGCAAGGACAACTGGCTAAAAGCATTATCTTGAAATTCTCTTGCTGCCTAGTGCTTGGAAATTTACTCCCAATCCCTTGAGGCCGACCAGGAAAATTAAATAGATTGATATCACTGTCACCTAAATCCACGAGTTCCTTTTTGATCCCATTGCTGTAACACTCTTCCCACACCTGACTCATCTGTCATCTTAATTATTGTAACCTCCTCCTCCCAGATTGGTTGGCATTTTATCCAGCCCACATTTTGGAAAGCTGACAGATTATCTGAGGTCAGGACAGGGACATGTTTCTAATTTTTGGAGCCCTCAGCTACAAGAAGACCTGGATTATGAATTGCTTTTTCCTGCAGTCTCCTAATTGGAGAGTGAGACTAAGCAGTCTCACAGCGTGGCAAAGTAATGTTTGTTCCTTAAAACATAGGCTTCCAAATGATTACATATATTACTGTGATAAATGTTAAGATTTGAACTAGTGGATCACCTTGTCCAGGTCGATGTCTTTCACTGAAAGCGCTGGAGTTCAGTTTGATGTCAGTCTCTGCATTTTAATGAAAACTCTTTCGCTTTTCGATAGTTCCTACTATCTGAAGCTATGTTTTTCTATCATTGCCATACCTTTGTCCTGAAGCAGAAAGGACTGCCTCATTGCACATACTCTTATTAAATGCACCACAGGCTGAGGCAGTGCCTCCAGCAGAATCGTACCCTCTTTTACCAGCAGATAAATTGTATTGTAGCTCTGCTTCTTCCTGGTTAGGGTGAAGTCAGCCTGTCTTGCTGCCAGTTGTGTTGTGATGGATTTGTACAGAGTGGAAAGCACAGGAAGCAGCAGGGATGAGAAGTGGTCCTGGCAGCCCACTTACAGTTTTTTTTACCTTATGCAGTAGACTAAAATGTGGATTTACAGGGGTGTCTGTTGGTCCTACTCGGTATCAGCGGTGCCATCACTGGTCCACCCCTGGCAAAGGTGGATATGGCGCTATGTACTCCAGCTAAGCTCTCCCTTGGGCCTGGGCAGTCCTGGCACGCAGAGCTGCCACCCGGGCCTCAAGGCAGAGGCAGGAGCGAGGGGCTCGTCATCCACCCAGAGCGCCAGGGAAGGCGCTGTGAAACTTCCCGCTGGCCGAGGTGACCCAAAGGCAGGCACGCCAAACGCAACCGGCCAAAGCGGCAATCGCTGCTCAAACCTGGGGCTGCAGCACCCTCACCCCCATGGCGATGACCCCTGGCAGGGGGCACCAGCTGGCTCAGCAGCCCCTAAACGGCAGAGGGGGATGAGCGGGAGTCGGGTGCCTCAGCCCCATAGCCCCTGCCATTTGCCCCCCGCCGCCATTTGCCCCCAGCCCCTGCCGCCATTTGCCCCCCGCCGCCATTTGCCCCCAGCCCCTGCCGCCATTTGCCCCCAGCCGCCATTTGCCCCCAGCCCCTGCCACCATTTGCCCCCCGCCGCCATTTGCCCCCAGCCCTTGCCCCGAGCAGTGAGGGGGGCCGGGGCGTCCTGACTCGCCTCAGCCCTCGCCCCAACCGGCCGGGGCATCCCGTGGCCTCCGCCCGGGGCCGCCGTTTGCCCGCCTCAGGTGGCGGCGGCGGCGGCGGCGGCGGCGGCGGCGGCGGCGGCGGCGGCGGCCGGAACGCTCAGCGCGCGGCCGCGCGTTCCGGGGGAAGGGGCCGGGCGCAGGACACCGGCGCCGCCATCATGGCGGCTTGAGGCGCGGCGGGGAAGTCGGCGGGAGCCGCAGGGCGGGAGGAAGGCGGCGAGGCCGGAGCGGCGAGGTAACGCCGGGGGAGGGAGGAGCCGCCCGTCCCCCGTTCCGCGGCCGCATCCCGGCGCCTGAGGCGAGGGCAGCGGGCGCGCGGCTCCGCCAGCCCTGAGGCGAGCGGGACCAGGGCGGCGTGGAGGGACGAGACGGCCCTGAGGCGGGACCCCGCGGAAATCGTCCCCCGGCCCCGGGGTGCTCGGAGGGTCCCCCCGGGTGCCTGGGGGGGCGGGAGGGCCGGCCTCGCCTTCGGGGCCGGGGGGCCTGGCCGCCTCCGGGCCCCGCAGATTGCCTCCTACGTCCTCTGGGTGCTGCTTGCTACCTTCGTACACCTTAAGGTACCTTCAAACGGGCAGAAGTAAGGCGGAGGGGGCAGTTTATCCCTGTATATCGCTTTTCGCAGCTTTTGGGCAAGCTCCTTCTTTTACGTGTCTTCCATTTACATGTTCGGTCACTTTTCGTCAGGTTAAGTCGGTTATGGAGAGACCAGTGTGGTAGCCCCAGCGACACAACTGTGTATGAATGCAATAGGGATATGGTCGTCTAAACGTAAACTCAGAAAAAGCAGCAGAGAATTGGCATTCCTCTCTTATTAGGGCATGGATAAAGCCAACGAGTCTTCTGTCATCTTATACACCAGTCTGTGGTTTCATTACCTGCCGGGGAGGGGGGGGGCAATAGCCTAGGAACCCTGAAATCTGGATTTCATTCCCAGCTCTGTCACTTCGTGCGCACTCTTGAGAAGATTGTTTGTCCTCTGTGTCTGTTTCCTTATCTGTGAGTGGGAAGAAGAGTACTGATTAGAAAGCCAAACTAAGTGTTATTGTTATTGAGGTTTCTCAACTGGAAATTGAGGTGTTATTCAGTCAGGTTCTATGTGTGCCTTTAATGAAAAAAGACTCACACGGATTTTAAACGAAGAGCCTAGAAATCTGGGTGGAAAGTGCAAAAGATTGCCCTCTCAGGTTGAGACCGTTTGTAATTAGAGGTGTGGAGTAAAGTGTATTTTCACGACCTGAGTAATAAATAAAGCTAGCTGTATTGTCTTCAAAAGTCTTAATTCCTGTAGGTTTGTCAAAACAATGTAAACATCTGTATGACTATGCCACCTTCTAAAAGGGCAGCTGTGGTCCCAGCAGCCAGACAGAACAAGACATAAGTTCTTTGGTGTCTATTTTCTTCACTAGAGAAAGGTTAGCTACTAAAGTTGAAAATTATTCTATATAAGCATGATATAGAGAAGCCCGTGTCTGGTAAGTTCTTTGTTTGGTAAATGAATAACATGCTTTGGAAGTCTTATCTTAGTTGTTTTTAAAAATAACTTATTTTGTTGAACTTATTAACAAGTGGTGTTCTACATTTCAAAAGCAAAGTGTTGGTGCTGGGAGTCAACATGCACATCAAAAAATGTCAGGCAACAGCTGAAGACAAAGGCCTCTCTTTACAAGGACTTAAATAGAGCCTTTGTGGAAGGGGTAGTTTTATCGCTTAAGCTTTCTTGTTAACCCAAAACACTTTAACTGTGCAAAGTAGATGAGTAAGCTATTTACACACCAGAGTCCCTTTTCTCCTCTTAGGCTAAGAAAGCAAATAGGAATTATGTATTCATGTGTTGTCTGTAGCTAAGGCCAAAGGAAAAGGTGCGATATGTAGGCCTGCAAGGTGAATAAATTCTACACAAAGTTAGGTCACTTCCTGTTTCAAAATTGTGTAATGAGTTTTGGGAAGGAGGAAGACTTAGCTAGCCTGTAGTAGGCATAATAATAAATATCTTTGCAGCTGTCATTGTTTGCCGGCATCAGTAGAAGGAAAAGTCTGAAAACAGTATGAAAGCTAAGTTCCTTTCCCACTAGCAGGAATGGATCCTGGAGGGAACTGACCAGACAATCTGCAGAAATTTTGCTCATCTATTGCCTGTATTGTTCCTGCTCCCCAGATAAACCAGAATTCTAGCCTGTGGGGTTTCTGGCCTGCCCTCTGAATTCCAAAGAAAAACAAGGCAAATCAATGCTAAAATGTTACTATGCTGAGTGTATCTTCCAATCCGCTGTCAGATAGAATTTAGCAGAGGAGAAAGGATGAATTAATACCATATTTTTTTGGTTGACAGAGTCAAAAACCTAGAATGGCAGGAGAACAGAAACCATCCTGCAATCTTCTTGAGCAGTTTATTTTATTAGCCAAAGGCACAAGTGGCTCAGCTTTGACTGCTCTTATAAACCAAGTGCTGGAAGCTCCTGGGGTTTATGTCTTCGGAGAGCTGCTGGAGTTAACAAACGTGCGAGAGGTAAGAGAGGAATTTCTATCCTAATGCCCTTTCTGCCCTCCCAGTGTAAAGGATCCCCAGAAATTTCCACAGATGCCCTATGCTTGTAAAATTTCTGTTCCAGGAAAGGCCTGATGTGACTTATCTAGGTTCTGTCTTGCAAGAGGCATACAGTGCTTTGGAAGGATCTGGTGAATATGAGATTGGCATCGCTTTTGCTTGTATATAGTTAGGTGTTGAAAAGATACCTATATAGAGCTTTGCTATGTGATTGCTACAGCAAAATCCTGGCAGCAGCGTAGTAACAATTTTAAGAAGGCATCTAGCCAGCCAACAACAGAAAAAGTCTTTCTACTCCTTCGTTGTCCTGGAAAGCATAACCTCAATGCTCTCCAAAAATCTTTGTGAACAGATGTCTAGTGTATCAGGCCTGGGTGGTAACCAAATCCAAACCATTTCAAACCAAGATGGAAAGTAAGTTCCAGAGCTTTTAGAGATAATGTCTTGCCAGCAACCCCCTTTACTACGATGAGGGAATCTAGGTTGAGTATCTCTGCAGCTGGAGTAATATGGCATAGAGCAAGTTCCGTTTTCCAAACGGGCTCTTAGATATGTCTAAAAATGCCTCCGTGGTTATAGAGGCAGGTTTGTTTTTTCCTGGATCTATGTGTAGCAAAAAGATATTAAGAAAAAAAAAAAAAGCCCTCAGTGAAAGTCACTTATTAATGCTGCAGTTTTTCCAGTGGAGTATTTGTATGTGAGAGGAGAGCTGTTACTTTCAGATACACTCAAGTTAAAATGTTCTAGCTTGCTTTGCTTTGAAGTTTTTCATCGCTCTGCAGGTAAGCTGTCTTAGCTTTCCCATTAATAGCAAGGATGCTTAACCAACCAACGCTGTTTTCTGCTTGCCTGTCATATAATGAGAAGAGCTGGCCTTGTAGGATGTCAGCTAATGCTAAGAGACACTTTATTCTTTTACCTCCCAAGATGCTGCACCAAGCAGTTGACAGTCCAAACTGTATTTAAATTCTGGTGCATGGTTGCATCATCTTGACTCTAAAACTGCTGAAATATACTGCTGTGCATGAGACCATGGAAAGGGTCTAGTTCTCTAAGCCCTGGACAGTTTCTTTTCTGGGTATTGCTTGTCATTTGTAGACTTAAAATGTGCTCTGGAGAAGCTGTCTACTGGTATAGTATGGGCTATTGTTGTGTTAAATGGGATTTCTTCTATTTTCTTTCCTTCCAGCTTGCCGAAGGGCCTAATGCTGCTTATTTCCAGTTGCTGAATCTGTTTGCATATGGAACATACCCAGACTATGTAGGTAAGAACCTGCCTGGTGTTTGCAGCTTATGAGACTGAATTGCACTTTATAATTGTCGGAGGCAGTTCTGTGTTTTCTGTCGTACTTGGTGTAGTGTGGTGGGGTGAAAGGGTCGAAGCACAAAATTTGCTTGGAAGGAGAACTGTTTGCAACTCCCTGGGTCGTGTGTGCTTTTCAGTTACTGAAACGTGGACGAAGGGCTATAGTCAGACTGTGGTATTTTATTAGTTTGGCTTGGATTCCAACGTCGAACTGAATTGGTCTGTAGCAGTGTTCAATGATGTTCACAGGCCGCTTCTCTCTGTAGAGAGCGGTTTGAGACATCTACATTGAAATTTCGATGATGCTGGCTATGGGAGCCGCAGAAAACTTTGACAAAGTTGTTCTGTGTTATTTCTAAAAACCTATGTGGTTTATAGGATAACCTTTTATTTTGTGACTCCATTGCTGAAACAAAATGAAAAAATTCTTAAACCGGAATATAAATTGAAATAATGGCTTTTACACAGCTTCAAAAAGGTTGTGTGTGAATCATCTGTGTATCTGCCTGAAGGTGCTGTGTCTCTTGTGCTTATGCTTCCATCCTGCTACAATGTAGTACTTATTTGTGGGAAGCAACCTGGATCCAGAGTATTACAGAGTGTGACAAATAATTCTGTCATAATGCTATGAGTGGATGAGCTGTCTAGTTCCTATAAGGAGAAGTGGCATCAATAAAGGCAAGGTCTGGAAACTTCATTGGCAATGGGGCAATATGATTCTCACTAATTCTGTGGCTGATGAAAGGATGTTTGCTTTGCGTGGGTTTTACATGCCAGCATGTGACAGTGCAGTTCCTTCTTTACAAACAATTTCTTGTCTAGCGTTGTTTTGTTGTGACTGCTACCTTTCACCACACAGCACCCCAGACATACAGTTCACAAAGCAATTTGGCCTGCCCAGAGGAGTTCAGTTCTAAAACATCATGCCTGTGTGTGAAATGAGTATTCTGCTCCGGGGGGGGGGGGGGGACAGGGAGAAGCTGAAGAAGAGTGAAAAAAGAGAAAGGAAGAAAAGTAGTCAAAATGTAGAGCATTGAATGAGGTGAGATGAGTGGGAAAACTTGAATGTCCCTTAAACATTTGTTTTCATTAAAGCAGATATTTTAAAGAGTTTCTTTGCATTGGAAAGCAGCCAGTCTTTTTTCTGTTTTTAAATATTCATGAGGCACGTGGGTGTAATATGGTGACAGTGAGGCCATATAAGTATCTAGATTAATCATTTCTCCTCTCTTCCTCAGCCTGGCGCTTAACACTTTCAGCCCTAAATTCTGTAGCTCTTCAGAGGGATAAAGCCAACTGTATCTTACAGCCGGCACAGCAAAGAGGGAAGGTTTTATTCTGTCAGCTCACTAATGAAATAAAAATGTCTTGGTGATAGGAACAAAGCATTGACCAACTGTTTTGGCAGGACGCTACTTGTGTAGATGTGAATTACATTCTAATTCCAGAACCAGAATTACTAAAGAGTCAGTGAAAAATGGAATTGCCAACTTGCTTTTTTAACTTTTCCTCTCTCTCCAATGGGTATGTTGATCTGTCGTCAGTGGCAGCTCTCTACTCATCAGCACCCACAGTAGCTGGAGAAGTTCAGTCTTTCAGGAGGGTGTGGTTTAACTGGCCTACAATTCTGCAGTCCGGATATATAATTCTTGAAGGAAAGTACTGAATCTTGTTTTGTTTTTGTGTTTTGTTTTATTTTTCTTTAACAGCAAACAAAGATAACCTGCCTGAATTAACAGTGACTCAGAAAAACAAGTTGAAACACTTGACGATTGTAAGCCTGGCTTCCAGAATGAAGGTGAAGTACATCGTGACTAATAACAGATTTAAAAAAAAAAAAATTATTTCAGTTGGCATCTATTCTATAGTACTGTAGTTGTATCAAATTGCAAGTCTTCCTGTGAAGAACCGTGCAACTAGGATAGTGCCTGTAATATATAGCGTTCTCTCTTGGTGCATTTGGGACACTAACTTAATGGACTTTCAGGGATAAGAAGTGGGAGTGTCTCAATAGCCATGCAAATTGGTTAGTAAGGCCTGGGACACTTTGTACAACTTCTTTCATTGCTGAGGATGGAAAAACATTCTTAAAAACACTGACTTTTTTTTTCCTGGGGAAAGTGTATCGACATTCCTAATTTCTTCCACAATCCCAGTACCTCTTTCCTCCAGAATGTGCTGTGCCAAAGCTTCAAGAATATCTAATTTGTGTCAAAATATGATCTAGCCTAATACTAAGCATCTCTTCTGCCACGATCAGTCACTGCTATGCTTGCAGGCTAAAGTGTAGAATAAAATAAACGTTTGGGTGTTGAGCTTCTGCCAGCCCTACTTCTATTTGAGACTTAGCTCTTCGTTTTGGTTCTAGGACTGATAACTTATTTTTGAACTTGCTGTTTCTAGTGTATTCCCTACTCTGTGTTACTGAAGGACCTGGACATGAGGAATCTGAGGGAGCTGGAAGATCTCATTATTGAAGCGGTTTATACAGATATTATCCAGGGGAAGCTGGATCAACGCAATCAGGTGCTAGAGGTCGATTTTTGTATCGGCAGAGACATTCAGAAGAAGGACATCAGTAACATTGTCAAAACACTTCAGGAATGGTGAGGCAGGCTTCTCCAGCTTGCTTATTCCTTGTGCGTAGTCTGTCCTGGCTTGAAGTTTCAAGTGCTAGCTCAATTTCAGCATGTTCCGTTAATCAGCAGTTGTATGCTGTGAACAGGCACTTGGAGAAAGTGTCTGTTGGACAAGATCACCAAGATCCCATCTAGGATTCAGTTTGTGTTCATATATCAAGCCAAATTGTGCTCACTCTTAAGAATCTGCTGTCGCCTTAGTTTTTACCTGGCAGAACCCTAGCTAGGAGTCAAGGGCTTCTTCACTCATGCCAAACTGGAATCACAGTCTCATGGTATGAACCTCTCTCCATTCTTTTGTTACGCTTGATAACGGAACAGAACTGTCCATTAGTTTTCTGCTTTTTTCACTGTGATGAGAACTGCATGGGCATATCCTGTAGAATCACAGTTCTTAGCAGGTAAAATCTCTTCAAATGTGAAGTGCCAGATGCCTTTGTTTGCCTCTTTGTTCATCCAAATGCATTCTGCCTGCAGCCATCATATTCAGGTTGGGGTACCTTTTTTCCTTTTTATTTAAAAAAAAAAAAAAAACTTTTACGAGGAAGCTGCTTCTCAACTTTTTGTAGGATTCTCTTCCCACTCAGAGAAATTCCCTTCTATGCTGTGGAGCCTGTGGCAGGTTCTGAGTTTACTGATAATTTCCACCTAATTGCTATGGTTGTGGGTGCATGAAAAGTCATTAAACTGCTGTGCAAATGTGCTATCCTGAGGTGAGGACAAGTTGTTTTGCTTCTCTGCTCTACTCTAGCTCCCTCCTTTCCTTTTTGGAAGGAGGGCTATGGCAGCTCCCAGGACCTTACAGCAATGTTTGGAATGTAACAATGAATGCACTGCAGACTCCCGCACTGCAGACTCCCTTTCTGTCCTTTTCAGTTATGAACTCTGTGTTGGAGGTTTCTTTTTGTCTTCGAAACACTTAGCAGGCGAGGGAATTCTTTCAATCTGACTTTTATTGACTAATTTTAAATTTTATTAACTCTTGAAAAATGTGTTACATCCCCCTTTTTAAGCAGTAATTCTGATTTAAAAGGAGGCTGAAAGCTTTTTCTGCTCCCGTCTGGGGCACCTTCACCAACGTACTTGCAGTTTTGGTTTTGCCGTGGCTGTCCTGCCCTCTTGCAGAGCCACAGAAGTGCATTGAACCTGCACTTACTCTCACCATGTACTTAAAAAATAACATGGACTAGCTTAAAAAATGCTGTGAAATACATCAAGTGAACAGCAAAGTCTTTTCTTGGTAGCTTTTTTGGAACTCTAACCTGTGAGTAGGAAGCATAAATTTAAAAATCTCCTGAACTTTTAGGTGAGCGTGACTTTTCAGATGGCCTGATCAAGTTGCTCTGCAGAGAATGCATGAGCAGTGTTTGACACTGTTCATATTTTGCAGGTGCGATGGTTGTGAAGCGGTTCTTTTAGGAATTGAGCAGCAAGTACTTAGAGCCAACCAATACAAAGAGAACCATCACCGAACTCAGCAGCAGGTAGAGATGGAGGTAGGTGCAGAGTCATTTTTTAAAGCACGCTATGCTTTTGATAAATATTTGTGCTTTCTGAAGAAATAATCTGGTCAAACCTGGTTAATGACCAGGGCTTCTCTGAAGGAGGCCAGCAATCATACAAATTAGATGCCCTATTTTGGGATAGGAAAAACACACCTCCTCCCACGTTCTAGTAACACATCAAATCTGACCAATGATGCTAAGCGGTGTGGAACTTTTCTCTTTTAAAGTGGGCTAGATGGGTGCGCTAGCTATGGTTCTGTGAATTGATTCATTAGGAAACAAGCACTTTTAACACAGAGCTAGGACACAATTCCGTTCCTTCTGTGTAATGAAGGAAGGAAGAAAGAAAAAAAAAAACTAGTTTGCTTTTGTTTTAAATCTGAGAGTGTAATTAACAATCTCTCGAGTCTTATCTCTTCTGCAAAAAGTGCCCTTAGCAGTTTCCTTCTGGATCTTTCTTTTGGTGTCGAGTTGAGCACCCAGAAAGGGCTCTCTGAACACCCCGTCTTCACAGGTGTGAATTGGAAATGCTCTTGCTGTCCGTTGGTCTCGCAGCTGGTCAGTAGATGGCGGCATAGGCACGCAATTTTAGCCTCTGCTGGTGTGTATTTACTTGGGAGAACAAATCTTGGCTAATACAGCTGTAAAGGTGAAAATGGTCCTCCAGAGACACTTGTTCAGGGTTTATTTCTTGCAGAGTCCTGCATCCCTGCAGGTCTACAGTTGCCTTTTGAAGCAGTTTATGCTTGGTGGCTTGATTGGCATCCACAGTGCATTTGTTTTGCCAGATGCCTTTGGCCTGGAGTTGGCACACCTGACTCCTAGACTTGTTTTGACCTGTGGGTTTTTTGTTTTGTTTTGTTTGTTCGCTCATATACGCATTGTGTTTCTGGTGAGCCCTACAGGGCTCCAGGGGACAGAATATGATGCCTGTGCTGTATCTCTCCTTTTCAGCCAGAGCAGCAGAAGTACTGCTGCTACCTTCCATGGAGCAATTCCTGTTCCTACTTCTAGCAGATATCTGTGACTCGGCCAACTGGCCAAATGTCATATTCCCTTTTCGCTTTTGAGCACTGTCCTAAGTGTAAGCTTGCTTCTTTCCACCTCCTTTGTCCTTGCTACTCCTGGCCAACGTAAGAGGAAGGTGGCTGTCTTCTGCAGCAAAGCAGTACCGGGTCCTTCCAACCAGCTAGGAAGGTGGCACCATATTGTGCCAGTGTCTCTTAGAAGATATAAGTAACCTCTAGTTGTTTCTAATCCAGGTCCAGTGTGGAATATTAACAACTCTGTCTCTAAGTAAGGACAAAGTGTTACCCTTAATAATCTCAAATGTAGAGCGATTAGAATGTTTCTGGTGGGAGAGTTTTATTTTATAACCTCCACTCTACGCTCCAGAGGTTTTTCAATGCATTTGTGAACGGAGCTTCTACTGTGAGAGGAGGAAGAAGCAGGTGCTGATTCACTGTCTCTTCTTGGCCAGGTCACAAACATAAAGAAAACATTAAAAGCCACAGCCTCGTCGTCGGCACAGGAGATGGAACAGCAGCTGGTAGAGCGGGAATGCCCTCCGCATGCAGAACAAAGGCAGCCCACAAAGAAGATGTCCAAAGTCAAAGGGCTGGTCTCCAGCCGTCACTAGAACATGCCATCTAAATGTCATTCAGCTAGGAATGACAGCAGGAGGAGCAAAAAAAGGGCCCGTGTCTCCTTTTTCAGTGGGTTCTGGGCCAGTCCCTTTCAGGCTGGCAAATAAAAGCCCTATTTGAATACAGCTCCCAGTTAGTAGCACCTGGCTAAGTTACACTGTGCAGGCCCTATTCGTTTCCAGGGTGTCCCTGTTTTCCTGGCCCTTTAAAGAGGGACTTCTAAAAAGAAGGACTAACCAAAGGGGCAGAAAAAGAGAAATCTGTGGACAGTTTTGCTCCTTCCCAGCCAGTCTCACTGTTGCTCAACCTTGAGGAAGCTGCTGTACTAAATCAGATCTCGGGAGAACTTTTACAGCAAGTGTCTGAATTCCAGGGTTGAAGTGTGGCTACCAAAGCCAGGCTGGGAGCGAGGAAGCCATCAACACAGATCTTCCCATTCCCAAAGGGAGCGCAGAAAGGTTTCTAGGCCAGGAACTGCTTTACGTGGAAGTCTTCAGCCTTTCCGCTACCCCTGTCTATTTTAAACTGGGGTGAAATTCACACTACCTCGCTCTGTGAAGATGAGATCCAGTGCTGGGCTGTTTACTTAACTGTCTGTTTACTGCCCTTATGAAGCCCTTTAATCTCTCACAGATTTAAAGCACTGTTCTGCATCTCTGAGGCACCATAAGGAAGAAGCAGGCTGCTCTCTCGGGCCTTCCTTCTTACAGGTAGTTAGGGGCATACTAGCAATTGTGTTCCTTCTGAGTGTGATGTGATCTCCCAGAGCTGCTTGTGAGTTGTTCCCCCATCCTTTAAAGGGTAATGCCTTCACTTTTCCTTGGATGCTAGTGACAGTGGTCTGCATAGGAGAAGAGCCCATTTAGTGCTGTGACAGGCTGGTGGCCCAGGACCCGCTGGCAGGGGTCGCAGCAGCATCCCCTTGCTGAAGCAATGGACTTGGCTAGTATTTCTGAATTTTGAACACTTTCAGGTTGTATTTCCCTCCCTTTTTTTGTACATTGTTGTGATTCTAAAGCATTTCAGCCTTTGTTTTGTGTTTTTTATTTGTTACAGACTAACTTCAGGTGATTTGCACCTAGTTTGGCAAGGTGTGGGTTTTTTTTAAGGGGGGAGGATGGGGTTGACGTTGAAACAGCAAATGACTAAAAAGCACATTTTGGAAAAAATTAAAAATGCTGATTTCATGTCAGAGCCTGGAGTCTTGGCTTTGAGGTTGCTTTAGGCTTGTAGTGCAACAGCACTTGTTTGCATAAGTGTTCATTTGTTTTTTTGATGTTACGTTATCAGAAGGTCTGACTGCGTCTCCCTGACATGTCTGGGAGGTAGTGAAGTACTGTTCCCATTTTGTCAGTAGCTCATCTTTGTCCAAGTTCATGCAGAAGGATCTGTGGCAAAGCCAATAGGTGAGCCCAGTCTCCTGAGCATAAACACCCGTGCTGCCTAATTGTGGGAGATTTGAAATTCTGCTCTGTCTTAGGCCAAGTTGATTCTTTACTTTGGGTCTAGCAGAGTACTGTTTTGCAGTTTGGCCCCTCTGTTTAACTTTACTCCATGTTGTAAAGAGAAGGGCTTTCCGTGAGCTGGAAAGGGAGCTGTTCAAGCAGAGGACTGTGACTGAGCTTCAGTTGTGCAGCCAACTGTCACCTGCATGTATCTGGTGCAGTGCACGTGCCTTCCTCTTACTGCTACCAGGCTTCTTTGCCAACTGTGTGTTTTCAGTCCTCAGCCACAGGACTTGTACACTTGTGAGAATAAATTAATCTTCTCTTCTTCTCCTGCAGTGCAGGCACACCAGCTTTGAATCCTAAAAGAGATCTAAATACCTCCCAGCCAGCTGCCTCTGGGTCAAGTCTCTTGATTTCTGATTCTTTGCCAGCTCGTTCTCTCCCCTGAAAATGCTAGCCAAAAAAGTTCTAATGAAGGCTGTCAAGTGAATAAGCCCAAAACATGAACCCTTCTCTTTAATCTCAAGGCATCTCTTCCCAAGCAGTGATTGTGTTAGTTTCTATACTAGCTTCTCCCAGCACTTAGCTGACAGCTTCTTAGGAGGTATAAGTGGATTTTATGTACTCAAGTCTAATGGATCTGTGTGATGAAGATGGACTGAGTCCATTTCTGGCTTCTTGTGTAGTTTGCTGTGGTGTACCGGTCATCCAGTTCCTCACAAGATTTGACTAATGAGGAAAAGTTCTGTGGTCATCGCTAAATTTTTTTTCTTGCCATCCCTTTTCTAATGTCGGTCCTGCAAAGAGGCAGAAGGAACGCAGATGCCTGTGGAAAAAGGCTTACCTCCTCAGCAAGCCACAGCCTACTGGGGAAATTGATGTGAATTTGGCATCCTTGATGTTTGTTCCCTGCCTGCTACAGGAGCCACGTTAGTTTGCTGAAGCTTCTTTAGTGTATTGGGAGTTCTTGAGTTTGTTCTTATGTTTGTTGTTGTTCTCAAAGCCTCACTGTGGGAGGAGGTCTTATTTGCACCTCAGTAGGCATTGCCTTTGATCAGCAAAGAAAGGAGGGAGGAAATAGCACTTTGAATAAAGATCTATCCCATGCTTGATGGTGCAAGAGATGGGAAAGGACAGAGAAGGGATGGGGTGCTGGAGAGATTTGAGTTGTTCTCCTGTGTGGCTTTCCTGGTGTGTTGGCTGTGTGCCCAGTGTCGCAAAAGGAAGGGGGCGTCTTTGCAATGAGCCTGGTCTGAGATGAGTCACTAACAAATGACATGCAGAGAGTACCTGGGGGAGGCAAGCAGTTCTGCAGCAGCTGGTTAATGAATTTGGCTTGAAGGAAAGAGTTAGAAGCTATTCCAGGAATGGAGCGTAGTTGTTAATGGGGAAGAATGCAGGAGGTGCAATGCTGTATGAGAAGGACAGCAGATAAAAACTTTGTTGATTTCATGTGACTGCAGGGAGGGCAGCAACTGGGAACAGAGTTATGTGAATTAGGGGCTGGTGGGAGTTGAATTGTAGACAGTTTGGAAGGGAGCGTCCAGAGAGCTTAATCCTGTTACGAGGATGAGAGAGAGATGGAAGCAGAAGTGGATTTGATGCAAACTCCAATGTATTGCATGTGCCTGTTAGAGGCAGCTAACATTGCTTGTCTGAGCACTGCTGGACGTTGCTCCCTGAGGTGGGGAGAGCATCCTGCCCTACTTTGTTTTTATGGCAGCAATGGGCTGCTGCAGCTGCAGCTCACTTCAACATTGCAGCAGGACAGAGTTCAAGCTATTGAACTTCTGTTTGCTTCTTCCACCCGGAGAGAGAAAAAGTAGATGGAGCTGCCTTCCTTCTGCTCTTCAAGGTTTTATTATCTAGCTTCATATTCTGTAGCTCCACTTGTACTAGTACTTGTTTAATATGGAGCTGAGCACTGAGCTGGAAAATGAAAGAGGATCTCAGCCGATTGCAGCGCTGGTAGACTGCCCTAGCCCTAAAGCTGTGCCTCATGCTAACAAACGTCCCCGGCGTTCTGCTGTGGCTCAGTTGATAGCAGCTAATATCAGGCAATTCTGGAACATGGTAAAGCAATGTTGATGACAATCTTTTTACAGAAAGAAATTCTGACTTAAAACCTATTTTTCCCCCCCCTCGCCCTTAGATAAGTTCAGTGGTAGCTCAGTGTTCTGTTGAGAGCAGGAAGGGTCTCCTGACAGACCCTTCTGTGTTCAGATTGGAGGCCAATCCTGCAACTAGCCCTGTGCAGACTTGTGAAAAATCCATGGATGCCCGTGGACCTTCATGCAGGCCTGGAGGTTTACCCTGCTAGGGCCACAGTTAGCTTGAAGCCCAGTTTTCAGACTGACAGCCAAGTGGCACACAGCCTACTGCTGCTTGAGAGGTCTCTCTCTATAGGTCAAATAGAGGAATAGGAACTGCAGGGCTGCTTTCCAGAGTGAAGATGAGGAGAGTGAAGCTTTCCCTCTCATGGAAGAGTGGTAGTAAGAGCTGGCTGTTCTCCCACCAGCCCTGTGAAGTGAATTTTATTGACTAATGTTCAGTTTCTGAAAGAATGGAAAATGATACAGAACTTTTTTCTTTAACATTCTGTTTATCCTATGCATTGATACATGCACTCCAAAAAAGGATGTTGAGTTTATTCATTGCAGGGAATGCAGAAGTGAGAGGACGGTTGACTTGGATAGTTCTGTTAGAATGTGACAAATCGCATAGGTAGATCAGACTTCTCCTAAAAGTCCAGTTCTGTACAGATTTATATGAATGCTGTCTAAGCTGTTTAGAGAGGCCCCACATGTTAAAAACCAGACAAAGCCCACTTCGTCCTGGGGTAAAACAGTCAAAGTATATGTATTTGTAGGCTTGTTGGTGCTGCTGGTTTTCATTTTATGTGAGCCTTTTGCAAACGTTGCAATGAGAGAAGCAACATTGTTCTTTATTATTCTGAAGATGGGGAAGCAGATTAAATAACTTGCCCTACAATTATACAGACGCAGCTAGTCGGACCTCTTGAGACCTATTCCTGTATAATGTTTTAGGTTGTTTTTCCCCCACTAAGTCATCTACAGCATCTGACCTAATCCAAGGAAACCAAATAATGGAACTGTCTAGCTTATTTTTGCACAGTCTGAGAGATAGTAACCCACGGGCATCAGGAAGGGTTAATTAGACTGTAAAGTCGTCCTAGTTCCTATTTGTAACCTCAGTCTTGTATTTGTATTGTGGATTTTTAGCCTAACAGTCTGATTGAATTTATCGGCGCTTTTTTTTTTTTTTTTTTTTTTAAAGAAGTATGTCATTGTTTCACTTTGCTCTGTGGCAAAGGTTGATGTCTCTGGGGGACTGTTGACATTTTGCTGATATTTCATCAGTCATGGCCCTATCACAGAGGAAAGTGGTTGAAGCTAGAGAGATGTACTGTTAAGAGAGCAGGTATTTACCCCCTAGTCTGGTTGGCTGCACCCTGCTTCTTAGAGGCACAGTGGTGGTACCCCATCTCTGATCAGTGAACAGGCAAAGGATTAAGCAGAGCACCTCTTCTCTCCCTGTCGCCAAATGGGCAGGCACACGTGCTTCATTTCCCACAGCATACAGATCTTGTGAGATGACCTGATGTATTTACTACAGGCTGCAATTGCATGAGTGTGATAGCTATGACCATGGCTTTTCCTTGGGAAGAAAAAGGGAAGATGTTCCTGCACTACTGAGTGAACATGCACACTGGAAATTCTAGATAGTAATGGGATGCCACAAGGTGTTTCTCCACAGAGCTCAAAAGAATTTGTGCCAGTAGTCCTTGCTTGATTTAGTTTAATAGAAGGTAGGAGACCCTTCCACAGCTCTAGGTCTCCTGTAGAAGGTTGTGAATCTTGGTATCACTAGGGCATTTTTCAGATGCCCATGCACAGATGATATCTCTGTGTTTGAAGAAGAGCTGATTGTGGTGGGTAAGGGAAACTTTGCTCTGTTAGAGATCTGCCTTTTTGTGAGTTTCCTGAGTTTCTCTGAAAGCGGGGCCATACCCTCATAGGTATGAAGTTTGGAAGCTGTGCTGTCTGGCCTTCCAGACTCTCCTTGAAGAAGCTGTTTATCTCACTAGCCCTGATGTTTCAATCCCTGTCTCACGATCAGCACAGTGCTAAGGCTGCCTTGCTCTGATGCGGTAAGTAACATCTTGGTGTTTCATTGTCACCTTCACAGCTGTTAGAGAGCACCAGTTCCTACAGGATCACCTGCCAGCTGTGATGCTATTCCTTTTACATCATTGTGGGATGACACCTCTCCAAACTGGCAGACAAGCCAGGTGGGTAGGCACTGCTCCTCAGAGCTGTTCTGCATCTAGGGGCAAAGGCTATTACCTGGTTTAGCATAATGGAAATCAAGGACAAGGACACCAGAAGGTGCTATAAATAAGGAGTGAAGCACAGAGCTGTGTCCTAGTCCAGCTCTGCTACAGATGCAGAGGGTAACCTTGGGCAAATAGCCGTTCTGCACCTGAGTTTCCCAGGACAGCATCTCTCACGTGTGATGGCTGTGACAGAGGTTTTTAGAGTGCTTTGGTCTCCTGGCTGGGCAGAGGTTCATTGCTGATGTAATGAAAGAAGATGTAGCCCATGTAAATGGGAGGGGAGAATCTTAAAGCTTTTTAAGCTTTTCTAGAAGTCATCTTCCTCATTTAAACCATACCCTGCTTTTCCCCGATGCAAATAAGTTGTCCCATTGTGGGAATATACGCCTGGAGTGTTATGGGTAAAATGCCAGGTTAATTATGGAGGAGGCAGGAAAGTAGCCTGTGCTGTTTTCAACAATATCAAAGGGATGCTACCTAATGATTTTCCTATTAGCTCTTTTCCCAGCCTGCCAGAGTCACTGCAGAAGTGCCATTTACAAAGGCAGTTTGCAAGTGATTACCCTGGATTTTCACTGTAGTTCTGCTCCAGAGAGTGTGGGCTTTTGCTGCGTGCCCCAACCTAATGAATTGCCTGATTTGGTTAGTGCTGCCGTCCCTTCTGACAAGGTTAGTTGCTGACTGACAGGAAGGGGCCTGCATTCAATTCCCTTCTTGTATGCCACTTGTGCTTGTGTCAAGAGAAGGCTCCCTCTGGAAGCTGCCCTGTGATCCCTTTCCTTTGTTTTTCTGCCTTCAGAGGGAAGCAGTCCATGCTTGGAGAAGTCCTAGAGCAAGTGATGGAGGCGTGTGTGCTGCTACCCCGGCAGTCCCTGCTTAGTGTCTCAAGTCCTTTTCCAGCTGGAAAATTCCATGGCTCTCTTGCTTTGGGGCTCTGGGCTTCTCTTTCTCTTCATTGCTTGGGGACCTGCTATCACCTGAGCTGAGCTTCATAACCCTTCTGTAACCCTTTCCTACCATGGAAAAGCTGCATTAATGATACAGGGGAAAAGCATGCAATGTGGGCTGGGAAAATAGAGCTGATTTCCAGTGTGGTAGAGGGCAGTTGTGTGTCTTGTGGGAGCTCCAAGGTCTGCTCCAGCCTGCTCGTGGTTTTACAAGGCGCTTGCAAACAGCGCTAGAGAAAACTCCGTGTCCTTTCTCGCTAGACAGCAGCATGCCCTTTTAGGCTAGGGACCTATGGTTCATCTCATGCTGTGAATGGCTCCTGAAGAGGGGAAATCAAAGCTGTTGCTCCCTATGTCATGTCACACGTGCTCCCAGATGAAAGCTGAATGTGAGTACTGCTCATTCAGCTGGTCAGACTGGAAATGTAGGTTTCACGGGTGTTAGTTTGAGCTCAGTGTTGGCAAGAGGAGTTTGGGACTCCAGCCACCCTCACTTCCAGCTGTTTGTTTACACACACATCCACCTCTGCTAAATGCTATCCTCTCCAGAGCTCGCCTTCCAGAAGTTGGATGCCACTCCCTGAGGCTGTAGCTTGCATCCAGGACAGCTTTTTCTGTTCAGTTACGCGCTCTCCTTGCTGGGATGTGGCGAGGAAGTTTTCTAGTGCTGGGCCTGGATCCTTTTGCTGGGTATCATGAAGATTTAACCTGGCTGGTCCACAAAGGAGTCGGTGAAGTGAGATCAACTTGTTTCCAATGCATGTGATGCCTCCTCCCCTCTTAATTGGATTCTTGTGTCTCCTCTCTTTTCTCCTGGCCTAGTTTCCTACTGAGCCCCTGTCAGGGAGACCTAATTGTGGCCTTATCGGATGCTTGCTGTGCTCTAATGAGCTGTCTCCATTTCCCACTCTGGCCCGTCTGCCAAACTGAGGAAGGTGCTTGTTGCCAGTCTGGAAACTGGCCTCTGCTTTCAGCCCTGCTTTCTGCACTCTGCCCTGCAGAATAGCCAGACCTGTCACGCTGGCTGGGCCCTGTGGGTGCTGAGGTTAAGTTCATCTGAAAGGTTTCCCAAGTGCTCTTTCACCCCTGAGTGCTGCCTTCTCTCTCGCACATCATGCCTGTGTGTGGGTGAGGGTTCATGTTCGCACCCTGCAGGTGGGAAACCAGCATGCTGAGGGACAGGGTGACTTATCCATGGCCAGAATGGAAGCGGCAAAGCAAGAAGCCAGACTTCTAACCTTTCCTTCTGCACAGGGAGCTCTTAACTGTGATCGCTCTCCTACTGCCGAGCTAGCATCCTTCTGAGATGTAGCTTTGTCTCTTCTGTTAGACTTGCTCTTTTCTAGGAAGCCCAGTGGAGGGAAGGAATCCATGCTGTAGGGGCTGTGCCCTGCCCCTCGCACTGCACTCTGCAGAGGAGAAAAGGGAATCCAGAGCCTCTGTGACCCCAGGCTGTGATCTCTCTGAGGTACCCCCAGCCTGAGCTCAGGTGATTGTGCCCTGGATAAGCTGACAAATTTTGTGCTGTGAAATCCTTGGATCAAAAGTTCCATCTGCTCTGGGCTCCAGGGGCCCTCTGCCATCAGGCAGATGGTTTCATTCTAGCTCTGCTTTTGCAACAGAAAGCTAAAGCTGGAAGGGAAATTTACCTTGGTCCCAGCCTGGTGCTCTATTGACTTCATGCTCAAGGAGTGGGACCAGCAGTACCATCTTCTTGCACTACTGTTCAGACCTGGTGTGCCAGGTCTTGACACCAAGTGATTCCTTATTATCCCTTGGGTTTGCTGAGTGACGCTGGACAGTCCCCTCTGGGCATTTCTTAAGGAGCATAGTCCCTCCTTTCCTCTAAGGATGTGCAGAGCAGGTAGAGTGAACTTTGTGGATGTTATAGTTGCCTTACAGAACTTAGAGCCCTGACAGTGGGTTGTCATTACATCTGGACATCTCTGGAGGGCTGCTCTAGTTGACCCTGAGGCAGGGCAGAGAGCTGCACTAGCTGCCCTTCCTGCCTCCCTTGAGCCCTACCTGCAGGCATCCTGAATTTGTTCCTAATAGGCAATGTCTTATACGGTCCATCAGCTGCTGCTTCCCATCCAGCTGGACTCTGTGGGCCCTGTGAGGTGGGTGCCTGTTTCTGATGGAGGATTGCTCTTACAAGGCTAGAAATGCCACATGCACACTTTAACCTGATGCTTGAGCTGTTGGTTGTCTGGAGGAATCCTCTTTGTCTGTAAAGCTAGCGTCCTCTAATAATTGGGGAGAGCCTGGCTGGAGGTTTCTGTGGTTTCCTGGTGGTTGCTAAGGAAAGGAATCTCTTTGCCTCTAGGTCTTGACGACTTTCTTTTTGCCCTATCCCAGGCACCGGAGCGCAGTGGTACGTAATGCTTGTCGTTTCCCAGCCCGCTACAATGGTCAGGGTATAATTTGTGACTCTCATCACGGCTGGGCTGGGCGCCGGCCGCTCTTTTCTAAGGCCTCTTTGAAGAGTGAGACCAAAGAGCCTTCATACAGGAGTTTTGCTCGTTTGCCGTGCTCCCCGCCCCCTCGCTTGCTGTTTCCTTTAGAGTTCTGAGTCATTTTAATGATTTATTTCATGCACTTTACATAGCAAGAAGCTGTAGCAACAGCTGTGTGTCCATGAATCCTTACCAGGCAGCTCTCAGTATATTTTGGTCTGTCTATATATTGTCCCAGGCACAGTTAAATAAATCTCTCTGCTGGAGGAAAGGACTTTACAGTTTAGTGGTGAGTATTAGGAGAATGGGACTTAATAAACTGCTAGATTAACAGCACCTCCAGCACAGAGCTCTGTTCCCACTGGGACAGCTGGGGCAGGTCTCTTTGCTTTCGGCAGGGATTGCATCTCCGTATGCACGTACGCAGCACTCAGCGATACCGCTATATTTATGGAATGAAATTTGGACCCAAACCTGCAGACAGGGAGTGGTCAAAACACTCCTAGGCCAAATGATGCTCTTGTCACATCACTGTCCATCTGGATTTAGGCTGTTGAATGTGATGGGCTTGTTTCCACGGGTGCAATTCAGGATCTAGGCGATAGATGAGTTGCCTGAGGCTGCATGCTCTTGCAGTGAGTTCAGCTGGGTTCTGCACAGGCTTGTAGCCGCACACAGCGCTGGGCAGGATTCGGTCCGTCAGAACATCACAGGATTGGGTGCAAGTTTACTTTGCATAAGGGATCAAAGCTTAAAATATCAGCTGGCCTTTCTCTTGCTCTTGACTTTTCTAAAACATCTGAACAGTTTCTTCTTTAACTCTGTTAAAATCAATCAATCTGACATTTAAATTGTAAGTGAATTTGATAAATAAAGACAGGTTACAAAATGCCACACGGAATGATTTTCTTTTAAACTTTTTCAGCTACTTAGGACAAAAAATGTTACAATGCTTGACTTTTCATTTAGTTACATAAATAATTTTTTTATAAATATCTCTTTATAAACAATATATAAATAGCTTTACAACATAAATACATTTATGCATGACATGAATTTACAAACAGCAACGTTATACAGCTGGCTTCATCAGTCTCTTGGAAAAGCACTGTCCCTTGTCTTGGTGAGTGTTTGTATATATAATATATATAAGATAGCACTTTTTAAAAAAATAACAAAACCAAAACAGCTGGTGCCATGACTCCTCGTACCGAAAAGAAAAACACAGCCACATCTTTTGTCCGTTTCGGGGCAGGGGGGGTCTCTGCTCTTCTAGGCGTTGCCTGGGGGGTGGCCATGCATGGCCACGGTAGGAAAAAATGGACTGCTGCTTCAAAGCCCTGCAAGGAACAAGAATCAAGTGCCTGTTAGTACTTGCCTCACAACACCCATTACAAGTCCTGAGCTGAAACCCCCACTAGAATAATCTGGGCATGGGGGAGGGATTCTGAAGTCAGCAGAAGATCTCTCCAAGCCTTTTGCTCATGCTAATGCTAGAAAGAACTTCACCCTAGCTCTTTGGTACTTAATGGCAGAGACTGAGGGAAGCTCCTGTTTCCCCTTGTCCTGGGTCTAGCAGGAATTTTGAGGGTCTTGAAAGAGCTTAGCTTTTCATCCTGTGCACCTCTGGCTTAGTCAGACTTTCCACCTGTCTAAAGCTTTACAGACATGGACGGACTGGATCCGGAAGCTGAATGCAAGAGCTCAAAAGGAGTTTGGCCCAGGGATCCTTGCACCTCAGTCCAGCCCCAAGGTTTCTGGCCCTTGCACCTGGTAAGGATGTAGCCAAGGGATGGGGTCTGGTTGTGGTTGGTGAGGGTCAGAGCTGGCTGGGACATGAGCTAGGCAGGGATGCAAGATGAATGTGAAGGAATTTTCCCTGATGATAATTTAATGTGAGAGGATGGTTGTGAGCTGGATACATAGTGTGGGTTTGCTTTTCAGAGCCCTGGGCTGGGTGCTTCCTTGAGAATACTGAGGAGTAGCTGGACAAGGGCCAACGACAGCAGAGAAACACCACGACCCTTCTGGGCAGAGCCACAGACCAGTGTTAATATCCTGTGGGCCCTGCTCTTCCTACTGCTCTCTCCAGAATACTGGGGTCTCTGGGTCTGGCCCTCTCTGTGCCTGATCCTAGTACTGCAGGGCAGGGGCACAGCTCTGACTGGGGCAGTGCCATGCCAGCAGCAGTAAGGCTACAGGAAGAATATTCACTGATCTGGGCAAGCACTTCTCGCAGGTGTGAGGGTTTCTTGCATAAACCTGCTGCCAGGGTCCAAGCCGGTGGTAGTTCGTTCCCCTAGCACAGCTGGGCAGAGCTGGCAGTGGAGGAGCAGCTGGGTTTCTCCCAAACTGGTCACAGCAGGGAAGTGACACTTTGCTTTCTCATCAGTCCCTAAAAGCACTGAGAGTGGAGTGCTGTGGAAGAACTTCTCACAGCTTCTAATAACTTGGTCAGATGCAAAGGCTGGGTGAGGAAAGCCCTACCCTTAGTTGTTGTGCTGGCCAGTAGGAGATACCTGGGCAACTTATGTGTGGGGTTTTTTTTTTCCCCTTAAACTAAATGAGTCGGAGAACAGCTGAGACAGGTACCTTGCTAATCCTCTTGTCACAGGCAGGTAGAAACATACTTCCCTCCTAAGAAATGTCCCTTTAATGAGGTCCTAGGTCACCTGCATCTGTCAAGCACACGGGGCTCAGAGCAACGGGGAGGGCTCCAGTCCAGGCAGAAAGGGAGCCCTGGGACATCTAGCCATAACTGTCGGGGAAGCTATTAACTCAGGCAGCGGTTTCGTACTGCACTGCAGAAGTAGTTAAAGTAGCATGGCAGCAGGGGTGTTATTGAAAGATTGCAATTAAGGCCAACTTTTGGGCCCCCCTCTTTACAGCCCAGCAAGGCCCAGGGAGGGCTCCATCAGGGCAATTCACAAATTGCTCAACTAGCTAATTAGTTTCAATCCTACGGCACAGCATCCCCTGCCCGGCCGCGCGATGCTTTGTCCTCGTGTGCGCTCTGCAGCCCCCCCCCCAGAGCCTGAGCAGAGCTGCTGCCCTCCACCCCGGCGTGGGCTGCGGTTAACGTTTTTGGGTTGCTGTGCCGCAGGCTCGTAGGCAGCCTGGCTGGGGTTGCCGTGCGCCTCGCGGACAACACGTGAGGAGGTTTTTGGTGCGTATATAATCTTCTAAGTTTATGCCAAGTCTTTAAGGCAGCAGGGGCACTACTTATAATCACCCCGGCCGCCGATTTATGTTTACGTGGTATCGTGCACAATTCGTGTGGTGTCGCGGGAGGGGCAGGGGAAGAACAGGCTGCAAAGAAAAGCTGCCGGGCCGGGAGGTGAGACCTGGACCCCTTCCGCCTCTGCGCACCGATGACGCTACGAGCTCGCCCGAAAACACAGGCTTTGTCAGGGCCCCGCGGGCAGCCCGGGGCAAGAAGGAAGGACCCGGGGGCGCCGCCCGCCGCCGCCGCGGGGTGCTCGGCGCTGTACGCGCCGCCGCGCCGCGCCGCGCTCACTCACCGCCGCCAGGGGGCGGCCTAGCAGCCGAGGCCGCTCATGGCGCCGATGCGGTCCAGCTTGAGGCCGAAGCAGCCCTTGCCGAGGCCCTTCTTGTGGAGGCCCTTGTGGCGGCGGGCCGGCGGGTCCTGCAGCAGCCGCGCCCAGCCCGCCCGCGGCCGCGCCTCGGGCCGCGCCTCCCGCGCCTCCCGCGGGCCCTGGCCGCCGCCGCCGCGGCCCTTCTCCTTGTCGCGCTCCTTGTCCCGCTGCTCGGCGCTCGCCGCCTCCGGCGAGCCCGCCGCCGCGCCGCGGGAGCCCTGCGGGGGGAGAGGGTCAGCCCCGCCACGCCGCCCCCGGGGCGGGGCAGCGCAGCCCCCCCCCCCCCGGACCAAGGTTGGGTGATTCCCCCCCCCCAGTACCCCCCCCCCAGTGCTGGGGTCGGTACCCCCCCCGGATGGGGTTAGTGCATGGCCGCCCCCCAAAGTACCCCTTGGGCTGGGGTCAGTGCAACCCCCCCCCCCTGCACCCTCCCAGTACTGGGGTCGGTACCCCCCTTAACGCCCCCCCCCAGCATCCCCCCCAGTGCTGGGGCTGATACCCCCTGGATGGGGTTAGTGCACACCCCCCCCATAGTACCCCTTCGGCTGGGGTCAATGCACCCCCCCCAACACCCTCCTAGTACTGGGGTTGGTACCCTCCATAGTGCCCCCCCCAGCATCCCCCCAGTGCTGGGGTCGGTACCCCCTGGATGGAGTTAGTGCACCCCCCCCCAATAGCACCCTCCAAACACAGGGGTCGGTTCCTCCCCTCAGCTGGGGTCAATGCATCCCACTCAGTAACCCCCCCCACCACCCAAATACCAGGCTGGGTGCCTCCCCAGGGCAATGCCTTCCGCCACCCCAGACCAGAGCATCCTCTTCCCTCCCCAGATCAGGAACCGCCCCCCCCAGCGCTCCCTGTCCTGGGGCAACTCATCCCCCCCTGCTTCAGGATCAGAGCATCCCCCCCGGGTGCATCCTCCACCAGCTTTCAGGCCCCTTGGGACTGGGGGGCCCGTTACTGCCCCCAGCCCAGTGCCGGGGGGGTCGCAGCTACACTGAGCCTGCCTGGCTCCGCTGCCGCCTTGCAGCGTGGCCCCAGCAGTGACGGGGAGGTCAGCACCCCCCTCCGGCTTGCTGACCCCACCTAGGTGACACTTTCTGGGGGGATCCCCCAAGTCCTCCAGTTCTGATCCCCAATTATTGGGGGCACCCCCACCCCCCTTCCTCACTGCCCCTATTCATCTCCGCAGCCCTCATCTCTCTCCCCTCTCAGGGCTGCAAGCCTCGGGAGCTGCTCATCCCCGTTTATCTCCCTGCATCCCCATGTCACCTCCTTCTCTCTAGCCTGCACCCCAGGCCCCTATTGGGACCCCCCCCCCCCGCGGTGTCTCATGCATCCTGCCCCACCGCTGTCCTGGGGCAACCCCTGCTCCCTGGCCCCGTGCCACTGCCAGCCCCCCTGGGGCAGTGCCACCCGTGGCCTCCGGTGCATCCCTCCTTCCCCACGTGGGGCTGCTTCGACATCCCTCTCTCGGGGGCACCCGCATTTGGGCTGCCCCTTCCCTGGGGGGATGCTGCGGGTGCCCCTGGCTGGGGCACAGCTCCCTGGAGGGGTCCGGCCTCGCAGCCAGCCCTCCGTGCACCTGCTCCAGGTCCGCTCCTCCTTCCCGGCAGCAAGGCTGGAAAGCAGATCGCTGCCCTGCCTGGCCCTGGGGTAAGGGCTGCTCAGCATCCTGCCTCCCACGCCTCCCTGGGACACGCACCCTGGCGTAGTGCCTGGGGCAGCGTGGAGAAGCAGGGGGTCCCCTAGCACCCAGAAAGCCTACGGGGAGGAGGACCCTGCCGTGCCCTGCCTCCTGCCTCCCACGTCCCGTGTCCCCCCACTGCCCCGGCCCTGGGGAGCCTCCCCGGGATGGGGAGCGAGCGCGGCGGGGCACAGCCCGCCTTACCTTCTGCGGGAGCTGAGACGCCGGCTTCGCCTCCAGCCTCACGGAGAGCAGCACGAGTAAAAGTCCACCAGCCAGCAAGGGTGAGATCTGCATCCTGCGAGGCAGGGCGAGCGGGGGGCCGGGGCGCCTGGGGGCACTGGGGCAGCAGGGAGCGGAGGGGAGCCCCGCGAGAGGCTGGGACCGGCGGCGAGTCAAAGTTCAGAGCGGAGCCCGGAGGTCCCTCCTGCTGCCTGCGAAGTGCCGAGCTAGTGAACTTGGGCTTTCTGCTTCATTCATTTTATAACCCAACCTGCTTGGTGATGTCATCTAAACAACCAGGTCCAACCCGGCCTCCCACTTCACAATAGCAGGAATTTAAAGCGGGGGGGGGGGGGGGGTCGCTCTCCCCTGGCAGGAACAAATGACACATCAGCCCTTGGCAGCTGGGTTGGGGAGCTGGAGAAATAGAAAGAGGGGGGCATTTGGCTGAACCCCCATTCCCACCCCCAGGCCCCTTTGCAAACTGCCTGCCCTCCCTTTGCCTGGCAGAGGTGCCCCGTGGCCCCTCTGCTCCCCCCGCTGTCCCCGGTGACCCCCCCACTGAAGAAAACGGGCCAGCCTGGGGTTGGCTCCAGCTGGCCAGGGGGGTCCTGGAGGGGGGTGAGTAGAGTCCAAAATACAGAAATGAGTGCAAAAAGCACTTTTTTTTGACATCCAGGATTAAACCAGAATGTGCTCATCCATTCCCCCAACTTCTGTCCCAGGTCCCTGTTTGCCTACAGTGTGTGTGTGTGTGGGGGGGGGGGGATGCTGCCCTCCCTGGCAGCGGCTTTGGGTCTGGGGGACACAAGGGATGCCGGGGGCAGTGGCACTGCTTCAGGGCACACAGGTGACTCCCTCGGCTTGTGGGGGGGCTCCCGGCAGGGCTCGGGGCGCTAGAGGTTGCCCCTGGACCTGGAGGCGGAGGTTTCACAGCTCCTGCCGATCTCCCTTCGCGCGGCACAGTCCGTGCCGCACGGTCCCTGCTGGGGACAGGAGCCCAAGGGCCAAACCCGCGGCGCGGCTGCGCCCAGCCTGGCAGCGTGGCCTCACGCGCTCCCACCTGTTGCCGGAGCCGGCGGGCGAGGGAGAGGGATTTCATCCCCGGGTTAACCCCAGCCGCTCGCGGGGGCTCTGGGGGACATGGCTGAGAGCTCACCCGTGCGCTCGCCCCTTCCCGATTCAGCACCCAGGAGGGCAGGATTTGTGCCGCTGCTGGGGTGCCTTGCACCGGGGAGAGGGCAACTTTGGGGCTCCGCTTGCTTACCTTCCAGGCAGCGCTGAGGGAGCTCAGCACCATCTCTGGCACCCCAAACAGAGGGGATGCTGTTATTGGGACCAATCCAGAAGAAAGATAGCCCCCCGACTCCTTGCAGAAGCATCCATGGTGCAGATCGCACCAGGCGGTTTAAGCAGAGAGATCCCTCCAAATCCCTTTCCTGGGACTGGGGGAAGGGTCTCTGCTCTCCCCCCTCTCCCTGGGGCACCTCCAGGCTGGTCCCTTCCCCCTGCAGGAGCTGCCCGCCCTTGGTCTTTCTGGGCTCTGCTGCTCCCTGACTCCCTCGGGAGGGGAGGGCTGGTGGGAGCTGGCCCTGCTGGGGGTCTGGGGCTCTGGGGGTCCGGGCTGTCCCTGCTTGGGAGCAGGGAGAGGTTTCCTGCTCCACAGCCCGGGCTGCTGGGCACGGGACACTTTGAAGAGGATTGTCTTTTTAGCAACATGTGAACAGGAGCTGGAAAGAGGAGGTCTCGGTGGTTTTTCCATTGTGCCTGCCAGGTGGAGACAATTTGGGCTTTTTGGAGTGCAAAGTTGGGCTTGGGCATTTGTCTGTGTGTAAGGCGATGGAGTTAATATATAGCCGACCCTGAGTGCCAGGTAACCATGGGTGCACGCAAGGAGCAGAAAGAGGCCCCCTCGTTTCTTCCCTGGGCTAAGCTCTCCTCCTCCCCAAAGCACAGCCCGGGATCTAAAACACAGCTTTTCTGGGGTGGAAGGAGGGGTGGCTTTTCAAGTGCTCTGCAGCACTGCCCCGTTGCAGAGTTGTGCAGAGGAAAGGGGTGCAGGGGGGAGCTGAGCTGTTGGACCTCTGCAACCTGGGGATGGCAGCGCGAGGGGCCTGGACGTCACCAGCGGCAGG
Source organism: Struthio camelus (assembly GCF_040807025.1). Taxonomy (NCBI): domain Eukaryota; kingdom Metazoa; phylum Chordata; class Aves; order Struthioniformes; family Struthionidae; genus Struthio; species Struthio camelus. Next base: position 21,935,858 of record NC_090950.1, read on the forward strand.
AACAGCTCTGCGGCAAGCCGGATGGGACAGGGTCCTGTCGCCAGCCAGCCTATGCTGGCTCCCAGGCACTGATGCTGAGGGCAGCCGTGCCCCAGGGCTTCTCCCAAGGGCAACCCAAGAAAGGGAAGGAGACAAGGTGTGCGCATTAAGGAGAAATATCTTGGCACAGCTTGGAAAGAAAGGGCTGCACGGAGAGTTGCTTTCTACAAGCCCCCTGGAAACTCTGGGGATGTGGGGTAGCGAGCCGGCTTCAAAGCTGCTCTGGCAGCTCCTCCCTGGAGGATTAGAGCATCGCCACAAATACCACAGCATGGTTAGGTCTCAGCCAGCGCCTTCCCACATGAGGCTCGCTGCGCGCACTCATCTGGGGCTTTTATGAGCGTGGTTTTCATTAGTGTGTTTTCTTTGTCACACTGTGCAGAGCCTCAGTTTGGGGGGGGGGGAACTGTTCTTTATAAATCCAATTAGTGTTGTTATTCAAATTACCCTGCCTTTTCTGCTGAAACTTGCTGGAGTCAGAGACACGGCACACACAAAGCCATTTCCTTAACTAAAACCAGATCGAATCCACCAGAGCTGTTTCACAGTGACAAAAACTCAGAGGGGAGAAGGGGCAGGCGGGAAGGGGTTAATAGCTGGCAAATCTTTCAGTTTGTGGCATGGGGGGGCCTGAAAGCTTTTAACCCTTGAAGGGATGTGCCTGTGCTAGCCCATGGCTTGGTGGGGTGCTCGCCCCAGCTGAGAACTGCCAGCTTCAGCTCACATGTAGAAGCACCCACTCATGGAGGGGCGGATTGGACCATGCCATTGAGGGGCTGCATTCACTAGTGACTTCCTCTGGGCTCTCTCTGTAGTTGTGGAGAGCCGGGGGGGTCAGCAAAGTGTGATCAGGGTGCCTGAGGTTAGGTCCTGCTCTCTAGAGGAGCCTCTGCCCCTGCAACCAGAGAGGGGAGGGCTAGAGACCAGAGGGCTCCTCTGCAGGGTGGCTGTGGGGGGATATACCCCTCCCCCTTGCACCCAGGGACCCAAACAGAGCTGAGAGCTGTGGTGAGTTAAACCGAGGTCTGATGGCCCCTACTGGAGAGGGTTGCCGAGCATCACCCAAAACCAGGATGCATCCCCCTGCTCTGGAGAGTACTGCTCCCAGGGTAGGATGGCAAGCTGCAAGTGCTGGAAACTGCCTTCAAGCAGAGAACATCAGTGCTGTAGGGCTAAAAATTGGGAAATATTAACTGGTAAGTCTTACCGAAGTGGGGGTAAACCTCTGAGAAGGGAGCTCGGTTGGGTTTGAACTATTGGTGTCTACAGACTGGAGAAGTGAGAACATCGTGCACGTGTGCGAGAGAGAGTGCACAGGTACACGTTCCTGGGGACCGAGGGGGATTCATCAAACTATGACCAGTGCCAGCATGATCTGGAGAGTGGGAGGAGATGGGTCATCAGGGCAATTGTGAAAACAGCACGAGGGATTTCTGCAAAAACCTTTGATCACAAGGAAGGGGTGAGCGATCCCTGGGAGTGTGGGTGGATTTTACTGGGCAGCACTGGGACTTCAGCTCTCCCTGCTGAAGTTAAGAGCCAAGTTTCAGGCATGTTCCTGAGGATGACTCCCAGGAAGGTTTAAAACCTGACTGAGGTCTTCCCATCTCAACCTGTAAAAGCAGGACAGAAACATGGACTCTAGCCATGTGTCACAGCAGCAGCAAACAAACAGCTATCCCCTTTTTTTTTCTGTTGCTCTTCATTAGGGAGCATGTTTCTATACTGATTGGGGAAATCATTGCCCAGATTTATGTTTCTTCTGCTGCCATGGGCCGAGGAGTGGTTCATGCTGGAGTGGAAGATAACTGTAGTATGAGGATTTCTAGCTGATGCCACACGTTAGAGCCATTTGTTCCTTTGCATAAAGGAACATCAGAATGGTGCATGAACACGATGGAGACACCAGCACAGCAGATGTTTTCCTGCAAGCGATGGTCAATGCTAGAAGCTGTCAGTTAAGCAGGTTCGAGCACTGTCCCAAAGCCCAGAGGTGCTAACAACAGTGTCTTTGGAACAAACTCTTGAAACATTGCTGCTCTGCTCATCCTGCCTGGATTGCTCCATACCTGCCTTGAGCAGGACCAGCCAAGGGAGTTAATCTGCATGGGAAGCAATCCATGGGAAGCAATTTTCAGTCGTGAGGCTGCTGGGCTCCATTGTGTGTTTGCCATCTCTTGAAATCTCCCAAGGAGGCAGGTGCCAAGTGTCTGGGCTGCAGAGATGGACACAAGGACGGGAGCAGACAAATCTCCATCATCCTTTGCTGCTCCTGAAGTGACGGGATGAAAGTACCCTGAGATAATTGCAGTAGTGTTCACAGGGGCTTGGTGGCAGGAGAACACAGATAGGTGCCAGGGGTTGTTTGGCTCCCTGGACGTCAGTGAATGGGTTTTACCCCAGGAGCGTGTCCAGGTGTGCACAGGGCATCAGAAGTCCAGGAAAGGAGCAGCAAACCTGGCTTGTGGGCAGGTGGTAATGGGGAGCAGGTACAAGGAGATAGGAGTTAATTCCCCTCTGGCACCAACACCAAGTACCAGCCCCCAAGAACAGGACATGCATTGGTCTTTGCCAGGAGAACTCTATTCGGGTCACACAGCAGTAGGATTTTTTTCATAAACTCCATCAGGGTGGAACTAGATGGGAAGGAAAGTGCACTGGGGGATCTCGGTGGGGCAGGGAACCGGGGGGCCAGGGGCTGCACTCGGCCACGATTTTGCTCTTTGAGAGTGGGCAGGTGCCGACAGTGGTAGGGAGAGGATTAACTGCTGTAGGGGGAAGGAGATAAAGGAATTTTATCTCTTAAAGGTTGTTTTCCAAACTTTGTCATGTTTTGGGTTTACAGCGCCTTTCCATGAGTCTGAAGATAGCAGGTTGAGTGAGAAGCGGTTTTGTGTGGGGATTTCAGTCTCTGCTGCAGGGCCAAATGAGCGGCCCCCACCACGCGTGGCGGCAGAAGGGGAGGCAGGGAGCGAGGTGATAAGCAGCATAACCGATCCATCTGGTTCCACCGCCCGGGCAGGATGCAGCAGGCGATGCGCCTCGGAAAGAGGCTCTTCAGTGTGCTTTTCTGTGGAATAACCTTATTGCCCCTGGCTAGCCGCCTTCTCCTGTCCCGAGGGCAGGAACGCCGGGCAGAGGGCTCAGACATGGCTGCCAAGAGCCCTGGACCTGGGCACCTGGCTGGACAGCAAGCGGGAGACAGCATCACCCAGCTCGCCAGGGTGTGATGCTCCTGGGTCACGTGGCATGGGATGCCTTGCTTCACCTACGAGCCCAGGTCTCTGCCTGAAATGCTGATGGCAGCTTTCAGGCTGTTTGAACATCCCTGGTGTTTGTTTTGGATGTTTCAGCTGCATGAGGTATTACAGGAAACAATAAATGATTTTACATTTTCCCCTATCTCCTTTTGGGTCTAGAAGAGGGCACTGGTCCAGAACACACGCATGTCTAACGTCCCCTTTTCCCAAACGGGGACCATGAAGGGGAAGAGGCCCCATAGGGCTGCCCTGATGCACCAGGCTGCGAACGGGGCTGCAGCCGCATTGCCTACCCTGGCAGCAAGGGCAGGTAGACGAGGAGGACGAGGAGGACATCCCCGTCCCTTCCCCCCACCCCAGGGTGGCACGGCTAGGAGGCAAAGAGAAAGCCCCAGGGAGAGGCACCTGGGACCTTTGCTAGCAGGGCACCGGCTTCTTGACAGGAGGCAGAGACACCTAGGCTGGTACTGCTCAGTGGCACCGACACATTTACCACCAGGGGCTTGTTTAGGGGGCTTAGAGAAACTGGGCCGAAAAAACAACTTACTAAAGCTCATTTTTCACAAGTGAGCCCCATAGTTGTGGCCTGGACTGCTGCCAATAGGTCCTCCTGGGCTGGTGGGAGGTAGTGGAGCTGCTCATGTCAAGGAAGCCCCGTGGAGGGCTTGTCATCATGCCTTCCCAAGCATCCGTCTTCCAGCTGATGCTGTGGCCTGTGGCATTTTGACTGGGCTACCTGGGATGCTCCAGCCTCCTCCTGATTTCTGGGTGTTTCTTTTCCTTGGGGCTGAGCTGAGGTGGCTGCGCTCCAGGGCTGAGTTGCCTCACTGGGTTGGCTGGAGTGGGAACATGACATTTTAGACTTTTGTTGAACACAGAGAAAATTAAGCAATTATAATTCACTGGTGAGTACATGTTGTGAGTCTCTCCCTGTGTCAGTCTACAGAGGATATGAATTGCATCGCCTCCAGCTGTCGGCGGCTTTGGCTCTTTAGCTAAAGTAGGAGCAGGTTGCTGGGATTTTCCAAGCTAATTGCTCCATCCTTCCTCTTTGTCCCCCCTTTCTCAGATGGTTCCCCCCAGAATGGGGATCTGGCAGAGTCTCACCTGCAGGAAAGCCTGGAGGCCCCAACGTCAGCCCACGCCTGTCATTTTTGGCACTGAACATCCCTGTTGCAAGAGCTATTGCCCAAAGAGATGATGGCCTGGAAAGGCCACAGGACAAGTTATTGCCACCACATTTGTCTCCCCAGAGGAGGAACGGAGGCCAGAGGGAGATGTGCTTTGCACAGAGTGACTGAGGAGGGAGCTTGCAGACCAGCTGAGGATAGACCCTGCGTCTGGGCCCACGGGGGATCCTGCCGCGGTGTGAGAGCCCGCTGACCCCTCCTGCGCTGTGCCATGCCACCCAGTGTAGCCCCAGGCAGGGTCTGTGCCGGCATGTGCTACGTGTGCATGCGGGATGGGCGAGCAGGCCTTCACTAGCCCGGCAGCTCCTGGCTTGGCAGGAGCCTCTTGACACCTGGCTTGGCTATGGGAAACGCTCTCGCTCTTGAAGAAACAGCTCCCTGACGGCTCTCCTCCTGGCGAGCCTTGAAACTCTCCGGTCTCCTTCCAAGCTGATTTCCAGGGAACTCGGCGCAGGGTGGTGGGAAGCCCCTTTTGCCACGGTTCCTCTGAGGTGAAGCCTTTGGGTTTCCCCATTCGTTCCTCAGAGTGTCTCAGGGCCGAGGAGGACGTGAGGGACCATGGGGAGCCCTGTATGGGGAGAGCGCTTTGTCGGGAGCCAAATCCTTGGTGTCTTGGGGACGCCAGTGGCTGAGTCCCCAGGAACAGGTCCTCCCCGGCTCATGCTCCTGTTGAGGACAAAGTTGGGCTTTCCATCTTTTCCTTTGACGGGGGTTAGTGCGGACGCCGGGCGCGAGTGGCCTCAGGTGGCCGTGAGCGGTGCCCCGGCCAGGGTGAGGGGAAGGCGCCAGCCCAGCCGCGCCGTGACCGGCAGCCGGGGCGGATTTACGCGCCGCGGACGAGGCAGGCGGAGGCGGCGGTGCAGCCTTGCGAGGCAGATAACGGCCTGCTCGGGCCTCGGCCGTGCCTGGGAAAAGCTGGGGAGCGCTGGCGGCCGCGGGCTCTGCCCGCCGCCCCACACGGCAGCCCGTGTGGACGTGCGGGGCTCCACAGCCCTAACCTTTTGCAACCAGACAGAATAACAATGCGAGCCCGCTCGCATAGAATGGCCACTGTTTGCTTGAGATACAAAAGCGCAGGGCTTTCACATGAGGTAATACTGATAAGTTACGCTCTCATTCACCGCTCCGCCTGGCAGCCAGCAGCAGGGCTGGCGGCTGCCCCCGCTCGCCTTCGCTGAGCCGGCGGGACGTGCCCGGCCCGCCCCTCGGCCCCCGCGGTCTCTGCCGGAGCGCAACCCCCCGCGTCCCCTCTGCTCGCTGTCGCCGCCTGGCCTGCCGCCCCGCGGGCAGCCCCGCGCGGCCCCGCAGCCTCTTCCCAAATCAGCCCCCCGCTGGCTGCACAGACCCTTTCCCACCTGCAGGGCAGGGGATGAGGTGGTGATGACTTGGGGTGGGGATGGGGGTTGTGCAATGAGTTTGCTAGTCCCGCAGGGGTTTGCTGGGCAGGCTGCAAGGCTGAGGCTGGTGCAGCAGTATGGTCTGTTAGCCCCCGGTGGCTTCAAAGGTGCCTTTTCTGCCTCCCTGTGAGCACCAGACAAGGCTTGAACTCACTGCCCATCCCCTGCTCATGCTCCGGGCCCCTGGAGCTTCCTTCATGCCCCGCAACTCGGGCACCTGCAGGGCAGCTCCTCGGTGCCGCGGGTGCAGTGGAAACCCACCAACCGTCCCTGGCGGGAACTGGCCCCGAGACCATGTCCCAGGCACCTCCGTGTGCCCCGTCACCTCGGGAGCTGAGAGCTTTCTCTTCCAGAACTGCTTGGAGCGCCTTTGGGAGGTTCAGCCCACTGCTGGCTCTGGGGAGAGGCACTCAAGGAAACCAAGGGCCACGCTGTAAAAAGATTTGAGCAGCTAGAACTAGGGAGGATTTCAGGGGAAGAGATTTGAAGATATCCAGGAGAAAAATCCAGAAGTCCCCAAGGAGAGCAGAAGGCAGCAAGGCATTGCACCTGCTGCCCTGCTGCCCTGCCCCAGCATCTCATCTCTTTCCTCCAATGTCTCCTTCACCTCTTTCTAGGCCTGTTTATTCCTCCCTGGTGGGGTCGGGTTCTCCCTTCCCTTTTCTGGACAAACAGCCAGATCAGGCATCTCCCCCTGCCCAGGGGAGAGCTGCCGGCCTTCCTCCAGGCACTGTTTTGTCTAAAGGAGATGGGAACCCATCAGTCCTGATCTTTTGTGGTGTATTTCCCAACCCAGAGGTATGGAGGGCTCAGGAGAAAACTGGAGAAGCTGAAGGACAGGTGGGGCAAGACCACATTTGTTGTGACATAACTAGCAGATAGGTATCTGTCATGGAGAGAGATGTTTTTTAACTTATTTATGGTAATAAATCTGCCTCCCTCTCCTCTATCCCCCTGAGCATGCCTCTTTTCCTTAGGTCAAGGTCTCAGACGGCTCCCCGTGCCTGAGCAACGTCAAAGCAAGTGAGAATCTGGCATAACTCTTTGGGGGCTGCTGCAATTGAAACATTTTCAAGGGTGCTCAGAGGCTCCAGAGCAAACCTGTGGTCAGGCCCTGCTCTGCCTTTGAGCATACCCTCACATCGTGGGCCAGAGAGACCCAGGCAGAGCACCCTGCTGCACTCCATCCCCACTTCACTTCCTGCCACCCAAAATATTTGGTATTAATGAAAGATGACATCGGCATTTGCAGGGGAAACTTTTGGATCATAGTGTCTGTACCTGCTGGGTGGGAGGCTGGAGGCAGACAGACTCATACGAGGAACTGCTCCCCTGTCATCCGAGGTTCCCCTCTTTTAGTCATCTTGGGGCGGCTCCATCCACTTGGCCAGTCACTCCTGATTAACACTGATGTAAACGAGCTCAGGGTGGGCCCTTGCTCCTCAGTGAAACCACAAGCAGCAGAAGAGCCAAAGCCTTCGTAAGCAGGGCGCTTCCAACCAACGAGCCCCACGAAGCTCTCGCCTCGGCTGAGGTGCTGCAACATGTTTCAGCCATGAACGTTGGTAGCAGCTACCAGTCACAGCCTGGGGGAAGATGGTGAGATAATCCTGCACTGTGGGAAAGCAACCTGGGACACTAGGCTGGGCTTGCTGCTACAGGACCCTGGGGAAGGAGAGTGCAGGGGAAAAATCTACCCACAGACCTGCTCCCTTCCAGAAGGCTCACGAGTTGCTGTCAAGGGTCACAGGAACGGCAAGCAGGTGAGTGCTCCTCTCTGCTCTGCAGCCATGAGGACCACGTGGATGGAAGATAATGTGGAAGGTGAGACTGAAGCAGTGCAGCCCTTCCCCACCTGCCTGGGAAGGATTTGATTTGGTGAGATCCTGCATTAGTGTCCGATCTGCTGCCATGTTTACCTGTGCCCTCTTTCAAAAGGTGTGAAGGGAGGGTACGTGCCTAGTCTCAGCTGTGCGGGGGGTCTGTTGTGGGCCCACTGGGCCCTGGGAGGGTAACCTCTACTTGCAGTATCTCTTGTCCCTCTGGGCCAGTAATGGGGCACAAACACAGCCCCTACCTCATGGGCCAGGCCAAATTTACAGGCCCACAGCTACCACCGGGAGAGGGTTGCTGCGCAGCATGCTGCAAACCTGTGGAGGCTGTACCAGCGCCTTGTGCGGCATGGGCCCAGCTGGAGGCAGGGGGCAAGGATGATGGAGGCGGCCAGCCGTGCAGCCACATCCCTCCCACCATGCATGATATCACTGCTCAATTGCAGGCCCAAGTGCAGGCAGCGAGGTTAACAAACACCGAATGCCCCCACTCCCCCCCGCCCCGGTCGGTCATCTCTGGTGGAACGAACGCGGAGTGCTGAAGCCGTTGCAGCTGGTGGTACCACCTGGTGCACGGGGGAGCCTGGCCAAGCTGCGGGCTTGGCTGCATCCCCACGGGGGTGAGGAAGAGCAGAGACACAGTGTGACTCAGCGGCGAGGAGAGGTGAGAGGAGCTGCCTGCTCCCACCTGGCTTGTGCAGCAAGGGGGTTGGCGGGGTTGGGGGCTCTGGGGTCCCCCCTGCCACATCTCCAGCTATCCTGGGTGGGCGAGCTCCTTGCATCTCCCTATGGGGATAGCAGCCCGAAGGGACGGCACAGGCCAGCCCGGTGCAGCTGGGGACCTGCCACTGCCGTGTCTTAGCAGAGCACATGCCAATTGCTTTACTTAGGTGGTGGCTGGGAGAGTGGGAGGAGAGGGAAGAGCACGCACCCTTCCACTGAAAGGGTGATCCTACACAGCCATGCTCCCCCCCAGCCCCCCCCGCCCCGGAGCCCGCTCCTGCCAGGAACAGCATACGCCCTCCGTCCTTGGTGCTGGGGGGGAACCAGCTGCTGCGCAACTGGCAGCTCTGCTCACACGGAGGAGGGCCGCTTGCTGTCTCGCCGTCCAGCTTGCGTGGAGGCTGCTGCTCTCTGTGTGCCCGGCATGGGGGCTGCTTCCTCCCAGCTGTGCCAGGGAGAAGGCAGATGTGCCCTCAGCTAAGCCCTCGCTCCCTCCTGGAGGTGGTCAAAGCTGCCAGAGTGAGGACAGCTGATAAGCTGGGTCCATCTTTCAGCCCAACACTGGCAGTGGTGCCGGCAGTCCACAGGCTTTGCCCTCTGGCTCTGCATAGTTCACTTGAGTAAGACACGGTGCCCTTGCCAGGGGGACCGCAGTGAATGGGGACATCTGACTGTGCTTTTGAAGGCAGGTCTGTGGTGTGCTCCCCTTGGTTCCCAAGGGAAAACCCTTGTGCTATGCTCAGGGCAGTTCCTTTGACCAACCCAAGGGCTGAAGTCAGAGTGGTCTGTGTCCAGCACAGGCTGGGAACCCTGTCCTTACCGCCTCCCTGAGCAGAGCAGCCACTGGGGAGAAGCTGTGTATGCTGCGAGAGACCCTTTGGGGTGCAGGGGCTGTGACCTGCGACTGCGCCATGATGTGTCCACTAGAGAAAGCCTACAGCAGAGATCTTGTCTGCTGAAGCTGTGCAGTGGCAAGATGCTCAACTCACACCAGCAAAGCTCACCCCAGAAGTTTCCCATCAAGCTTGCAGGGCTCTGAGATCCTGTCAGAGTTGCAGACGAGACCAGGATAAATCTGCACAGAGAGGGATGTGTGAGATGGCCACAGCTAGTGCTCTTTGCCTCCTTTTGTCCTTACTGTATTTACAAGTGAGCTTTTGGGCCAGTGGAGACTGGTGCTCCTTCAGAATAAAGCATCGCTGGCTCCAGCAGGGCAACCACAGCCCAGCCAGGAGCTGCCCTCCCGGGGCTCTGCGAGGGGCTTTGCGCAGGGGGAGTCTGGTGGAGTTTGGCTGCTGCGGGGAGCTTCACCTTCAGCCTTTCCATCTCCAGCTTTCTCACCATGGCCTCTACAAGCGGTGGACGCCAGGTGCTGAGGGCATGGACTCACTCGACGTGGGGCACCAGAGCAGGTGTCTTCCCCAACCTGAGCGAAGGGGCAGCACAGACAGCAGCTCAGACCCATGTTCCAGCTGAAGAAAAGGCTGAATGCAGCATATGTCCCCTGACGGAGCCCTGCTTGCAGACGCCAGCTCAAGGCCCCTTCCAACCCTTCCTCCACGTCCTGAGGGGCTGCCCCAGGCAGAGAGCTCAAGAGAGGCAGATTCCTTTCCCAGCAGTGGCGCCGTAAGGCTAGTTGCTTGTGCCCCAGTTTTTCTTCTGGCTGAAATTCTTTGGCAAACCCAGGCTGAGTTTGCAGAAAACGCCAGGATGACCAAACCACCTATTTCCAGCCACCCAGACCTTGGATCTGCGTCTGCTGTAAATCCCGGTGGCAGGCTTCCAGCCACAGACAGAGAAGGGAGTAGAAGTCCCAGCTCCTGAGTCCTGTTACTTGCTTTAATGTCACCCTCTGATGCAAAGGCTCTGACTTATCCAGGCAGAGATCAGGCCGCTGCCACTCAAGACCCTGCCTGTCATTTGCTCGGCTGATGTAGCGCGGATGGGCTGGAGGATCCAACAGGTTGCCTCGTGCCTGGCCTCCGGGGCTAGGGGAGGGGGAAGGCCGAGGGCTCGGGAAAGGGGAGCGCGAGGGCCTGTCCTGCGCTCCTCTGCAGTGAAGGTGACACCGCACAGCTCTGGAAGGCTTCCCCGCACTGCTTTTGAAGGCACAGATGCCCTCAAAGCTCTGAGGGCCTCCAACGAGGTGAAACACCGGCCTCACCTCTTTATAACTTTAAATCAGCTTAAAACTATGCTTATTCTCTGCCTTGCCCCCCCCCACCCCCCCGCCCCGGGTGCCCCCTCACGGCCCCCTTTCCTCAGGGCAGGACCCCCAGAGCCGGGGCTGTGACAGGTGCTGTACAAAGGGATTGCAGCCCACCCCGTGTCACCGGGGCCGCCCGGGGGCTCTGGCCCGGACTGTGGGGCACGGGAGGGTCCTGCCCCGGCCCTCTTTCCCCCCCGACTGCGGGCGTGGAGGGGCTGCGCCTGCCTTGCCAGGTTGGGCTCGAGCGCTTCGCTCCTGAGGCCTTCTGGGCCCTGCCGCGGCCCGTAGGCTGCCTCTGACCCGGAAGTGGACGGGGGGAGGGGGGCGTTGGGACATTTAAACGGCGCTGAGCGGCGCGGCGGGGGGAGCGGCTGGGCCGGTGAGTGGGGGGTCGGGGGGGGGGGGAAGGCTGGCTGCGCCACCCCCACCCCCTTTCCGGGGCCTGTCACCGGGGTCGCTGGAGGCGGGCGGCAGCTTCCCCAGTCGGGACCGGTGCCGGTGCCGCTCGGGCCCGTCAGCGCGGCGCTGCCGCCGCCATCCCGGGGCCGGGCCGGGCGGAGCTCACTCCCGGCCCCTTGCTGCTCCCCGAGGCCGGGCATCGCCCCGGCCGCTCATTCCGGGGTGAAGACTCATCGTGCGCGGTCAGGTCCCAGCTCTGGCGCCGCAGCGAGGCGGTGATAGTCCGGTTTGAGTCCTCGAAGTGCTCGTTACTGCTCCACCTGAAAGTAGTAGCTTTCGTGTGTGGCAGGTGAGGCAGTGGGTGAAGGGGGGGGGGGGGGGCCTTGGGCTTGTCGCTGGTCAACAGGATGTGGAAGGCAGGCCCTGGAGCTGTGGTCCCGGTAGGGCTCCTTGTGCTGTAGCAGATGTGCCTGTGCTCGTGCCTGTGCTCACTCCTGTGGCGTGCTTGGAAAAATCCTGTGTTCACAGCTTGATGATGTGTGGGTGCTGAAGGCTAGTGCTGATATGCCAACATAGCTGGCTAAAAACAAGAGACAGCTTTCATACTGGGCTCTCTTAAATGAGCACCTTCCATTGGCACTTCCTTCCTGGAGACTGCTGAGATGTGGAGCAGTGTTTCCTGCTGCCAAGTGTATCTGCATCTCTGCCCTGCCTGCTGGAACTAGGCAAGGTGGATATACATACCTCTTACCTGTCTGTGCCTTCGCTCTGCAGCTGGATTGCTGGGAAGCTGTGAGTTTGTGGTCAGCCATGGGAAGCTAATAAGCTGTAATCTTTAGGGGGGTTGTAAGACCTTTTCTTCTATGTGCTGCAATTATTAATCATTAATGTAATTAACATGATTTAAATTGTAGTAGTGGCAAAAAGCAAATTTTTATTCTTCTAGGTAAAGATGGCAAACTCATGTATGCTGGAATCGGTGTTTGGAGAGTACTCTCATTGGCTTTTGTAAATGTTATCTACTTCTATTGAATTGGCAACTGGTGAAGATGACGTTAAAGCTTGCTGTAGACCTACCCGTGTGAGGGTTTTATAATAGCTCTGTAGCAGGTCAGTCTATTAGAAAGGTTTAGTTATTGGCCAGCAACAATGGAAAATCTTAGGAAAAAGAATCACAAACCACACAAAGAATTTTTCCTATTTATTCAGGGATTTTTTGTTTTTGCTTTGTATTGGGAAGTCTGTTCACATCCGTGCTCAATTACTTAATAAATCAAGTTGCAATGTGTGTTGTTTCTCTGAAAGGGCCAGAGCAGGCAGCTCTGCATCCCCTAGTCTCTGTTGGATGGCCAGTTTCCAGGCAATACGTGCAAGGAGGAAAATGCCTGGGTGCTTGTCCTTTGTGCAACTACAGCAAAAGAGAGACGAGGGATGGATGAGGGAGAAGAAAAATTGCAGGTGTGGTGGGAGTAGGAAAGGGAGTATAGACTTTCCTGCTCTGTCTTGCCAACGCCCCTGTACTTAGAGAGATGAAGAAAGAGAAGGTTAATGGACAATGTCCTTTATTTCAGCGCAGAGTCCAGTGCCTATGAATTCTGGCATGTAAGAGGTCACAGTGAGGCCCTGAAGTCCTCAACATAACAGCTGTGGTGAAATATAGCAGTTCAGCTTCAAATGGGTCTTGAAAGAAAACAGAAGCATTTTATGAAATCCTGCAGAAGACAGCAATTGCTCTGAGGCTTGAATGCAGGGCTCCATTATCAATATTTGTATTTCTCTTGTTAGAAACAGCAAAAATCATTGATTTGTCCTGTCCCTGCCCATAGTTTTCCTTAGTAGTAGTGCTGAGGAAAATTTACTAGGCTGTTTCCCTCCAAAAACCTAGAAGGTAGAACAGCTGAAACAGAAGCAGATGATGCTTGGTCTACACTTGATCTACCCTCTTGCTACAAAGGTGGAGGTGTAATGCTGTCTTCAGAAACCAGTGCTGGATGGAGTGGTAGCCAGTGTTTCTTAATCGCCGAGAATGATGAGCTCTTGCAAGCTATTTAGTTCTGTTAGGGAATTCATTTTATGTCAGTTACACTGAGAGGGGATTTATGGTGAGAATGGCAAGCTGAAACGGTTAGTCTTGAAATCTGAAGCAAGTGTCCTATATTATCTGGTAGAGTCGGTCACTGTAGAAATATATACGTGAAGTGAGGTAAAAAGCAGTATATGTTCTTTTTACTGCAACGTTTAAGCACTTCAGTAAGGATGCAGTTATTTTTGAAGACTCCAGGTTGGACATGACAAGATTTACTTCTGATCACCTCTAAGTTTATGCAGCTAATACAGTCTGTCAGTTACTGCCTTAATTTGCCAGGCTTTTTCAAAGGCGAGGAAGAGAGGATTAAAGGAATCACTTGTATTGGGATATAAGCATCTGGACAGAATCCCTGCTTTGTGTGGCTTATGGACAGATACGGCTTACAGGCTTGCTCCCAGGTCACTTAATGTAGGCCAGCTGTTGACTTGATTGTGCTTTAACATCCCCATCCCCAACGGAGTATCTTGCCATCCTGCAATTTCTGTAAAGAGCAATGCATTCTTATTCAGTGAACTTTCATGTCTGTTAGCATAATCAATTCTTTGACCCTTTATTTTGAGAAAATAACCCTTTTTTCCCCTATGTCTATTTACAACTCTTTGAAGTCTGGGCCTTTTACTGGACTATGGATCAGCTGGGGTATGTGAGAAGTGCTTCTGCTCAAGGTACCAAAGAGGGATTAAGCAAGCCCGTCGTTCCTCAGAAGAACGCTTATGCTAGGCTCGTGCAAAAGCACCACAGTGGCCGATTCCGGTCCTATTTGAATCACATTGCACAGAAGATGCAGCTGGAAGAGAACACTCCTAATGATTCCAGCTTGGACCTGGAGCCGTCCCTGAAGAGAGGCCTGGTGAAAGACAGCGTGGCGAGGAACGGGTTGAATGTGCACCGCTATTCACCTGTCAGAACATCTCATCTGGAACAACCTATGCCTGGAGGATTTGAGAAACTGAATGAAGATAAACCCCAAACCACTCTGAGCAGATGTCATCATAAAAAAATTGCCAATATTAGCCCAGAAGGTGACCTGGAGGTGGAGGAAGACTGCTACATAAACCAGCATGGGGCTGCAGCTGACCTCTTAAATATGAGTGATGCCCTGGGTGGGAGAGTTTCAAACAGCCTGAGACACAGCACAGCTCTGCAGAAGTCTTCTGGTTCTGATGAAAAGGATGAGGAGGACATGTGGAAGAAGAAACATAAGAAACGAGGCAGGTGTCCTGCCAGCACAGATACAGCAGCTGGACACTTGTTGGCTGAGCAGTTTAGTGGGGATGTGCTGGCAGCAAATGCCAGGAAAACAAGTCACTTGTCTTCTGGTCAAATCCAAGGTGAGTTCAAGCTAATGAACTGTTTGGTGCGTTTGCTACAATTACAATGGAATTGAATGTGGTGTGTCTGTTAGTCATGAGTGAGTTAACGTGAGCCAGTTCTACTCGGTCCAAGTTAGTCAGCCCTTAGTTACCTGTGGGTGGCTTTGTCCTGGTTTACAAGCAAGCCATGCTGCATGTGCAAACATGTGCAAATGGCTTCGTGTGGAGCCAGCTTGGTTCTGGCAGGACGTAATCCCCTTGGCCTAGGTTCTGTGGATGCGGCTGTGCTGCTTCCAGGACTGGCTCAAGGCTAGGAGAGCCTAATTTCTGTGGTGTAGTGTCCAAATTAAGACTGCTGAATCTGAGCAGATTCAGGGCAGAGTTACAGTTCCCTCTGCATCACCTCTGTGGATCTGGAGTGCTGGTTAGCCTCTGCAGTGAGCCTGAGTCCATCTAGTACTCGGGGACTGAGATGCCCAAGTAGTATCTAATTCCAGATATGGAGTGTTGATGCCAATAGTTTTGCTGTTAATAACAAATGGACTGTGTCTTGCTGTGGTACAGTGAATGTCTCTCAAATGCGATATTCAGGATGAAAAGTCTACTTACGGAGATATATAAAATCTTTTATTAAAAAAATCAACAAGCAATGGTGTAATAGGTTAAAACTTCCTCTGAATGATATTTCTGGTGAAATACTTGGATAGCTTGCACTTATATGAGCTACTACTGCAGAAACTCATAAATGTCACTGCATTAAATTATCTGTAACAAGTGGAAGAGAGATTGATTCTCAGCTGGGTGAGACGGGCCTGAGGCCTATCACAACTCTTGGATTGGAAATCAAGTAAATTTTTAACTAAATCGGTCTTCTAAAAGTGTGCCTCATCACTCAAGAGTGGCAAGTAATATGCTTCTTACATGGTTTGCTGTATTTTTGAGGCTGTGAAAGCAGGTTGTGTGCTTAAGTTGGTAAACTTCCATGAGTTCTTGCGAGACAAATCATAATTAGACATTTAACACAAGCAGGTTATGTTAACCTTTGCTGATGAGCCTGATCTTTTGGGACTTTTTTTGCATGCTTCATTGTAGCACTTCTGTGTTTGTTATGCTAGCCTGTTGTAATAGGCTTTACTGCTTTTCACTCTTCAGGGAACTAGTAGCTTTTTGGAGAGTGGAGAAGAGCAGGTAGTAGAAATTCCATGCTAATTTTTAATTTAGACTAGTTGGTTTGTTAAACTTCTGTAAAGTGCATCACTGAACACTAATTTGACACTGTGCAAACTAATTGCACGAGTACTGCATGAAGCTTGAGATTTGTCACAGAGCAGACTAAGTCAATCCAAATTGGGTCTGAACTCCTCATCTTTTCCTTCTGACAACACTGGTGTCTGCCTGATCCTGCAGTGAGCTGGTTCCAGGACTCAAACCATCAGAAAACAAGCTACCAAAAGAAAAGTAAATAGCTTTCTGCTCTAAAGCTTGCACACTGGTTGCAAGGGCCTTCACTTCTGTAGGCAAGCATGACATTAGGGCACCTTTCTTGCAGTGGCACTCTAATGGGAAAGGTCTCAGGCACATCTGCCTGTGTCCTTTATGTCCTGCTGTTCACACTGCTGTGACAGGCCGTTGCTGCAGCCACGGGCCCTCTCCTGGGACTGGCAAATCCAAACTGGATAGCTGGAGTGCTTCCTAGAAGCAGCCTTGCTTAAGCATCGTCCTGTCTGAGCGGTTTTGAGAAGTGCCCTGGCCTTAGTGGAAGGCTTACCTGGCGTTTCCTGTATTCCCCATCTATAGCCAAGCCTGGCTCCTGTAGACCGTGTTAGGTTCTCTATTCTCTTCTGAAGTAAACACAAGGACTTGTTTCCAGCTCATCCTCAACTCATGAGGCAGTAGTCCCCCCTGGAGAAGCTATGCAGGAGTATGTACTGTAACTCTCAGCAGTAACAATGTTTTATACTTTTAATCTCCTTTCCATCCTGAAGGATCAGAAGGTAAACTTCTAAAACCATGTTTTAGACTCAAACTTGTCCTGAACTGATAAGTGTGTTCAAAGTAGTGTCTTTCATGGATTCATTGTGTTCATGGAGCAAACTGCAGTGGTTTGTGTATTGTTTTCTATGGCTTTGTTAAGCTAGTATGGTATATGTGTTTTTCTGCTGTGGGAGAAGTGTCATCTTATGAACCCTTCCCACCCTTCCTGGAAAGCCTCTCTTGTATTAGGAAAACAAAAATACCTGTCTGAAGAGCAAGTCTAATAAAGATGTAAGTGGATTTAAAATATTTTTTCCTCACCACGAGTGAAGAGGTCCCAAGTTTCAAGAAACTGCATTTGTATTAAATGAAAAATCTAGAAGACTTAAAAGTGTAGCTGTGAAAATGATAGGTACATATATGATATTTTAGCTTAAAATGAAACTAGTCTGGCTTTGAAAAGCATGCACCTGCAGCTCTCTACAGCTCCAGTTGGGAATGGGGTTGTACAAACCCTCTGAAAACCAGTTATTTATTTAGAAACTTAGTATAAAGAGCCTGATGTTTGACCTCCCAGGTGGAAAACTCACACTGTGGGAAAGATTATTGGAAAATTATTTGCTTAACAGTGACACCCTTCCTTTTCTTCCCCCTGCATAGTTGAGACTGGTTACGCTCCAGAACACTTGGAGGGACATGAAAACAGTTTCTTGGGGAGGAAAGAAAAAGGAAAAAAAAAGTATCTGATTCAAAGAAACCTCTTTCCTGCTGTTTCAGTTTGAGTATGTGTTAGCACTCTTGTTCAAGTGAAATGACGGTTTTAGAATATGCAAGTGCTTAGGCATAAGAACTCGTACATCACAGTACCAGATTAATATTCTCTCACTTCAAAGCTCATCTTTTTCTCTTGATGCTGATATAAGTCATTACTTTGCATAGGCAGGTGTCTGGTTTAATCAGTTTAAATCAAGGCTTGTGAAACTATGGTGGCAAGAATTGCTTCTGTCATAGCAGTGAGGCATATCAGCTTTTCAGTAGTGACATTTCCTCAGAAATTAGCTCTGTTCAGGCTGTTTTAGGCTTTCCAGAAAGCTCTTTGAGCTAATCTCAAAGCCAGCATCTCTCTTCACATTGGTTTGTTTCATTATCCTCTTATTAAGAGTCCTTCAATTCAAACTTAGCCATAGTCAGGTTCGCAATGACCCTAAAACTGAAAATGCTGAAACTGAAGGCAAGCATGCTGAAGGCTGAGAAAACCCTTTGAATGCCATGGAGCAGGCTCCGGGGAGCGAGGGGCTGTTCCTTATCAACGTGCTCTCCATGGTGCAGCACTTCTGATGGCCTTGGGGGAAAGCAGAGCGGTCAGTGGAGTCGGAGCAAGTGTCACTGACCTCAGGAGCTCGCTGCCAGCTATATGCTATTCTCCACTGGAAGCGCTGAGGAGCCCTGGTAGTGGTCTGCTAATTCCCAAAGTTTGAGAACCTTTGGTGCTAAGCAGAAGAAAGTCACCAAGGTATAAAATGGGCAAAATTACTTGCTGGCTCTTCCAAATAGTGTATGTCTCACCCATGATTCAGCTGTTACCTTTCTCCACTACCCCAGTGCTGTGTTATCCCAGGAAAGGTGGGGTAGAGGGAGAAGCTAAGCACAGGAGACTCTGCATCTGATGGGCTGCTTTACAGGATAAGCTAATTTTAAACTGTACATAGCTTTATCCCCTGTCATGACTGCCTTTGCCATTCTATACTGTAAGGCCCTGAGCTTTGCCTTGGGAGATAAAAATAATTTAATAACAGATAGTCAAGAGGCTGTGAATATGCCAGTCTCTTCTGGTGTCCCAGAGTGCCTGCTTCTGCTGAGTATTGATTTTCAGTGACTTGCCCAGCTGTGCTGACATACTAACCTTAAAGTGTAATTAATGCCAAATGAAAAGGCTGACTTGGTTTTGTGTGAATTCAAGGAGCAACATGTTTTAAACCTGAAAGTAGCAGTGTCCTGTGCTATCTGTAATTGCCAAATGGACCCTGCTGTTGGAGACATCAAGGTGGAGATCATGATGTGCTTCAGCGCAGACTTCAGTGTGAGTAATGAAGACATCCATGATCTGGTGAGAGAGGGTGGAAAGAGGGGTTCCAGCTTGGAAAAGGAAACCGTCCTTCTGGGTTTAGAAGAATATTCTTAACTTTGTTAGCTGATACATGTGTCTTTGAAATTCCTGGTGCTCTTTCATGGAGGCTGGGTGCTGAACTATGTAGAAGTTGCTGTGAGCTGTTTTTCTCCTCCCATTATTAAAAGTTGACATGTAACTCCAAGTGACTGGCTAACAGGAGTCTCCATACTGCTCTGTTTCTTCGTACCCGGTACACCTTGTCTATCAGTAAAGACTCTTTATCACAGCAAGTAAAATACCGCTGTTATTCATGAGACTGGTTCCTCCTGCACTGGATCTGATGACACTGCTCCTCCCCCCCATCTTTTTTTCAAGCTTCCTTTGTGCTCAGTAGATTTCTTCTTCCCAGCTGTGGGTTTGGACACAGGCTTATAAACATAGCACCTGGCTCTCTGCAGGTCTGCTCGATCAGTGTCTACTCCAGATTCCCTACTAGCATATCTTAGATATTTTTTATGAAGATCTATCTATCTGTATATTATTTGCTGTGAGAGAGATCTCTTAGGGCTGACTGATAACGAAATACAGCAGGGGCTTTGTAAAGATCCCCAAACAACTGTACAGAATGGAGCAACAAGTACAGACCTAGCCAGCACAATAAAATGCATATGAGCACTTCTATGCCTTGCTTTCTCCTCTGTTCAGAGGAATTCAGGATCCATCCCTTCTCCTAGGCAGCCAATTTCCTTTTCTCCTTGGTTAAAAAGGGATAAGCCCCTTTACTGTGACAGTATGCCCTTTGAGTTCTCTTTTGCCCTCTCACTGGCTTACCAAGAACTGATCTTTGTTCCTCTCTTCTGGGTTTCCCCCCCTGCCCCAACTCCCTGGGGTCTTGCAGAGATTTAATGTACGATGCGACCATCTGGTTTGTCCAAAGAATTTGCAGTTGAGAGAGCTGAATTTGAACAACCCTCTGTCGTCTCTTCTCTGAAATGTGAGTCAGCCCTGAAACTGCATGTTGGAGTCCATGTACAATATTAGCAGCCTCAAACCTCAGGAAGATGAAGTTGTATTTAGATGCACTCAACAAGTTGTTGCTCCTTTCTGTGCAACTATAATGTCTACTTGGATAGTTGCCATAAAGCCCCATATTCTGAAGTTTCTTCTCATGCAAACCCTAATAAAGCAGAAAATCAACCTAAAATAACTTCTAAAATCATTATGATGCTCATAGGTTTTCATCGAATGCAGTTTCCCTGCCCAATTTTTTCCCTGTATCTCCTGATCCTCTGGGTTTTTTGGGTGTTAAGATTTGGTTAAAATTCCTTGCTAGAAAAAGTCTTTTCTGAAGTCCTCTGGCTTGTTTTCTGTTTTTTTTGTTTGTTTTGATCAAAAATGCTAAGGGTTTTCCTGCTTCAATCAAGAGTTAGTCATCAAAATTTCTTTTCAGGCTGATTACTGACTGATATTCCTGAACTAAAAGGGCTTACGACTCCTTTTCCTTGAGGACAGAAACACTAGCTGTTTCTGCAGCCATCTGTCTGTCACATGCTAATAGTTGAGATTTGCACGGCTTCTACGTGGAACTTCATCTTAACTATTTGTGAAGTATTGCTTTTATCAGTAAGGAGCTTAGACCAAGCTGCATGTTTTATTTGGGACAGTAAAGTTTCAGTTGCTTTTTGGGTATAGTGCTTCTCAGCCTTGTTGTTGAGGGAGTGTTACTGTTAAATAGCACATTCCTGAGTCTGCTGGAAAGCCTAAAAACCAAATATCTGCATAAAAGAACTACCCGCTAAACACGGGGTGCAGCATGATCTTTGGAAACATCCATAGATGGCTGGCTCTTCCAGCCATATTAGAATTTTCAAGGATCTCAGGAGCCCGAGTACCTGAGAGACAGTGGGGTGACTTTATTGGTGCCAAAAGCTTGGGTGCAGCAGGATGCTTGTGTTCCTCCAAAGGCTGATTGCTATGAAATAAGTTCAGATATTGCAGGCCTGGTTGCACAGTCGGTAGCTGCAGACGCCCTCCTCACGAAGAACAGCACCACCAGCTTTGTTAGGTAGCCTCCTGAGGCTCCTCTCACTAAAAACTTCACAGGTTTATGATGTGATTGAGGTATCTTGCCCGTCTGTCAGGGTCAGCATGCCCCCTGAGTAGAAACAGAGAGCTCCTGGGTAACAACAGGCCTCATCTGCAACAGCAGATGATTTCCATGGCCTTTTCTGATTTATTGTCTCTCTGACGCTTGGCATTTTATGTGCCCAGCCTGTGGTACTTAAACAACTTGAGCAGCTTCCACAGAGGAGCCTCTCTGGCAATCAGGCTGGTGTTTAGCATCCTAGCTTTAAAAAAAAAAAAAAATTGGTGCTGCTGGATGGTGTTAATGAGTTTGTGGCTGCAACTCTTGACATTTGAAAGGTGTAGGACAGGTAAAGGAAGCATTCTGAGAAGGCTTTTTCCTGGGTGTTTGATGGGCACAGCTGGTCAAGAAATACCAGGCTGAGCAAGAAGGCAAAATCTCAGGGGTTTTGTCTTTCCATCATATACTTGATTTGTATTTGCCTTGGTTCCTCTGAGGGAAGTCTCAAGGAAGAACCACAACTTCTACTTTTCTTTTTTCATGAGGCAAACTTAAGATAATGTTACTTTCTAGTGTCAAGCCTTCTAGTTCTTGCGTGGTGAAATTCAGCACTTAAGAATGCTGTTATCTCCCTATCTGACACCAGTAAATGTGAGCCAGCAATGTGATAAAGGCCATAGAATCAGGTCAATAAATGGAGAATGCTGGTTGCTGTGGAAATCTTTTAAATGTCGATAATCTCTGCCAGGTCCAATGTAATGTTCCTTAGATGACGTTAATCATAGTAATAAGATATGGGAGAGGAGGGAAAACTGGATTTACTGTATGGCCCCATCTGAGAAACACATGAAAAATAGGATGCTCGTTTCTCTAATGGTTTAGTAACGTCATCACAAACATAAATTTCTGTGTTGCTCTTGATAGAAAAAAATGTTGCATTCCTGAATCTTGTGCAACGGTACTGTTTTTGGCTACGAACAGCTATAGCATGTGAGTTAATATCTGATGCATTCTCTCTTGGGGAGATGAGACCCTGCCCTTGCAGGGACTGTGTTTTTGTATGTGATCTAATAACTGTCTTCCATGCCCATTACCAGAGTCTTATGTACACTGGTGCAACGGGACTGAACTGTGTAGCAGAAGCCCTTACATTTGGCAGCAAAGTTATTTTATCTTCATGAAGTAACTTATTCCATGTGCTAGTGCTCATGTGAAAGTGCTCATCCATGGAAACACTTTTTTACAGGTTACAATTAACCTGTTTTCTTTTTTCCCCTATGTTTTTTCTTCTCTTTTTTTTTCTCAGCTCCAGTCTCTGGTGTTAAGGCTTCGTTATTTAGCTCAGGTAACTAGAGCTGTCAGTCTGATGCCAGTCCCAGGAAAATAATAGGCTGATACAAGAATTGATTTAAATCTTTAATTCATGCTAAATTTGTTCTTTAATGTGAATTGGCAGGAATTTATGTAATATCCTGTTGAGCTCCCTCAGTATCCATTTTTAATAAGATTACAAGTTTGTTGATGATAAAGGTATTGATGCCTAGTGTGGATATGTTAGCATAACAGAATCACAGTGCATGTATAATGGTTTAAAAACTGTTCAATTGAAGTAATTAAATGCAGCTATAAATTGAGAATTGTAACCGACAGGTGTGTCTGGTGGTTCTTACAGGGTCATGTTCTGAGTCCATGCTGTTTAACGCTTTTGTCAATGACCGGGAAGAAAATATACAAGTGTGAGTTTTTTGGATGACTTGAAGACTACAGGGAGTAGTGAGTAACGGGGGCAGTTACTGACAGCTGTCTGGATCATTTGGCAGACTGGGAGCAGGTGAAACAAAATCCATTTGTTGGGTCTGTGTAAAGCCACACTAGCAGTGCTAGGAGACCAGTGTGGGAAGCAGCAGCTTGGAAAAAAGTTTTGAGCTTTTGATCTATTAATCAACTGAACATCTTCCTCCTGTGAAACTTGGCCGAAAGGGGTGTTAGTATGAGCATGGGAATTGCAAGATGGAGTAAGGACTGCATATGTCTTTGGCACAGCAGCAGCAGCTTCTGCAGTATTGTATCGTGTGGTGATGCCCTCTGTTCAGGGAGCATGGTGATGAATTGATGAATACTCGAAGGAGAGCCACAAGGAAGATTAAAACACTGGGATCATGAGTGAATGATTTGAGGAACTCTGCTTTACTTATCAAAGAGATGCTAGGGGGAAGGGAGCTTTCAGTAAATTGCTTACATGGGTAACAGATGTTCAATAATAGGCTACTCAGTTGAGCAGATTATGATATAATGCATTTGAGGCTAAACAAATCCAGGCTTGAAATAAAGTGCAATTTAACAGTGAGGGTAAATGACCATTGGAACACTTTCACCAAGGGTTGTGATATATGGGCTGTTACTGGCAGGTTGAAAAGCCTTGATAGCAAATTCTACATTAAAAAAAACCACTGAAATTCAAACGGGAATTAATTTGAGAAGGCCCCTGTCCTCTGCTATCCATGAGGTCAGCACACCCTGATCAGCTCAGACCTTTTGTTCTGAGAATCTCCAAAATGTCTCTTTCACCATTGGTACCAAAGTAGGATGGGTGCTTTGCAGCTGGCTTCAGTGGCTAATTGCATTTCTTCTCCAGACCTTAATTACTGCAGAGTTCTCACTGCTGCCCAGCTCTGCAGCCTGTGCTTCTGCCTCCCTTGTTCTATGTGCTACTGTCCATCTGTTGCCCTCCCGTCTCCAGCCCCTTGTTGACTAGCTCCGTGAAATGCTGTGGGATGCATGCCCCTATCTCCCTCTTGTGGGGAAATCCAAGCTACGGAGAGATGAAACTTGGCTGGGGTAGGATGAAAAACACAATGCTGGAAACCTATTGCATAATAAGTCTTCTGTGACAAAAATACAAATTTCTGGAGTGCTCAAGGAAAATGTCAACACAAGCAGCTGCAGCCCATGGATGTATGGGGCAGGTCATGCCTTGGAAAGTATTTTGGGCTCTCTACAGATACAAGCTGTCAGCAGTGATGTGTTTTATTCGGTTTATTTTCTGAGACATCTTTTCTTCTGCAATCCTAAGGACTAAGAACTGTGCATCTGCTGCATTGAATGGGTAGAGCGTAGGGTACGGTTCTTCAGCAAGCATCTTATTCTGCAGCACACTTGGTAACCTCAGGATCCGAGTTTCTGAAAGCAGTTTCCTTGTTTCTTCATCTGCTAACATCTTCTGGTACGTTAGCACCTCCTGTCAGGTATTCTCCCTTTCAAGACCTCTTGGCTTCCTCTTATCTTCCAGCCACTTGCTTTGCTCAAACTACTGAAGCCCAGAGAAGTCAGAGAGAACTTCAGTATTACGTTTGTTGTAAGTGTTTTTCTTGAAGTGTTGAACAAGCCTTTTCAAAGCATAGTTGCTACATAAAACAGAAGAATACTGCCAAAGATGACTGGAGAGAAAGCAAGGATAAGGAGGCAGTAGAAGCAGCATCTTGAGGTAGGAGTGGAAGCTGGAGGAGTGCAGTCATCAGGCGGAGTAGGTGGTTAGGAGGTCACAAGCAGGGTGGAGCAGGTTCACAGAGAGTCCTGAAAACCAGAAGAGCTGTATCCCCTCCCTGACAACGCCGCTCTGCTGCTGCACACAGCTGGAGCACAGTAATTATTTTGATAAACTTTTAGTCTATTGCTACTAAATGAGTTTCGTCACCAACCCTTAGTTCGGTGTCTGGAATGGTATCTTTGGCTCTTGTAGCCATATAGTATTCCTGTAACACAAACCTTGCTGAAGAATTGAATAAAACTGCTTTTATTGCCTGTGAGTTACTAAAGTCAAAATCCTGCAGCATCAGGATGCTTGGAAGTGTTTTGCAAGATGAGGAATAGTGTAGCGGGCACATGATCTTGGCAATTGGGAGCAGTTTCTGCAGTATTGTTGTCCACAGCAAAAATAAAGCGTTGTACTTTTTTCTTCATCTCAATTTTTCAAGGCATGGGTCCTTTCAGAAAGTCGAAGTCAGCAAGAACACTTCCATTTTTTCCTTATTCCGTATTGCAATCTAAGGGCATGCAGCACAGTAGCTTTAAATAAGCACGTACGGCTTAGAGGAAAAGGGCAATGGCAACACCATGCAGAGTAGTGAACTGAGTGTGGGTCTGGAAATGGGTATATGTCTCTGTTACTGACTTCCTGTGGCTACCTCCAGCTCTAAATGGGAATGTTTCTTCCTTGATGGCACTTTGTAAGATTGCTACAATGTCTGAATTTTTACAACTAATTGGAATGGTGTGATCTCCTCCAAAAACAACTCATGGCCCTATGAACTCGCCTACAAACCAGGAGAGTCTGTTTCCCCTTTCTGGGGAGCAAGGTGCATTTCTATACTCGGCTTGTTCCCCATGTGGACAGTATTCTCTCTCTCTCTGCTTTTTCTTCCTTGGATGTCCCAACTCTGTTTGCAGATGGACATTGTGGAGAAATAGCAAAAATGCTTAGGGAGTCTCCTTCTCCTAGGAAGGCAGGGCCAGAGGTGCCCTCTGGGTTTGTTCCTGGGTGCACAATGCTGGGTGCTGGGTTTCCTGGGTGGCTCACAGCCTGACCATAGTCCGGGTGCACAGTCATGGTCACGCTGGTGCACAAGCTGCTACTGTTAAGTTCAACTGGGTTCCTTGTAACCAATTAGGTTGCTGCTAGAGGAACCGGTTGCTTTGAACAGCTTCTAAAATCACATTTAAGAGCTGTGTGGTGAGGCCTTCATGTTAAGTGCTGTCTTCTCGTTTTATTTTGATTTGTCTAGACTATGCAAAGTTCCAGCTCAGATTTATGCTGTGGCTGAGCCCTAGTGGCCCATCATAATGGGTCGATTAGTGGGAACTGGTGGGCATTGGAGATAGTTCTGGCAGCAGAATTTCAATACATCATCCCCTTAGTTCAGGACATTTGCATAGACTTTACATTTTGGCTGAGCCTGTGCATGTAAATGTAGGTCTACATTGTTTCTCTTCTTTGAATGACTGTTTAATTAACTTTAAACTTAATTATGCCATCTGCCAGCTGCCTAAAACCCCTACAATACTGTCATCTTTTTCCACTTCCACCAAGATATTTGCTTGCCTGGAAGTTTGTCCTACTTTTAAATTGTTCAGATAGTTTCAAATCATGTACATCGTTAATTATTTTTGAAGAAGATTCACAATACTGTTGTATAAACTCCCTTTAGCTCTGTAGTATAGTCTTAAATAGATCATAGGAAGAAGTCAGTAGAAGTACATTTTCCTTATGGAGTGTGTTGCAGGACCTTCAGGTTAAGATTCTTTGAGTTTACCTGTAATTCAAGAAGAATCTTTTTTTTTTTTTTTCCTATTTGCTCGTGACCAGCAGAATGTGCTCTTTGACTTTCTCTTAGACCACAGAGTGAATAGCTGAAATTTTGCCTACCTCTATCTCCAGAAAGTCTCTTTGCTGCAGTGAAACCTCACTGAACTGATACATGTAAAGATTTGGAGACAAAAACTGCAATGAATTCTTCGATTCTGAGCTCGGTTAATGTTGAAAGCAGCGTAGAAGCACAGCAGTTCTTCGTGCAGGCTGGAATGCAGCTAACTTCACAGGGAGCGTGGTAGATGGTTTTTGATATTGCTTGTGTTATTGGGGCGCTACCACAGAATTTCGCTTAATATATCTTGCAACGAGTATCGTTTCTCTTCCTGGTACTGAACTCTTTCTCTAATCGGCCAAACCAACAGCTGTCTTTGTTCCTTTTAAAACAAAACAGAACAAAAGTACTTGGCTGTTTACCGTTAGTGGGGCGTTTAATCTCTTAAATCCTCACGATATTTTTTCAAAACATAAATGGCTGGTTACTTCTGACCTGTCTACGACCAGTGTTTTTATTGACATAATTCGCATTTGAGATCACCACTTTGGTGTTTGTTGTTTTTGCCTGTGTGCAGTAATTTGATTCCAGATATTATAGTAGTCATTTAAGTTGCTTTGAGGTATACAACAGCCATACCTCAGCTTTTCCTTTTTGATAAGGAGTTATTTTAGAGGCTCCTTTGAGCAGGAGAAAATACCAAATAGCTTTTAAATTGCCTGTTTAAGCATATGGTAGGGGAAGACATGAGGATCCTAGCAAAACCTTCCTGATATAAAT
Source organism: Struthio camelus (assembly GCF_040807025.1). Lineage (NCBI taxonomy): Eukaryota > Metazoa > Chordata > Aves > Struthioniformes > Struthionidae > Struthio > Struthio camelus. The sequence continues at coordinate 21,962,619 of NC_090950.1, forward strand.
GCAACTTTTACTGGCAAAAGCATGCTTTTGCTAGTAGAGTTTATTTGACTTTGGAGAATGAAATAAATAGTTGCCTGGTACAACTGTGTCAACACTAGGTTTGTGCCTATCCAGAGCTAGCAGCTAAAAGCTGCATCCCAGATAACTTGTCAAGACTGACAGAGAATGAGATTCACAGAAGCACCTGGGATGGGTTGTTAGGGTTGTTTAGATTTGGTACTTTTTCGATTCTAGGCATCTTGGCCAAACAAGAGTTTCTGTAGGCTCAGCTTTTATGTTGAGACCGTTAATACGTGCTGTTACACACCAGCTTCCGCAGTAGCTCTCAGAGTTGTAGTTAGAACTCTTCAGGGAGCTGTGTGAAGAGTATTCATTTGCTAAAAGACTAGATGTGACGGGTTTTAAGATTTACTTTGCTGACCGTTCCAGGATCCCAAAGGGTTTGAATGTGCAGACCGGTGTAGTAATGTCTTGGGCTCTTGCATGGTTAGCCTGTAATTTCCTTGAGTCTCTAGTAAAGATGAGAAGGAACGTATTTTGTTCAGCTTTCTTGCTGTGCTTTCTGGCTCGAACAGGAGCACAGGACTAAGCAGGGGCTGGTGTCAGAGTCATCTCATTGCCTGTATTTGGCTGATTTCTGCTTTTGCTGGGAGGGAACATTGGGTGACCCTTCTTAGGGTAGTTGACGTGCCTTATACTCATGGATGTATCCTCATAGTGTTTTATTAAGCATGCAGCTGGGTTGTCTTGAAGAATTAAAGGTCATGGAATCTCTTGGAAGGTTTTGAAGAAAATTGTTTTAAGTCATTGAAATCTGTCAGCAGTGAAGCGAAACACTAGAAATACGGACAAATATTTAGTAACCGTGTGTTGAAAGAGTCTCATTAGCTGATAACAAATTGTTCTATTGCATTTTATCAGTTCCGTGGATTTGCTTCTGTTTCTTTTCACGCTTAGACTAACTGGAGAAGGGCGGGTATTTGAAAGATCCCTTTGCATAGCTAGATTATGATCTAATACTGGGAAGCAATGAAAATTTCCTTAGCAGTATCAGAGTTAGTGGAAGAAGTATTGGACCACAAACAGTAAATAGTAGATGAAAATGTTTTGAGTTGAAAAATTTACAGAACACTAAGGGATATTGTTCCCTTCAACTGTTTCAGCAACGCTTTTTTTTTTTTTTTTAATGCAAAGGCAACAAATACGTGTTGAGATAGCTGTCAGTGGGGTGAGATCCCTGAACTTGTGGGGTTGTTACCAGGTAGCCACGCAATTGATATGATGCTCTGAGACACTTCTGCCCGTACCAGGAGAGCTGGGTTAAATATAAACAATGTAGACGCTAACAGAGCTGTAACTTCAGTTAGAGGTAAAAATGCCTAGTGATCAAGTAGGTGCGCTTTGACAGGAAGGGGGAAAGCTATACTGAGATGACCATATATTAGAATTTACTCAGGTCTCTCAAGTAAATCTAGTTCATGCTGGATCCTGGGTGGGAGATGTGCAAGGATTCATGGATGTGCTAATAAAAATTTAGTAAGAAATATTTTCCTTCTGTGCTGGTAGTAATCAAATGATTTGGCAGGTTTTAGAGGGCAGTTAGAAATGTTTTCTTTTGGGTAAATCAAATTTAGGGTCTTGGTCCTTTCTATAAAGCAATATGTGTGTTTTAATATTCGAAATAAAGGCTTAATCGCTAGTTCAACACTTTAGTTGATTTAGGTGACCATGTAGTTGATCAACTGACTAATGCATTTAAATTTAAGTAAACGTAGAACTTTTCAAAACCTAAACTATTGAGTGATTTTGCATGAACTGTCAAAAAAATGTTGATTTAAAAACATCCAGCTTTCCCTCTTACTATAAGCCAGATCAATTATTCTGGGAAGCTGCCTGCAAGAATTTTTTTTCCCAAAATATGGAAAGAGCGACAGTCATGTAGACTTGAAGACCAAAAAGCACTGCTGTGTGATGTCATTGTTGGTTGCGACGGCGACGAAATGTGATGCTTTGGATTCTAGACTGATCTCCAGTGCTGCCCTGCACATGTTCAAGCAGAATTGAACCAACCAGCCCTGCCTGTACCCAGGATGCTGGACTTTGAGCCCCTGCTCAGAGTCAGCCTCCAGCTCCACCCGTTCTGCTCCTTTTCCTGGCAGCCTACGTCAGGGAAAAAAAGTGAGTCACAGATTGTAGGCTGTTCTGAAAGCCCAGGGAATGCCACCCCCCTTTTTTTTTTTTTCCCCCCATGCCTCTCTAGCTATGAAGTTGGGAGTTATGTGTTTTCAGCTCCCCAAAGTGCTTCTCCTTGGCTAGATTGAAGTGGTTTCCTGCTCCGCATATAGGGTTCCTAGGTGGTTCTGTTTAGGGGTCCTTTGGATATCTTTGTAGGGAGCCTCCTTGCCTAGTGTAGGTGCCTGGATTGTTTAAACCTAAATCTCGCTCCAAAGGACTTCTAGATACTCTGACATTTTCATTACCTGAAATCCCAGAGAAATGGTAGCTGAATCCTCAGAGAGCAGCTCGGCATCGTCTGGGTAGCCAGATGAATGTAGCAGAACATGTATTTGCTGTGTGTTGTAAATAGGTCTGTGTCTTGCTTGCATTAGAATTCCTCTGCATTCAATCTTAGGTAGTTCTACGCAGGCATGTGTTGTCTGGAGCTCTGTGGATGTGTCTGCCCCCTAGTTAGGATATGTCAACCACCCTCAGCTCCCAGCCACCACACTTTACTCTCCCTTCTATTAGAGTTGTTTTCCCCTCCCTCCTTTTTTTTTTTTCCAAATCGTTCCTTCTGCATCGGGATGCAGTGACCATTTGGCTTTCTTCAAAAGAAATTGATCCAGCTTTCTAATCACAGATTATTTTAATGTGTAGAAATGTTTGTTATTGTTTTGTGATATCTATGTGTTGCTCCTCATCTGGGAAGATTTTGGTATATCTTATAAAACACCCAACTATAACACCATAGAAGAAGTAAGACTTATGATGCACCTGGTGATGGAATACAGTTTAACGAAATTTGTGGTAGGTTGTGGCAGGAACTTTAGTCTCAGTATGCTATGCTATCTAGAGCGTTGTCAGGTTACAGCTTGCTTTTTAGAATGGTATCTATCCATCAAAATATTAACGCTGGGCATTCGGAGGTTGGCAGTAGAAAAGCCTATTGTAAGAATTATTTCTAATTTCCAATTTCAGGGACAGGTGTATTACAGAGAAATGTTGAAACAGAGGGGCAACCTGAAGTTAGCTCTTTTTTCTTTTAAACAGAAAGAAACAGAAAAAAAATACACTCATGCAGAATTTCCTGTGTTCCGTTTGACTGCTTATCGTGACAGTTCTCTGTGGCCTGATACCAGGGGGTGTTTCTGGTTGGCCATGAACGTCATGGCCAGCGTAGTCAAATACTTATGCAAAGTGGCTATGTGTAAACCGGCTTGCAAGCCGGCTATGTTGAACTGTTGTTTGTTCATCTGCGTGAATTTTGTCTGTTAGTGTTTGTGTCATAGTCTGAATGGATGAGAAAGACCCCTGGAGAGCGACCTGAAGTCTTAGACTTCCTTTCAGCGTGGAAAGGTGCTTCGTTACATTTTGCTGTTGCTGTGCATTGTTTTTGGCAGTGGTGGCTCAGGACTTTCCGAAATGATAGACACAACAAGTGCTGCTACAGCTCTGCTCTGCCATGGCTAATTCTTACCCCCAGCTCACTTCCAAACTTACTAGATGCTTTTTGCTCCTTTTTCCTATATTTTAATTTTCTGCTCTCTTTTTTCCAGCTCCTCCCTAATTACATGTTACAATGTAACCACTTTTTTATCCCAAGTTCTTTAATTTGTAGTAGTATTTTCTGTGACTTGTTGCCATAGAAACAATGGCTGTGGAGGACCTCAGGAGCTCGAGTAATTCGTTTCACTATCTCAAGGAAAAAACGACTCTTTTTAGACCAACCTTGACAGACATCTCTCTCACCTATTTTTAAGAGCCTCCAGCGATGCCGATTCCATGACCTCTCTGGGTGATCAGTCTGGTGCCCTGCTGTTTTAATGTTTTTCCGAAGATCCAGCCTCCTTTTCCCTTGTTGCAGGTTAAGGAAGATTTCTTCATCAAAATGTCACTGAAGAACTTAGAGAGCCAAAGCTGTTGCCAATTCAAATGCTGTTCTACTCACGTCTCTCTTGTCCATGCTTTTAGTTTCAGTATCTGTTTTGACCTTGATCGCTTGACCATTAGGTCATTTGCAAATCAGCTAATTTTAATCCCCTCTCATGACGTGATCCGTACATGTAGTATCGTCTCTTTTACATCTGTTGAAATCCGAATCTGTGGCTTAGCTCTTGCTGTGTTACAGTTGCAGTCTCTGTTCCTACTTCCTCCTCAGACAGTCTGTGCTATCAAAGTGTATCCACAGAGTATGAAAAGCTTGCTCATGTAGAAAGAGGCCAAGCTATGCTACCCTTATCCTTATCTTTGCTTAACACATAGGCTCCCTCTTCGTTTCGGCATCCGATTTAGAGATACTGCTCAGGCATTTAATCTTCTCCTGGGCTGGTCTGAGGCAATACCTCAAGTTGTCTGTCTTCCTATCATGTTTCCTCCTCTCTTGAATTAGGAGGATCCCTCCTCTTGCTGATTTGTCTGTTGTTGTGTGTGAAAGTTGCTCTCAGCCTGTGACTAGGTAGGGCAGCAGTTTTCTCTTATTGTACCATATTATTAAAGATTTCTGCTGAAGTAAATTTTTTTTTTTTGCCTTTTCTTCCCACTGCCACAGTTTAACTCTATGAAGCAATCAGGCATTTGGTTTATGAAAGATACCATACATAGAAAATTTGCCTTGTAACTTGGATAGCCCCTTAGCAAATAAGTTGGCATTGTACGTTTTCTGACTTGCAGGTACAAGCTTGGACCCAGGGAACGTAGCCAGGAGGGGCTGGAAGGCAAAGCTGTGATGACATGTTCAGTATCCAGGTGGAGGGCCAAGAGGGCAGCTGTGTTGCGTTGCATTCCAATGTGCTGATCCGTGGAACAGCATTGGCATAAGCTTTGGAAGCTGCTGCTTGCTCTCCTGGCTGTAGGGAAGGGTCTGAGGTGATGGCAGGGAAGAAAGGGGTGAGTCTTTTCAGAATATTTTGTATGCTCGTGGCTTATTTTGAGCAGGCTGGATGCTTGCAACCCTGGCAGTTCTTCGCATTTCATTGTGTGCAAGGACCTTGACTGGTTCTGCCTCTGGTAGCCCTAAAGTTAACTAGTCCAGAGTGTTTTGTTTTGATTTCTTCCCTCTCCCTCTGCCCTGAAATACTTAAGTTCCCTGTGACTTGTGTTTAAAACTACATTTTCTCACTGTTTGGGGGCTTAACGAGATGGGGTTTGGAAACAGTTTAACAGTTTCACATTTTATATGCTCTAATGAATTTCCCAGGATTTTGGAAAGATTGTCTCTAACCTTAATATAGTAATTTCCAGAGTTTTGTTTATGCTAAAGTAAGTTAACAGTCGATTAAGAGGCATGAAGAGCCAACAGATTGCAAGTGAACTAATGAAGATGTCACTTCTTTTGGGTAAAGAGCATGACACAATTGTGACTTGTACTGAAATGCTGCAGACTGAGTGTCACTGGGACCACAAGCTGGCAATGGGGTTTCCCCTCCTGTCCCCCATTATTTCAAACCTGTGTTTGATTTCAGGTGCAGAAAAGAGAGGGTTTGCAAGGACCAGAAACAACTCTGAATCCACAAGAGCTCCCCAGAACTTCGATAGGAAGAGGCAACTCTCTGAATCGCAGGCAGAAACAATGAACAATTCAGACAGCAGAATAAATCCTAGACAACTGGGAACTCCCAGAGGTATTAAAGCAGAGTGCGTACACGCTTCAGGAATAAGCTACCCTGAAGCATGTACTCAGTGCTATTAAAAGACGGGCTGGGATGAATGATCTTAACTCTAAAGTGAGCTGTAAAAGACTGTTGATTATTTGTAAAATATGACCGATCCAGGCATTTTGCTATTCGGAAGTTGGGTGCCAGTATTTCTAGGCAAACTGTTCTCAAAAGTTCTACTGTCAGTACAAAGCCTCTGTACAGCTGCTGTTAAAATACATAGAAAAATTTGGTTGGCAAGATAACACTTACGGATTTGTGTTTGCAGGAGGATCCTATGGTGCTGCCCTAACATCAGGTGATAGAAGGAATCGAAATAAACCCACTCGAGGGCGGAAGAAGAGTATATTTGAAGCCTACATGTCAAAGGAAGATGTTTCAGCAGGATTGAAAAGGGGAAAGCTAATTCAGGTGCCTGGAACATAGAATGACCTTGCTTTTGTGATAAGCCTGTGGAAATTATAGGCATAAATGTCATTTGGTGGCATGACAAGGAATTGATATGCCTCTTGGAGATGCTAGAGGAGGATTCTCCTTTTTCCCCAGGAGGTTCTAGAAATGGAATGAAACCTTTTATGTTCACCTAAAGTGAACTAGATTGTGACTTGGCTGCGTGTTCAGATAAATTCTTGATCCACAGATGTGATGCACTGTAAAGATCTCATTGGATGATCATGAAGTCATTTATTGTGGAGACTCTTCCTCTTACAAATGACACTCTAAAACATAGCAGAGGCTCTGAGAACTCAACTGAACTGGAATAACAGTGAATAAGCAGTCCCTGTCTTTGTCACTTTAAGTAAAAATGAGTGCCCTTAAGAAGATATTCCTTGCTGAGGAATTCCTCATGGAGAAGTTGGTTAGTCCTCAGCAGTGAGGTACAGGCACCTCCTATTTTTGGTCTGTTTTTAATCAGCTCTTCCCAGAAGTCTCCCTCCCGCAAATCAGGGAGAGTGATGGTGCAGGTAATGTTGTGTTCCCTATGATCTTGTAGAGCTCTGCCTACCAGGGCATTGAAGTAGTGTTATGAACTCCAACAGAACTGGTTAGAATAACATAAGAGACAGTCATGCCAGATCCTTGATTTACTTGCATAACGTTGTTTTTACACTTCTGTAAGATAGGGCTGACCCAGGTAGTTCTCAAGCTGTCTTTAATGGCAGCGTATGTTTTATTGAAGTAAGGCACAGACAGCGGACGGAGCAGGTAAGCCCACTGAAGTGCAGAAAATCCGTTGCCTGTGTGCTTATGGTCATTTGCCTTGAACAGCTGGCAGTAAGCACGTTCTCCTTTTTCAGATTCTATGCCTGTCAAAGATCTGACTTCACACTTTTGTTCTGAGCAGCAAAACTACAGCCATAGTTAGGCAGCAAATCTCCTAGTATCTAGCAACATGTGGGGGAGGACCTGCCATTTGTATGGATAGTTGGATCTCAGGAGGGGTCTAGCATAAAAGCAGGCAGGGCTGAGGCTCACTGAGGGATAGGAGAAATACCGTTGCAGTACAGACCTCGTCGGGGTGTCATGTTCCTCCGGACAGACTCAGCATCCCTGTGAGATCAGATAGGCTGGGGGAAAAAAGGCAGGCAAGAGTCAGTGAGGGCAAGACAGACACTCAGGCTGTCCTGCTGAGGCATCATTTACCCAAGCATGCACTGATGCCTTGCTCTTTAAGTAGCATTGTGATGCTGTTAAATAGTGATACTTATTTTCATCAGTAGGGTCACAGTTGCGAATGGCATCCCCTACCTTTTTGTCTAATTTCCTGTTATAATTACATAGCAATTCTTGTATAATAATGCAATATAAAGGCATAACTTTTGGAAGTGTGGTGAGAACTCCACATTTAAGACTTCAAACTGATTCCTTCCTGAAGGTTTTACCAGGTCTTAGCTTTTTGGAAAAAAGGCTATACAGCATATCCATGCTGATTATCAGAGTGACCCACATGGCTTCAGGCCACGATCTTTTTAAACATGGTCATAGACATCCACATCTGGAATCAAATGGTCAGGGAAGAAATGGGAGCCTTGAGCTGTGGCTTCCCCACATCTCATTTCAGATAGCTGCAGCAGCATATGGTGGCAATTAGTTTCTGCCTTAACTTCAGGAGTGCTTTTGGTACCTGTTTGTGGTAACATAGCCTCGTGGTAGTAAGTGCAGAGTGTAAAGTCTGCCTCTAAGGTCAAGTATAGTTGCAGATGATAAAAGGCGCATCAGACTATTGCTACTACCCGAGAACCCCATGGGAATGTGAAGTCCCAGCGGACCTGTGATTGCGTACTATTCTGGCAAAAGAAGCCCTAGTTCTTGTAAATGTGTAGTATCTACTTCAGGTCATGTGTTCCACAACTGAAAGAGTCATGGGCTTTCTTAGTCTGTAGCTGTTTTCCTTTCACTCAATTCCATGTCTCAGGGAAACAGCTGAGACTGTAGAAGCCAGATTTAGTCCTTTAGGTTTGAGTGTCAGGTCATGAGCATCCCAGCTCAGTATCTCTCATCTTCCTCATTCATCCTCATGATCTCATCAAGACTGTTTGTCATTGCGGCTTCAAACACAATAGATGAGATCCTGAAAGCAGTTTTAGAGCGCTGCTCTTTGCGATGGGGGGAAAATAGTGAACGAAAACCTGTTGTGTTAATCCCCAAGAGCAGGGAAATGGTCTGGCATGGTAACCTGCAAAAATGCATCACAAGAACCTATGGAAGAGGAGAAGAAACCTGCCAGTCTGAATGTGATGGTCCTGGACAAACTCTAGGGCTAGCCAGTCAGAAGCATGACCCTCTGAGCAAGGGAGCCCCCCAGAGGATTGTGGAAACACTGAGAACATGATCTCTTATAGAGGAAAAACCCTGCTGTAGCTCTAAGGATGTCATGGACCCTGGCAATGGAATTATGTAATTAAATATTCCTGAAAGCCCTAACCAGGGAAGCTACTGGCAGACATGGGAGGTCTCAGAGAGAAAACATGAGTGCTGTGGAGTTCAAGTAGTCCTATATCAGGAGGAACAAAAGTGTTGTCTTTATGGATGATGAAGTCTGTCAATAATAGTCTCGGAGGCTTTGGTGCTCTATCTGACATAACCCAGTTTTCAGTAAGTAGCATGGAGAAGTGTGCCCATGAGGATTCCTGGATTCACTTAATCATGGGACATGTGCAGAAGTATCCTTCAACAAGAATGGGCATTTTTGCTCAGGTGCTACCCGCTTCCTCACCCCATAAAACTGTCTGCAACGAGCAAACGCACTATGCATCAGGTTGATTGGAACGATATAGGCCAGTCTGAAGGCAAACAAGATTGAATAACTTCTGCGTAGTTACGTAACTGGATGATGTTGGCAATACACAACAGATGAAGTCAGGTTATGTATTAAGGAACATTGACCCAAAGGACAGTAATCATCTTGTGAAACGCCAGCCAGAAATTCATGTCTGCTCCACGCCTCCAGTGTCTCCCAACCCTCCCTGCAGGGATGGTGGGGTCAGGCGGAGTGAGAACATGCAACATACAGAGGCGCTGAGCTGACTTTGCTATCAAGGTGATGTTTTTCTTTGGATAGCTGCTTGTTCGCGGGTATGATGCCTGGGGTTTCCCTGATGGTCATGGATTGTTTTTTTCAAAGGTGGCCTTAGCTTTGAATCTTGGCTTTTTCCAGCATTTCACACACTCAAACCAGTCTAGGAGTACCTGTTATTACAGCTGATATAAACTGCTTGATTTGAGATGCTTGAAGTTCAGTCTGAATCTTTGCTGCTCTGGTTCTAGCAGAGCAATTTGAGAAATCACGACCTTTTTGTGTTTTGCTGGGAGAGTTTAAAAAGGTTAGAAACTTTTTTGGCAAGATGTTTGAAGCTGACCTGAATCATCAGAAAACGTTTCAGAAACCTTCCTGCAGATTCTTCCTTTCAAAACACAGGCCCTACTGACATAAAAACACAGATAAATATAGCAGCTATTGTTTGCAAGCTATTGTAAAATAATACAGCATTAGTGTGACATCATGAGACTCTGCAGCCAGATCCTCAGCCCCTAATACACATATGAGAACAGTTGTTCATTGCAGATGGGGAGAGTGACTGGTTCCAGATATGATATCACAGCGTGAAATGTACAACATTGTAAATAGGATTTTCATAGGCACAGATAATAGGGCCCATCTGCTTTCTAAGATAAACTTTGGGAGTTCCTTGCTTGAAGGAAAGGGCTAAAGTATTTTAATGCTCCTTGACGTAAGAATTCTAATGCTGGTCATAATTAGTGCATATAAAATGTAGAGGTACCCAGTGCGCTGTAAACATAGCAAGACTTTGCTCCTTTATGTATTTGCTTGAGCTGGGTGTCCGTGGGCGCATAGCTGCTTAGGCACCTTGTGGGCCGTGGATGCAAAACTTTATTTTTCACGCGCATACTGGGCGTTTGCACCTGGCTGATTGACAGCTGTCCCAAACTATCCAAGGAGGGGGGATTCTCCAGAGTAACACTGTGCTGTTGGATAGATTCTGGATATGGGAATTATTTATTTAACTCATTGTCAAGCAAAGCAGCCATCCCTTTTCATTTATTCCTCTCTTGTGGCTCTCCATAGCAGCTTCCTTTACTAAAAGTGGCTAATTCTGGGAGAGATGGCCCCCATTCTGTCAGTGGGCACCAGTGCTAATAGAGGCTGATAACGGCAGGTTAGCTCTCTTTGCCTGAGCGTAAAGTATTGCCAAGGTTGATCCCAGTGGGTCGTCTTGTTTTTTTTGCCATTGTGCTGGGTAGTGATTGCCATGTGGCCAGTGTGCACATTAATACTAGTTAACATAAGGTAAAAATAAGACATTACAGAAAAGCACCCAAATAAGATTTCATGAATATAGACTATGAGGTGCTGGTATTTCCAAACTTAAGCAAATAAATACCTAAGCAGATAAAACCAATGGAAAACCTTCATAAATTTGCAGATTCTTCTTCAAGTCAGCAAGACTTTCACATGCAGTCAGCTTTATTTTCCTATTGTCTGAATGTTTCCCAGAATACATAAAAAAAATTATATGCTGCAGTAAATTTTTAAGGAAGCAGTTCCTGTGAGAGGTTCCTATGATTGCTTAACACAGAAGTGCAAACAGATGGAATCTGTTCATATAACAAATTGGCCAACATTATTTCAAATATACAAATGAAGAAAGTTTAAAATTTTCAGAGCAAAGCAAAAGATTTTATGAATGCAGATGCCTAGTTAACTGAGTTGTGTTTCCATAAGAATCAAATGCTGTCATTTTTAACTACCACCTGAATCACAGCTCCCAGGACCCTCTTGGGGTGGAAACAGCACATAGCTGGTAACTCACTGTTCAGCTCTCCCTTTCTCTTGTTAACTGAGGCACCTCAGTGCAAGCAGAAAATGGGTTGGTTTATTTTGGAGGGGTCATAGGTACTTGTTGCAATGAGTTGAACCCTGAGTTGGCAGATAAAGTCGAAGTAGATACACCTAGGGCTTTCAAATGTTTTAAAAATGGTTTGACTTTAAAAGCATTTAAACAGTATTTAATCTTTTAGACCTTAAATGTTTGTTTTTGGAAAATCCTTTCAAATCAACTTTGGAAATGTTCTTTATCACTGAGTTATTGCTACTATGTCTACTGGAACAGCGAGAGCCCCATAAGGCTCGCACCTCCTGCCATGTTAATGCAGCAGGTGGCCTTTGCCCGTTTCCTCCTATCCTCCAAAATAAGAAAAACCAATATTTTCCCTTTCCAAACCAGAGCAAAACAAACCGTTTCCGATTGTCAGTTTGTTAATAAAGTTGGTGAAACCTTTAGACTCAGGAGAAAATGTGTGAAGGGAGCAGGAGGGCTTGGATCCTCAATTCATCTAGTGGCAGCAGCTAATGATTCAACATCTCTTTAGTGGCAGGCTGCAGTAGATCAGCTTAAGCCTATCATGAAACTACCTTTTGCCTTGAAATTGCTCGGATGCTCAGTTGCCAAGAATTGCACTATATAATGAAAATTTAGATGCATCTTTCATGTTTCACAGTAGATATATTACAGCTCTCTAATTAAACTGATGTTATATAAAGTTAATAAGATTCATGCGTAATCTTTCTTCTTCTTCTCCTCTTTTTTAAGGGACCCTTGAGAATAAATCCTAAGAAATACCATGAAGCCTTCGTTCCATCTCCAGTAAGTGTAATTATATAATGCTTTGCAGTTCATAAGCGAAAGTGTATTAAGATAGGAGTTATGCTGTTTATGAAAGGTCACTCGGAGGTGAATGAGTTGCAAATAAATGAACATGATCTGGATTTTTAAAATCAAATATTCACAAACAAATCTTACTTTTCCACACTGCAGAGAGCTTAGCATTTGCTGAAATTGGGGATACAAATGTGTCCCACAGAAGCCAGCTGAACTCACGTTCGAGGACCACCAGATAGTGTAATCGTAAACCCTTGGTTTATGGCTATTGAGGTTTTATAGATTTTCCACTGATTTAAGTTAATCTTCGCTAAACAAATGTGCTCTCTGTTTTCGATCTGCTGCATGAGCTAATTTGAAAAGTCATTCCAAAAGTAATGTGCATGATTCCTTTTCATGTGCCCGCTTTTACATGAACTGTATATTGGTTGGCTTGGGATGTGCTCACATGGGACTGCTTCATGCCTCTTCTTTCTTCTTTCCTTATTTTGACAGAAAAGAAGGGCCCTTGTAATTTCAAGGGCTTCCAGTAGGGAAGGTGACCTCACAGCTGGCACAGCCAAAGCTTTTTATCTGGAACTGACTCGGTCAAAATGTTACTGTCAATGAGAGAGAGAGTTTCATATTGACATGTTTTGTTGGAATGGGGAGGAGAAGACAGGGCTTGCACTGAGAGTGAAACACTGACTCTGTCCCTGCTGCTGCCAGCACTATTGTTTTGGAGTTTGGATTGAATGTTTTGGAATTTGTGGTAGCATCAGTTCATGCTGTTCATTGGGGATAATGATTTGGAGCCCCTTTTCTTAGAAGATGACTGGCATTCCAGAGGTGGAGGGTGCATGAAGTGCCTTCTTAAGATTAATTGGAGGAAAAAGTACAGAACAGCTCTTTGGTACTTCAGTGAAGTAGCACTGAGAGTGTAAGTGGGAAAGGAACTGTGATGCTTTCTCTACATGTGGCCTCAAAGGTGAAGCAAATGTAGGCTGTTAAAAGGTACTCTCTGCACTTACAAAAGGCAAGGTTAAATGTGGTGTCTGGCTACACATGCAAGTTTAATTGGATGTGAAACTTTACACCTAATTTCTCATGGAGCCCAGCTGTTGCCTCATGCACTGTTCTGCATGTGGGAATACCCCAGTAAAAGGAGGATTGGTTGAGGTTAGTATCCCATTCAGCCTTTTACTTTTTCTTTCATTTCTGGAGCTGAATCACAGAACCAGCCTAATCACAAGTAGAGTCAGCGCTTGGGTGAAGGTGAACGTGGCTGATGTGGACATTGTCATTGTAAGGGCAGAGAGACACTAGGAAGCTTATCCTTCATATAGTGTTATTTGCTACTGAGAGTAGGAGGAGGGCTTGCAGCCTTGGTGTTCTGCAGGACTTCATTGCCAGATGATGCAAGAGCTACAGCTGTGAAAAATCACCCTTCCTCTCCTGCTGTTGACTAGGGCACTTGTACTCCTTTCTGTTGAGCTCTCAGTTGGCTACAACTTTATGGAGTTCAAATACAGCAGCTGTTCACCTTTCAACACCAGAAGTCCCAGAGTGTTTCTTGCTGCAACTGTGCTCTGTCTGCTTGTCTCATTGTTGCATGAAGAGTTGAGGGGAAGACCTAAGGCCTTTCTCTTAAAAGCGTCCCAGCAAATGGGCCCAGAGCACTGCAATCTTCACTGCGTCTTGACTTCTCAGCTCACAGCAATGTGATGTTTGAAATCATGTTTTGTCGCTTTGAAGGTTGAGGCTCCTGAGCATGAGTGATGAGCGTCTTAAATGGCTGGGCTACGATTTTGGAACGTGCTTCCAGAGCAGAAAGAACTGCAGATCTTTCTCTTGTTAGACAGGCATAGAGAGCACTGCTATTGATATTCACAGAAGGCCACTGAGGAATAAAAGCACCTTGATACCTGGAGAGGGCTGCACAAGTCCTGAAGCTGTTGCAAAGTTTAAACTGGCCCTGGGTCCATACACTGTATTACTCACAAGTGACTGTGTTGTGTTGCAATTCAGTGCCATTTAATTGCGTTAGTAACCTGAAAGGGCAGCTGTGCACAGGTGCAGAGTTGAGGACACTGAAGGAAAAAGAAGGGTGCAGAAGTGTTCTTGGAAGTGTGCAAGTTCACTCAGCAATCCTGGGCCTAGAGCTCTAGACACAGAAATGTTTCTTTTTGTAGGCAAAAATAAAACTGCTGGTCAGTTCCTAATTTCTGATGTAACAGGCATGGAAATTAATTGCTATAAAATTGCACACTATATATATATGTGAGTATATTGTTTAAGATGGGAGTAACTGGAAGCAATTCAAGACAAGACTCTTGCATAGTCTGGACATGCAGCTTTAATTTGCTGGTGTGACACATCAGGTGCCTTGATAAGGGGTGGAGGAAGGGGCCCTCCTTCTGTTTTCTTGGACACAGAAGGAGAAAGAAAACAGGAAAAAAATGTAGAATGAGAAAATTGCCACAATTGCCAGCCTGTGACCTGCATCACAGCAGCTATATGTACAGATTTAAAAAAAAAAAAAAAAAAAGCACTTTCCTTAAAGGTAACTTTGAACTTTTCTTATATATGTGGTAGATTTAGGTTAGGAGTTGGAGAAGGGAAAACATGGGGAGAAAAAAGGAATAAGACCATGTGTAAAAAATCTGGCTTTTTGAAAAGAACAGTTTCCAATTTGAATTATGTTGGTCCAAGAGGCTTTGCAATTTTTCTGCATCTTGTCATGGGAGGCAGCTTTCACACAGCTGTTGAGCTGCTGCTGCTTTTCTTTCTAAGAGTAATTTGCTCTCTTGGAGGATGGCCTTAGCTTCACATCATGGCATGCTTCTGCCATTTTATTGTTCTGGTATCTAAGCAGAGTAAGATATTTATGTGATATTAAGGCTCGTGTTTTCAGGTTATAAAATAAGTTTTTCTTGGAGGCTGAATATACTGCTAGGCATTTGCTCTTCAGGAGTGTGTGTCTGAGAAGTCACTAAAGTTGTGATTAAGATGTTATTTTTCTTGAGGCTTTTTTTGTTTTGCTGTGATGAAAGAAATCAAAAGCTTTAAGTTTAAAAAAAAAAAAACCCTTTTCTTCCTTTTTGTGCCTCGAAACGGTGGAAAGAGCTCTCTGTAGAAAAGTTGTGTTGAGTGCTCAAGTTGATAATAAATGCTCATACTGCTTGATGCGTTCATGGCACTGTAAACAGCCACATGGAGTTCTCCATGTCCTGAATTATGAGGAAACAGAAATGAAAACAGGAAGAACACTGTAGATAATTAGCCAAAAAGGACAAAATAGGCAGTCATTTAAAAACCGAAACCTCTGGGTTGACATCCTTAAAAAGCTTCATCTTTATTCACCCCCACGAAGAAAATCTTTCAAATCAAGTCTAGATTAGCAGAATGCCAAACATATTTAGGGCAGATAATCATGGTTCATAAAATTAATAGAGGCTCCTGTGCAAGGATTTTATCACAGCATATTGAGAGAAGGTGTCTTAACATGTCTGTTACCATAGAAGATCTTCTGGTTTGCACTTGGCACCTGTGGTCACCATTTTGAATCTGTTCTAACAGTAGTTGTGCCAAATACAGAATATGTAGCGCTACCTCATTTTTAGAAAAGAAGCTGTGCCTCCCTGGCCTCTGTGCAGGCCACCTTCAGAGGACAGCTTGTGGATCTTTGTGCTGCTCATCCCTTTCACGCTGCTTTCCGAACTCGCCCAGGAGAGTCGCGTGGGGGCCCTTCGCAGAGACTGTCCTGTAAACGTGTTCCGCATAATAGCGCCTATAGGGCTTGAGGTGGGAACTTAACATGGGAAGAACTGAGACTGCAGAAAACTGTCTAGCTATTCCTGAGAGTAACTGTAGAGGAACTGAGCAGAGTTTACAGACAATACATTTTGAAGGCTTGGCTCTGTCTTGAATAAATACTGTGGAACTACTGTGCTGGCACGAATTCACAAAGGAGGTTATTTGCTGAAAGACGTTGCATATTGGAGGGCATGTGGTGAATCCATTTCATTTCTACGCACAACTGCAGGATGTTTGTCTCCCCAGGGCGTGTGTCGTCTTTGAGTGTTTTAAACTTCATAACAACTGTAACTTAATATGTTTTGGTCTGGCATTTATTTTTCTTGCTCTTTTTCTAGGATGGGACTCGCGATATTTTTATCGACGGAGTGGTTGCTCGCAATAGAGCTCTGAATGGTGACATTGTGGTAGTGAAACTGCTTCCCAAGGAGCAATGGAAGGTCAGTTCAGTGTATTTTTCTGTGATCTGACAGAGTTTATTATTGTTTCCTTCACTACGTGTAGGATCTTAGCAGAGAATAGAGAATTTCTTACAAGTCAGATTAGCTAAATTATGGTTTATACTGCTGTAGGTTAAAAAGCTTTATCCTTTGCAACATTTGGAAGAAGCGGTATGTAAAACATTGAAGTTTCACTGTTTGCACGGAACAATCTTCTATATCGCTTTGTGGAGAGGTCTGTAGTTTGACCTAAAGGCTAATTTCAGGGCATGAGTGTCAGAGGTGACTTTTGATGTCTGTTACTAGTTGTCTTCATGCGGTGGCATTGGACAGCACAGCTGTAATTAGTTATATGCAATTGTTCATATATTTGAAGTGTGCTATTCACACAGCTTTAGTAACGATGAACCCTCTCTAGTTTGTGAGTCCCCAGTCCGTGGAAGACTCATCTTGTTCCGGCTCCAGATCTCACAGCGGTACCTATCTTTACATGAATGAAGATTACGCAAAATAGCTGGAGCAATGCAAACATGGGGCAGTCTGTTTTTCATTTTCACGTTCGAGAATTTCACTCACTCTGGGTTTTTCCTTTTACTGATCAAGCTTGGAAAGTCTTTTCAGACATCTAGGTGATTTTATTTTGTTTACAGGTGTCTATCTCTAATCACCTTTATGCATGCAGAGTTCTTACTCTTTTTTTCCAGTTGCTGGGAGATGTGAGCTACAGTTAGCGCTCGTAACTTGGGATTTTACATGTGAACACAAGAGACCTGCCACAAATTATATTCCAAACAAGATTTTTGAATTCTTCTTGAGAATTTAAAGGCTCTTGTATATCCTTTGCACAAAAGTAGTCAGGACACTTCCAGCAGGGTGGGAACTGGTCTGAACTACTTCAGCCTGGTGCTTTGTGCTCATTCTGGCTATCTCCCTACCTTTCTTTGAAGCTGCATGATGTGGTTTCAGGCATGCAAATGCAAGGTCTTCAGTTTGGTTATTCACTGAACTTATTACCTTCCCTGTTGAAATCTAACAGCAATTGGAGTCATGCTTTGAAATGCTGTGGAACTTCTCTTCCTTTTAAGTACGCATAAAATGAGTAAATGATCTAGGTATATATTGACACATGTAAGTGTAAAACTACATTATGCGAAAGGTAATCATAAGTAGGAACTAAAGCATTACAGATAGAGCCACATGCAAATATAGGAGAGACCTCTTTGAAATACAGTTTTGAGGGTCAAAGCAAAATTTCTTTGATAGCTATTTCAGAGCACAAATCTGAGTTCACAAGACCTGTGGTAATTACTATATAAGTTTGGATCATCAAATCCATATGCATAAATTATTGTTTGTATTAGACAATTTTATATAGTTGGAAAAATGGAATAGTTTTGGGACTTGCACCATTTGCCAGGATCTGCCAGCACAAGGGCTTCTTTGTAGATTTGATACAGATTGCCTGATCTGGAAAGTTTGTCTGTAGTTTTCCTATTATATCACTATCTCTAAACAAACATAATGCTTCTCTCTTGTATCCTCAAACCTTCCTATCTACAACAGTAATGTTCTTCTAAGCATAGATTGGTAGTTTTATAAGAAGGGTTCAGAGTATTCTCCGAGTTCTGGGCAAATGCTGCAGTAAATAAAACTGCTGGAGAAATGGTGTATGACTGCAAGGAGGCACTTCAGAAGACTTCATTTTTTTTGTACTATTGATTACGATTCTTCTATGGTGAATTTAACCTTGCCAAATGAAGCAGCCGGAACATGCCAGTCATGTTTTCAGCCACACAGGTGTTGCCCTATGTAATCTCATTTTTTGTTTCTTGCCATCAGCAACTTGATCAGTGATGACATTCCTTTCCCCCTCTTCCCAGAGTCTCCTCCTATGCACTCATGTTTGTATGAATTCTTTGGGAAAGGTGCCACTAAGTTGCACTGAGAGAGACTGCATTTTGCCGAGCAATTCATACTGATTAATGATAAACCGTCACAAGCTATTTTAGGTTCTTTTCCATTTGTTTAGTCTCACGCTGCTGCAAAGCTGCCACATGGGTATCTTGAGGGTTTTCTCCTTCCCATTTGGCCTTTTGTAGCAAGCTGAACAGCTTCAATTGTCTCCTTAAAAAATGTAAATCAAATGTATAGTATAATTGATGCTCTCCAAGGAGACTTTACAGACTCTGCATGTATGGATTTGGTAGGATTGAGATTTGCAAGCTGATCGTTTTTATGGTTCACTATTCTCAACTCATTAGTTTATGCTCCACTGAGAACTGAGCTGCTGTTGTTTTTTGGTTTGTTTTTTTTATTTTTTGCTGGTAAGCCTGTGTCTTGCACAAGATAAGGTTGTTAATATAGCAGCCTGATGGGTCTGTGCCTTCTGCGTTTCAAGCACCCTGCATGGCCCCCAGATGCTCTGAGGGGAGATCCTCCCTTTTCTAGTTGCAGATGATTCCTGCCATGGACTTTCTAAGTGTGAAGTCCCAGTGTACTGCTGCATCCAAGCAATGGCAGGACTTTCTTAGTGGGAACCTCATTTCAATTTACCTGTGTGTAAATGAGAGGAAGGAGGAAATGTTACTGGTAAAACTAGGGATTTTGGATACAGAAATCTGTATGTTTGCAGGAAGCTTTGAGGACATTGGGAACTGCTTTGTACCCAATGAGTCAGTTTTAATGGGTCTGAGTGCCTGTGAGAGAGGCACTCTCTGGAGAGCAGTTCTCCCAGGGATAGACTGGGTTCTCCTGAGCCTGTAGCAGCAATAACATCTCACAGGCAGGTATAAATGGCAGTGAAACATAAAGGAATGTTGAGATACTCTAGATGTGTGGTTATGCTTTTATGTAATATCTTCTAGAGAGGAAAAGCAGTATTTTCTTCATCCAGCCTTCTACCTCCTGGCTCAGTAGTGGGAAATTTGTCAGGCTTGAATTTCTCAACATCATGTCCTTCCCAGTGTGCGCATCAAGTAGTTGGATGAGCTACTGTGGTCTTTCCTGTGCTTATTCTGTCTGGTCTTAAAGCTCCATTTGTTCATACATCCTCTGGGAGAGCTACTTGCTGTTCAGTGATGATCAGTTTGTCAGTTCATATTTCTGTGCTTACTATAAGCTCTGATCAAGAGCCAACAGTTTCAGTGTGGCACCAGTTGCTTGAGAAACAGACGTTTTGTCCTGGAATTTTGTTATCTTGTGCTCCTGAAGAAGGTGGCCCTTGGTTTCCTGCCACAATAGAGTGGTATGTATTGCAGTGACCGCATTTGGAGGCTGTGTTTCAGAAGTTCCCCTCCTGTCCTTTTGCCTTACACCTTGGGAATATTGAGGTACTATGGTAACTTTCAAATATTTAGCTTTTGCAAAGTAAGGCATTTGACTTGGACTGTTTTTTCAGGTACTTAACCTACTCATAGCTTATGAAGTCGGAGGGATCATTGTGGTCAGCTGGACTGTCCCCTTCCTAGTTCAAGCTGTAGTGTTTCCCTGAATCTATGCCTTTATCTTCTGGAAAAAACATTGTGATAAAAGATATCCAGTGATGGAGAGTTTACCTCAGTCCTTGTTGATTACCCTGATAAAGAAAAAAAACAGTGCTTTATTTCTTGACTGATTTTTTTTTTTTCCCCTACTTTAACTTCCACCCATGGGTTCTTACTATGTTTTATAGAGTTGTACTTGCATCAATCTCAGGAGCTTCAATTATACAGTGGCATAATTAGTGGACGGCAAAAAATGTTGATATGATGATTACAGCAATATTTCTGTAGCTCATCAAGGAAGGAAGCAGAGTGTCAATATAAAAAGATAAAACTGACATGTGTTTTCTCGTAGCCTATTTTTACTCTTTTACCTTCTTCTTAATTGCCAGATAGAATTTGTTTAATTTCGGGTATCTATTTTGGTTTTTCTTGCAAGATGTGATTCCTTTGGTGGAAGAAAATAGCATAATAAGTCACTTGATATCACTTGGGACTTAGATTCTTGGCCCAATCTCTGGTGCTTTTAGAATAGTAGTTTATAACGTGGAATGTTTTTCATGACAACCGTCTCATGCATTGCATGCTATGGTTGAAATTTTAGAGTCTTAGTCTGAAAATAGTACCCAGGCGAGTATTTAATGCTGTGTATTTGACTCATTCTGCTCAAGACTGTCCGTCTGAAAAGATTTGGGGTCCAGACCCTATATCGCTTGCTACCGTAGGCAGGACATGTCTCAGATTCTGCGTCTGCTCGTAGCAGAGGTACATTAATAATAAACGATTAACCACCAATTTCTCCAGAAATCAATGCTTGTACGTGGTACCTGCTGTCATTGCTGTTGCTTCATGAATCATTTCCTCCTCAAAGTGCTCCTTTGCACTATTTTCAGCTGGTTCTATGGATCTTGTCAGAAGGTCTCTGAGGTCAAGGATGTAGAACTGTTGGTTGATGTATGATGTGTGCTGCTGGATGACAGGTCCAGCATTTTAGTCATGAAGTGTCAGAAATAATAGAAATAGTCCTTTTTTATAGCCCATGAAAGCACATGTTCTGTTTGGTGCTCTGCAGTGTCAAACATAATAAGGCAGCAGGAGATCCTTATAGCTGGCTCTTAGAGCCATGCATCAGAGAGAAATACTTCAACACTTTCCATACAGAAGACAAGCTACAAGTCACTTTTCGCAGGTGTGGTGGTTATTGACATAATTACCAACAAACACAGAGAAGGAACAATTTGATTTGAGCAGATGTCACAAATATCATCGTGTACAGTATGAACAGTGCTACATATCCTGACAAGCCACCACGTCCGACTGTTGGTGTAAACCTATGAACCATTAGTTGTCCGGAGGGGATGCTAGCTTTGAATTTGCTGAAGTGAATAATGATTTATTTCAACCAAATTCTTTTGCAAGTCAGTTTCTTCTCAAAATCTCCTTGCTAATGTAAGGGTAACAGTAACTCAGGAGGGGATAGGGTTCTTAGAGGGTTATCACAGCAATACTGTTTGAGTCTAACAATCAAGAATGTTGTTTGGAAACATTACATTCATAATAAAAAAGAAATCTGGAGAAGTCATTATTGAAATAGTAAGTGTTCTGGCACGTTAAAAGCGTTCAAGTGTAATTCATGATATCCAGGAGTAAAGTGGGAAGCCTAAGAAGCCAGCTAGGAATATGTCCAGAAAAGCAGTTCTCTAACAAATCTGAAAGGTCGGTGGAAGCTGCGGGGAGAAAGGGCAGCTTTTCTTATTATTGTTTTGCTGTAGACTTCACAGTGAGGGCTGCAAGTTGAGGGCTGCGTATATGCATGTGCACACCCTCCCCGCGCTCTTCTAGGGAAGCCCCCAAGCCACAAATAGGTGGAAGCTGGATAAGCTTCATTACACGCTTACTTTCTTCTTGTATCCTTCTCTGGATATCCATGCTTTGTTCTACAGTGTTGGGTTTGATGGACCTTTACTCTGAGCTGGCATGGCTCTTTCTGGGCTTTGTTTAGCTCCAGATTGGCCAGGTTTAGAATAGTAATAAGGAAGATGGGCAGTAAAAAAGTTGAAATAATAGGAAGTGTTTCTCATTGAGAGAGATGTGGCATTAAATTTACTCTTCTTTTAGATACTGCTTTCACATTTTGTTAATCAAATATCACTTGAAGCGAATGCGACAAAGTCTTAACAAGGTGAGTTTTAATAGCAAGAACTGCCATGCTTTTTATGGTATATAAAGATAGGATTGCTAAACTGACCTGGGTTGTGTGAGATTGCTGTGACACAGTGCCATGGAAGGGGTGCTCCATTTGTCCCTTCCCTCCCCCAAATATGCAAAAGAGGGAGGCAGAAATACCAGCTTTTTGGATGTTGCAGGCAATCTTATTTTTGCTATCAGTACCTGCCTCTGTCTTTGGGAGAGCCAAAAACAGGATCCCAAATAACAAAGAGACAACAAAGGTGCAGCATTTTGGGACAATTTTGTGTCCTTTTAATCCTTCCTCCTCTGGGATTGGAAAGATTAATATTAGAAGGCTAGGTAGGAACCCGGGGGGAGGCTTCTATTTATTGACTGATTGCATCCTGTCTTACTAGTGCAAAATTACGTTACAGATGTGCTTTGTCTGCATAGATGCAGAATCAGACAAAAACGTTACCCTTAGGTGATTAGTCAAGCATTAAATAATCATTTGTCTCGGGCAGTTGCATGTGGTCAGTTGTTATACCCCTCACGGGAATAGGGGTGGATAAGCCCCTGGTGACATGTGACCCACGACCAAATTAAATGCCACTAAATGTCAGTGTGTATTCCTGGAAGAACTGCATTTGGAATGAAAGGGAGTGCTCGTGGGGGCATCTGAACTTACTTTAGAAGAGGAGTCAGGCCAACATGTAATACCTGATCCTCTGTTACTACTCTTTCTTTATATTCATGCAACCAAGAAAAAAAAAATCTAGTACAGCAAGTTGTTTCCTTTAAGAACTAACTTTTCTTTAAGTGATTGTTTTAAACTCTGTTCTTCCAAGTCTTCTGTAAATATGCACACATCACACTAGATTATTTTTAATCCAATCTCTTACATAACCACTATCATTTAGGACTTTTCTTAGACCTTGGTTCCTGTGGAATTAGTATTTCTTAGAACTGTTTGCTTTTTGCCAGTTTGGAGACTTATTTGATGATATCACATGAGTATTTGGAGCCCACACCTTATAAGAGAGAGTCAAGATACCTGTTCTTGTGATGAGATTGTTTTTTGGAATGTCACGCACAGTAAACTTGCTTAACTTTTTATAAACACTTTCTTGAAAGACTGTCCAGTTTTTTGATAGTTTTAGTTTCTTTCAGATCCACGTAATTAGCAGTAAGTTTAAATAAAGTACTAATGATAAAAGTCCCATCTGGCCTAGAAATTGTACAAAGAATGTTGTATTATGAAGAAAGGGCTCAAGTGAACGAGGTTGGTTGGTTGTTTCACTGTCAAGCCAAATTAGAGGCACAGTCTCCTTAAAAACAAACCAAAGAGCTACTGTGACAATAGAAAGCTGTTAATCTTCAAAGTCCCTAGAAGAAGTGCATTTGGAAAGCATCCTCAGTTCTGAAGAGGAGGAGGAGTGTTACCTATCTATTTGCATTTTGTTCTTGTTATCGACTGGCAGAGAGACAGCAGTTGACCACAGTATTTACATATGTGGTCAAAACTGCTAAGGCTGGCTCATTAGCTCTTTTCCCTTATTTCCTTAACTCATATTTATTTTTCTTAAAAGCGTAAATCCACAGGGTTGGGAATCTGAAGTACAGGTGATTTATGTACATGGAGAACTGCAGCAAGCGGAGGAGAGGTGGAAGAGTTGTAAGGATTTTCCTACAGCAGGTTCTTAGAGCAAGATGTGAGATCCCATTTATAACTAAGTGATCCTTGAAGACAAGGAAGATATTTGTCCTCACGGATGGAATGCCCTAGCTTTGTTGGCAGAAAGTAATTTGCAACTGTCCGAGATAAAGTTGACCCTCCAGTCTAATAGTCTTGAGCACAATATCAGTGTGCTGTTAGGTTCAGAAGTCCAGGACAGTTGTGCCTTCTCCCAAATGCCATTCCTGTGTCGTCTTCCAGACAAGACATAGTATGGCCAGGCTGAGGAGAACTCCTGGCCTCTCGCTCCCTCCTTTCCTGGCTTTATGACATTATGGGGAGGGTTCCCTTTTCTTTGATTTCTGAAGCTAATGTCATAACTGCTAAGCACATTACAAGAGCTGGGAACAGATCTGTTCCTGGTGTACCATCATACTGTGGAAGGTAGCCAGTGATTTAGAAATCAGGATGTATGTGTTTGTATACATCAACAGCAGTTTTCTTAACATTGCTAGCATGTTATAAGAATATCTTACTTTAATTATACTTGGTATTGTCCTTGACGCAATTTACAAATCAATGCCCTTTATTTCTGCAGCGCCTTGAAGAATTGCAAGCGATTCTTTTAATCAAGTTTCTTGTTTAAAAGGTGCCATTCAAAGCACTGACAGATGAATTAAAATTCTTCCTAATTATCTTTTCCAACAAATTCTTCACTGCTTTCAGCAGTTGTGTACTTGACATCATTACTCAGTGTGTGCTTGCTGATAAGACAACTGCTATGTGTTTTGAAGGTCCCAAACTCTATTGGGACTTTCCAGTTTCTGTCCCAGCTTTAACTACCTGGAGGCTTTTAAGAAAAGATTTGATAATGACTCTAGAAAAATATTGCAGGACAAACTGGTGATCTACCAGACTATGCAGAAAAAGGCAGTCACTTTTATATGTCTCCTTGCTTTCCCACTGTGTTTCTATTGGTTTACTTTTGTTTTCTCTGTTCTGTCAGGTCAGGCAATAACTGGTTCAGAAAAGTAGGTCTGTATGTCTGTTAATGTTTGTTTTTTTTTTTGTTTGTTTGTTTCCAGAGCGCTAATGATTCATCCGTCTTCAGCAGTATTATCTCCTGGGGTTGAAGCCTTTCTTTGTTTTTAGCTTTATCTAAATTATTTTAAAACAGAGCTGTGCCAAAATACATGTTTTTAATTGAGCAGCCCTGGAAGTGTGAAAATGAAGACTTGGCACGGTCTAATTTGCGCTTGTATATTTTGGTCGCAGCAAGTGACTGGCTAAGAATTCCCCAGATGTCATTCTCTGTTCTGTCTGGAAAAAATCCTCTTCTAGGTTTCTGCTGGATGGCTCTGTAAAGGTGCATCTCCTCCTGCAGTACTTGTTGGTGCTTGGAAGTCCCAGCTGTAAAGCTTTTGCTAATTAGCTAGTTGTCATGATGTCTTTCTATTCTTGTTCTCCTGGGGTTTTGCTTGTCTGTTGGAATGAGTATTGTCCACTTTTGTCTGTAAGCTGTGCAAAAATGGGCACATCTTGTAATGTGGTCTTTTAAAGCTCATTCTGGCATTATGTTTACCAGGTTGCTACTATCTGGGAATAGACCACAGGAGCTGTGTGAAGTGGGAGTGCTATTTCAGTACCTTCCCCTTCTTCCACCCTAGTGATTGTATGGGCGGCTGGGGTGGAGGGTGTTCCGCTAAAAGCGTTTAGCACAGCAGCCAGCTAACCTGCCTCTAAGCCCTACTTGGAATTCCCTTTAAAGGAGGGGAGGGGTGAGGAAATCTTCTGGCATTTCATCACTGCTTTTGAGGTCAGATTGCCTGACTTCTTTTTCTTCTGTGCAGACCAGGTCTGTAGCTGTAGCCCCTTGTAGTAACTGCAACTGCTGTAATGGTTATTTAGGTCTGGATCCATAACTCTTCTCCCTTCAGGTGTGAGGATGAGAGGCTGTCCAGTGACAAACATCTCCCGTACAGGCTCCCATCCGCAACAGATTTGGGAAGAGCCTAGCTGTGCCTGACGGCTCTGTGGGACCTGTGCCTTGCATAGTCTGATTGCCCTGGGAACAGCTCGCTGCCCGTTTCAATGCAGCGTCTTTCTAAGATCAAGAGACGTCACTTTAGGCTCGCAGTCTTGGCAAAGCAGCTCTGCAACTGTGGAGCTTGGAAAATGCCTTTCAATTCAGCTGTTGTCTCACAGTTGTCCCTTAAATGTTGTTGTTTTTATAGAGGGAGTCTATGGCCTCCCTGCTAATTTCTTTCAGTATCTCCGTATTAGAGCAGTGCATCCAGGCAGAATGTACCGAGTGATCCGTTCCAGCGGCTGTGCCCTGCTGCGTCACCCAAAGCAGCAATACAGTCGTTGCTGATCGGCCGGCCTCAGTTATCGAAGAGCTGTGCAACATCTCCACCGCTGCCGCCTTCGGGGTGAGAATAAACACTCATGTCCAGCTATAGTTTATTTATCTAGCTGAGCAGGGGGTATAATGCCATGGGTGAGTGCTGTGTTGGCAAGCGGTCTGGCGCTTGAGCTCACCTCTTTGGGACTGTGTTGTACCATGTAGACATACCCCAAGGTTAATGCATGGCCATTAGTTTAATCTGGTTCAGTACAGTAGCTATACTTCATACATACTCGAGCTGTGTTTTGACAGCATGGCATTACATATCTACTCTCTCTGTTTTTTCCCCTCATGTTCCCGAAGCTTTCTCTAAAACTGTTTATTCTTTTCTTTTCTGCACAGTTGTTGAACTCTGGATGTAATATGTTTATCAGCTTAGATTTGCAGCTTGGAAACTTAATTTACCTTTTTATGTAATGCTTTATCACTAATGCATGGTAATGTTTCCTGGCAGGATATACTGTTACAGTCCATTTGTAAAAAGAAAATGTGAAAGCGGATGGCTACCCTCTTGTAAGGTTCAAAAGCTTGTAAAGCAAAAAGGGAATATGTTCTTCATGATACCTGAAATCACTTCAGTCCCACCAACCTACTTTCCCAGGGGGTGACTCCTATCAGTGGCTAAGATATAACGGAGCCCAAAGACTAGGTGTGGTGGCAGCTGCAGCTGTCAAGGAAAGGAAAGGCAGGGAGGGGGCAGCTGGCCTTGTCAGGGCAGTGTCTCCGTCTATACAGTAATTTCCTCTGGCGGAGATCTCAGGCAGACTTTGCTAGTGGTAACAAAACCACTAGCACACATCAAAACTGACTCTTTTTTTTCCCCCATTGTCTTTTTGCTGCTAAAGCAGTCTGCGTTGTCCAACGGTCAGTTGTTCAGCTGTCCGTCCTCCTCCTCCAGCAGAACCACTTCAACAAGTTAACAGTACTGGTTTTTAGGATTAGTGGCCAATTGCTGAAGCAGCCAACTTTATTGACATGGGAATGGTCCTGGGGCCTGAGGGTTGCCTTTGAGAAATTAATTGCTGTGACTGTAAACTGTTATGCTGTGCTTCAGAGCCCCGGTCCCCAAGCAATGACTTTTTTTTTAAGTGCTCTGTGAAACCAAAATAGAAAAAAGTCTACAGTTAAACTAATCTTCTCTAACAATATATAGTGATGGATTCTGAGGACCAGTGCTCCAGGGATAGGTGTTGTACAATGTGACAGACAACAAAATATACATAACTCTCTGTGCAGAGTTTTTGTGGCATTAGGAAACAGCTCCCAACACTTGCACGTTACCGTCTGATTAAACGCTGTGGTTTGACCAAGTGTGGATCGATTACCTTAGAAAGTGGTATGTACTTGTCAAATAATCTTTAGAAATTTCTCATCTTGATCCTTTTGTCTTCATAGACTTGCCTCAACACCTCTGTTGCTTGGCAGGCCACAAGTGCTTCCTGCTACCCTGCCTCATGGGTTAAACGTCATGTTGTGTGCCTTTCCTCAACCTGAACTTCATATAAAAGTGATAGATTGCACAGGTGATCCATGTCAGCTGGGTGAGGTGAGGAACAAGGATAAGAGTACATGCTTGGCTCTACCCAGCAGCCCTATGCTCTTGTCCCTGTTAAAGAAAATCTCTTCCCTCTTGGAGGATGTGGTGTGAAGGAGGTATAGAGCAGGGCTCTTAAGTCCTGTCTAACAAGAAACCTTTCTGTTCTTAGGCAATGCTCTTTGCTTAGACTGCTGTCAGCCATTCTTACAGTATCAAGTGTTTGTCCAGCTGAGTCTGTGGCTGGGCGTACTGTACGTTCTAGGAATAGGATATAAAAATTTGCAATGAAAAACATCCACGTTGTTTCCTTTTTTATAATTTTGCCACAGGTGCTGTTTTTATTAGTTGCTGCTGCCTTTTTAAAGTCTTTTTATTTCCTAGGGTTGGTCAAAATGGCATCAGAATAAATATCTTCCTGCCTGCTCCTTATCTTCTCTCTCATCTCTGAAGTGAAAAGTAATGCAGACTTATCAAAAAAAAAAAAAAAACCCTCTTTTTTCCAGGATATGACAGGGGAAGTTTTATTTAGTTCTTTATCAAGGTATACATAACAACTAAAAAACCTAAAAACAAAAACCCAAACTGTAGCACTGGTATGTTTTCTGATACATGGTTGTGAAAATAAATCTACTGATAGACTGAGATTTTGAGCAGTTTTCCTGGTAGTCTGCCTGTGCCGAAGTAAATGCAGAATAAATGAGTGAGTTTGCAACAGAAAACCCTGGATCATGCGTCTTTCATAAATGACGGTGAATATAGACAGAGAAGGATTTTTTTTAAAAAATTTTCACTGAAGAGCATTTAAACCATGCCTTATACATTAACAGCATATGCATACTTCTGTAAACACTACTTAGAGCAGGACATTTTCATGTTACAAGCTCAGAGAATTGAGTGTAACTATATACTGAAACTTGTTCTGGGCAGAAAACAGGCCTTAGAAGTTTGTTTTGAAGCCAATGTTTCATGAGCAAAATTTGGTACGTCTCTTCAGTGATTTTTTTCAATTAAATTGTACGTGTTGAAGCGGTTTCATATCAGTTTGTACCTATGGAAGGACTTAGCTGAAATGAACAATTTTCTTTTAGGATGAAGCCTTGCAAGTGATGGCTCCAGGACATAAACTTGACATGTTAGGCTTCCATTTGGGTTAGGAGAAGAGACAGAAAAAAGGAAAGACCTTAAACCCTTAGGGTGTGTTTAAACTTACTGGTAGTTTGGGGGGTTGCTCTGGAAAAGCTAATATTCATTACAAGCAAATACCACTAGAAGCTAGTAAATCATACAAGCGCACATGGTAGTTTGGTATGATAGATGAACATGCTAGGCCAATGATGGGAAAACTTCATCCTAAGCAGTTGTTGGTGTGTTAGATAGGAATGAGCCCTTCCCTGTAGAGGTCAAGGGTACACATAAGTATTTGTGTGGCAATTTTCCACTATTCTAAAGGAACAAGTAGGGTTTAAATTCCCAAGTAATGGATAGTTGCATGAACTCTTGTAGCCAGCAAGGTTTCCAGATACTATGCTTGAAAAATTTATACTTTTAAAAGTTCTATGTTTTATCATTAAAGAAAAATAAGACAAACTACTTTTGGTATTGGAGGGCTGTAGCAGGTTTGTCTCACTGTACCTAACACTGTTGCAGTGTCCATGTGTTACACAACTTTCTGCAAAATATTTACTCAGGTGAGAACAGTTTCTGTAACAAGACTGATTTGTGTATTAATTTAACTTGACCCCTCATTTCAAACAACATAGCAACTTCATTTTCTCTTTTAGAGAATTAGTCAAATGCTTGTAGAGCTTGTTGCTGATCCTGGCTTATTGTTTCCTGCCTTAAGCATTTTTGATGTTTTAAATATTAAGTTGCATCGCTCTGTTACAAATTCATAGCTTGCTTCACTGCCATTTGAAGTGAGATTTGGTGGGAACAGCTGCTAAAGTCATTGAGAGAGAATAAAATAAGAGATACATAGTTGAATGGTGTAAGGAGTAAAATTAATTGTCAGATGTAAAGTATTTGCTATATTTTTAACTAGCCTTTTGAAATAGAAGACTTGAAAAATTAGGGGTATGTGGACTGTGCCGGGGGAAGACAGCAAAATTCTGTCAAGACTTTAGGAAAACCATTCATATGATAAAGCTTGGGTAGAACCTTGTAAGTGTACTCTTACTGCATTATGCACCATTCAACAATAACTTTATTCAGGGGAGGTTTTAAAACACCTTTACAGTGTGATCAAATTAGAAAAAAATACATCAGCTAAGAATTGACAAACTTGCTTAGCTTTGCTGTGGTGGCGTCCCATTAAGTTTTTACAAGGAAGCAGGTTTGATCGTGTGCTTGGTTTGAAGTCAAGTTTGCCCTGTGTATAATCTTTGTTCTTTGGAAGCCTTTCTCAGCTGGTTTGAATATGCTCCCTAAGGGGAAGCTGCCTTTGGTGGAGGTGATGAGCTGTGACTGCTCAAGGCAAGCTCAACAGGTGTGTTGTTACGGAGTGGGAAGTGGTCCCTTTGTGGAGCTGGAAGACATGGTGTGAACTGGTAGGTTATCGATAACCTTTTGTGTGTTTAACGAGACAAATCCTTCCGTTTAATTGTTTCACTGTGAACAACTGCTTATCACCGGATGTTTTTGGACTTATACCCCTTTTAATTTGTTTTGGATCGGGGACTGTAAAAGCCATTTAATCATTTGTGAAATGCAACAAAAGCATTAACTCCCGAAAACGGTAGAGGACAAGAGCTGGGGTTTCCAAGGGATGCTGCAGCGGCAGAGCGCCTGTGTAACTGCTGGGGCTGCTGAAAGATGTGTGTGTGTTTGGCGGGGGGGTTGCGGGGGATGAAGTGGGATTTGAATTTGGATCCACAGCAGCGCAAGAATAAACTGCTGTGTGAAGTGGTTTTCTTCCTCAGATATGGGTAAATGGTGTGATGGCACAGGCATAGGATGGTACTGCAGTTGCTAAAACAACAAAGGAGCTTGAAGGATGAATAGACATTTAAAAACAAAGTAGAGAATTTAAGCAAAAAGGAAATGGAGGACTTGAAAAATATTTTCCTGAAGAGGACATTACCTTGCTTTTCACATGTCCTCTGCTCTCCAAGCAACATAGATGCTTTGTGCACTAAGCATCTAATCTTTTGATGTGATAGCTATCATCTACCTGTGGAATGGGAGCATGCAAGTGGAAAGTTTGCCTTGTTACAGCCAACAAATACACTGGTTTTGCTGGTGAGAAAGCAAATGGAAGGGGTTTCCTAAAGCTGTGGGCTGGCGAGAGAAGGATCTGAGAACTTTGTCCTCCTTCCTTTTTTGTTTTATCAGCCTGAGATGAATGGTGAGTCATTGTTAGCTGTATGTCATGTTTCATTATTGGAGACCTGTCAGAGGATTTGATTAATAGCCCAGAGCACTTGGATTCAATGTGATAAAACTAATCATAACAAAACTTTCGTGCCTAACTTGAAGCTGTGAAGAAAATCCTGTTATCTAAAAAGCGCGTGTGTGCGACAGGGCTATATATATTTTTTTTAAGAGCATAAACATCAACTCACTTGGTGAGCTGCAGAGCAGCAGTACTGTTTCTAAAGGCTTCTTTCCAAACCTTCCTGTAATGAAGTGGAGTTGAGATTTAGTCCTGTCATTTGTAGAGTTTCAAGAGAATTTTTCTCAAGGCTTCTTGATTAAGTTATATTACAGAAGCTGTTATGGAAACAGCTCAATTAGATGATATATAAATAACAGTAATGAACACAAGTTTGTTTTCTTCCTAGTTTTACAGAAAGGCTTGCCTTTTTGCTAAGTGCAGAATAATCTTTCTCGACTTGTGAATTTGGCCTTTTTCTTTCCCTTTTTTCCCAAGTTTCCTAAATTTATCACCAACACATTTGCTGTATTACAGTTTACTTTTGCAGATATTTTTGGAATAACTCCTTCCAGGTAAGGATAATTGTTAAATCTCATCTCATATTGGCTTTTACTCAAAGGGGAAAATTGAACAAGTCAAGATTGCTTTGAGTTCAACAGAACTGTATGAATCACTGTAAACAGTCCAGTAAATTCAAAGCTTAAAGACCAATGTTGTTGCCTATTTCAAAGTCAATTTTTGACTTTGTAATACATTATGTATTTTACCTAATGTACTCCAAGGGAGAGCTACTCCCTTCCTTGCTGGTAGAAGGGACTAGCAATCAGTAATTTTTATTAATGAATATTTGTGGGCAGCACAGTTCAAATCGATCGTTTGCACTGTCTACCTTGCAAAGGTTTGATTTGTTATCACTGTTCTGTAATTTCCAGTACAGAAGCGAGGGTTTAGGTTGCAGGACTAATCCATTTCCGTGCCTGAAAAGCACTTTTGAAGATCCAATGTTCTTAATAGCTTAATATATTAAGATATCTTATCACATGAGGAGGTGTCAGGGCTAGTTCACAGAATCACACGTGTCTTTGAGCTGTGCTTCTGAATTTTGACGTTCTCGGATTCATTTTGCATAAGTGTCAAATGGGTTAATGCCTGTACATTGCAGTGATCAGGTTGAGCTTTCCCATGTGAACTACTCTCAAGTTGACTTTGTATGTTTTGACACAATCAAGTGCATAATTCTTCTCTTTTTACCTTTTATTGTGGTGCAGGTGGGTGTGCTGAGGGCATTGAGAGGAAGGTGTTGCTGCAAGTGGGTCCTGATTCCCTCTGACCGATTTCCAGTGAAAGTAACTAGGCAGCTCAGCTCAGCACCGCGTTTACGTAGGAGCCTGTGAGATTCAGTTTGTTAGAGTATATAACCATTCATTTCTTACTGGAACACAGTTGAAATGTATCCTGAGAAGACTGGGAGAATTCATGGCAAGTTGCAGGGCAAAACTTTAGTCTGTCAACAGGGAATAGCTGGCTTTTGTGTAACCTTCCAGATAGCAAAGCGGAAACCTTTTGGTAATACCTGCCTATAATGGTGGACTTCCACAGACTGAGCCAAGACATAAAACAGACAAAACTGAATATAGATCAATGTATTAATCCATGCTGAGAATGGCTAAACTATTAGAATTTGGAAGCACGGTTCAAAGTTTGCAAAGTTAGCCTGTGATGGCCATGAAGAGAAAAGTTTGCCCAGGAGAAAATGAGTTATAATGTAATTCAAGACTTTCGTTTAAAAAAAAAAAAAAAAAACACTTGCATAATCAGTTTAATGACCAAGGTGATGGCTTCGTGCTGCCATCATCAGTGCTTAAATCCCCAGTATTTTTTTCTTTGCACCTGTTTTTACTGATCTCATAACTGGCCATTGTTACAGAACAAAAGTGGAATTTGGTTGAGACACCAGCTTTTCTGTTCTTTTTGGATGGGATAGGAACTACCTATCACAGTAATGTTTCTGCACTTGTGATTATAGGCGCTGTCAGTATTTCCATTATAAATTTCTGGATTTTTTTAAAATGCGTTTAAAACTCAGTTGTAAAAATTTGTCCTTGGCAGAAAATTTGTATACAAGATCTCAGCTCAAATAAGGCTTTTTAATGAATTTTGAGAGAGAGAAAAAACTTGGACAACTCTAAGTTATGGTTACAGAGAAGCATACACCGAAGCCTCTTGTAGTGTGGTACTCTGTCTATAGAGAAGCAGAACAGAAACTCTCCAGGGTTTAGCCCCTTGCCTTGCGTTTAGTTGTAATTTGAGTAATAACAATTAAGCTTAATTTTTGGTTCATTTTGTGGAAAAGCTTTTGGAAGACTGACATCCATTGCCAGTGAACTTCTGTGCTTGAGTGTTTCTGCTTCAGCCTCCCTTTGATGGTTTGGCTATATAAAGCATAAAAATATTTTTATGCAACTTTTTTCTGTTACTTCTCTTTGCCAAGTAGGCAATCTGAATTTATTCTGGTTGCTGTCTGGATCTGAGATCTCGCTGGTGGTAGTGTTTATTTAGGCTTAGCCGTCACTGGTACACAGGTATAGTATCTGTGAAGAGTGTGGAAAGAGAGGGTGGTGGTCCCCTGTCAGCCTGTTTTATGGCCTTAACAGATACTGAGCAGGTCACCCAAATCTTCTCTGGGCTGTGTAGCGTCTGCTTTTCTCTGCCATTTGCCTGGGGAACAGATGAATCACTGTTATTAAGCATATTAGCATCTCTAATAGCTATATGAGCTTGATCATTTTTGGATGTGGCAAAGGCAATTGGGGAAGTCCTGCTTCAAGAACATGTGAACCTCAGCTGTGCCTGGTCCCCACTCTGAGAGCAGCCCTGTAAGTGAGGGAGGGCCTCACTGGGTGAGTTTGAGCCCCATGGGCCCTGGGACCAGGGAGGTGGAGTGGGTGGTGAAACCTTATTGCTGGCCAGTAACACCAATACACGTCTTTCATCCGAGGATCACAAAGTGTGGGAGCACGATGAGCTCTTTGCTCTGTCTGTCCTTGATATGAAGGACTCAGACTTTGGAGGAAGCAAGGAACCTCTCTGGAGTGAGTGCACTGATTCTGAGGTTGCTCCTGTGTGCAGGTGGTGGCTGATCACCTAGGAGGAGAAGCCACCACAGCTGTTCTGCTCCTAAGGTATCTGATAGCAGTGGCACTTGATAAAGTGTCTGAAAGCTACTGGAGAGAATTCTGCATCCTGCAGTCAGGAGGGAAACGGCTCAGGCAGGAGAAGCAGGCCAGAAGGACAACTTGCGTTAAAAAAGCAGTGAACTCTGTGGTGGTCAGCGCTTCTTAGTGCTCGCTGCAGGAAGATGCATTGTAAATTGCTGGTTGCAAAGGTGTGATATGCCTTGTTTCTGGTAATAGTAAATCTTATTTTGAGGGAAGGAAGTAAAAATAGGCTGTTCCTATTTAGTGAGCTTTCAGTGCTGCAGGAGATGCTCTGAGGCCAGAGCCAACCAAGTTTAATCGATGTATATTTTCACTGGATTAAATAAACTTAAATATTGACGTCAGGAAAATAAGTTGAGAAGCCTTATAGAGGATGCTGATGTGTTTTTACTCTTGTAATAAACACTGCTTCAAAGTTCAATGAAGCATATGGTGTTGCTAAAGGTAAGTGCAAGCAAACTAAGCTACAGACATTTTGCTTGAGGTGCTTGCCTTTTAATAAGATTCGTCACTAAGTAACGTGAACAGATCCATGTGACGCAAATGCCAAGTTGTTTCCCTGTCACCATTTCAAGAGGAAACTTGGTGATGCTGAGTGTTTTCGCTGGAAGGAGAGAAAACACTGTGCAGCGCTGCATATCCTCAGCAAAATGCTGAGCATCACCCATCTGTTTCAAGAAGTGCCTTTATAGCTGGAGTCACTAGTCAAAAATGCAAACTCAAATGAGTTTAATTTCTGTTAAAATGGACTTCTTTCAAAGGCAATCTATGCACAACCCTATTGTTCTTATCTGTTTCCTCCTGTTAATGTGTTTTATCTTTAATAAAAGCTCCCTAAAAATTCTGTGGAGTATTAACAATGTTGTAGATGTTTTGTGCGGCACTCAGTACAGTGTGTCCCTGGTTCTGAGTGGGGCTGCTGAGCACAGCTAGAAAGCAAACAACTCTAGGAAAGATGCATTTTGTCAAAGATGATGGTGTATGGAACCTATGCCTTTAACCTGCAATTCCCTTCCTTCTGACAGAAAAGCAAAGACATATCTGTTCCCTAGAGACATCCCACCTACCGTGCTCTTGTGCCTTTCTTTGTATCATGTCTTCCATCATGGCAGATCTGTGACTTGCTTTTGGTCAGAGATTGGCTCTTTGGTACTTCTGCTGTTATGTACACATAGATGAAGCTACATGATAGGAAAACAGGGCTTGGGAAAACCCAGCTTGGGTATTTGCAGGAATCTTTGAGCAAAACATACTGCTGTCTGCTCCCTCCTCTCCTCCACAGGCACTTGGTGCTTTATCTTGCAGTGAAGTGCTGTCCAGAGTCAGAATTTGCTGATACCAAGTGTGATGGAGTACACTTCGCTCTCGGCTTGTCTTCTCTTCAGAAATGACTTTGAGGGATGCAGAAGCTCTCAACAGTAGAGAGCAGGCTGTTGTGTTTTCTCCTCAGTGAATCATCTGGTTTTCCTCCCCCCTCTTACCATGTTAGCAGGGATTTATCTCCTCCGACTCTTTTCCTCTGAGAATGGTCCTTTTCTTCAGCAGTGACTATCTCTGTTCTGTCATAGCTGCCTCTGAGCACAGAGCCTTTTCAATGCCCATCACAGGGTGATGATGAAGGTACTGTAATCCTGGTGTGCGTGGCTGGAATTGGCAGCAGTGCAGCGTGCCAAAACGCAGTTAACCTGGCAGTTAGTTGATATCTCAACCCATTTTCTGGGGAATGGAGTTGCTCAGAGTGAGAAACTACTCTGGCAGATGGTACCCACTAGCTCCTGTACTGAAAAATGATGATGTTATGGATTTCTAATCCTCTGTGATTAAGTGGGCAAGTTTCCTGGGATGCTTCTCCAGCATCTGTCATGAAATCCCTTTACCCCCACACTGAAGTGTGGGTACCTGCAAAGAAAGCACTGGCTGTATGTTGCGGAATGCTTTAACAGTATCATGCAGGCACTGGATGCTGCTGCTGTTCTTGGTTGGAGCCATATTTTGATGCAATTGAAATTTGTTTTAGGAATCAGCGGTAGGTGCCAGATTCCCTTCTGTGACAGGTTAGTGACTATAGAAGTAAGATACGATTTTGCCAAGCTTGTTTGGTGAGATGGAGGCAGGCATGGCAGGATGCAGTCAGTCCAAAGCAGCTGTGTTTTGTCTCCTTTGTCCTCAAGGGAGCGGTTGATCACAGTGTGCAAGAGACGGTTTCTGCAGAGAATAAAAATGAAATAAAAATTAGGCAACCCAGCTGCTGACTGACTGCCGCTGTAAAGATGAGTGACTGAAAGGACTAACAAGAAGCTGAGAACTATTTGAAACACTCTTGGAGTGGGAGTCTTGGTGACACTTCACTAATGACTTGCATAGGTTCCTGACGCTCTTCTCCCACTGCATAAATAAATAAGCAGACCTGGTTTGATGGAACACAACAGTCAAAGGAAGTTCCCCCTGGGACATATATATGCTGAGAACTTCCATAAATTGTTCTTTAATATGACAGTTTCCAATAACAGGTTTTCATAGTAAGAGGCTTATTGGCAACCAGCAAGGCAAGT
Organism: Struthio camelus; assembly: GCF_040807025.1. Lineage (NCBI taxonomy): Eukaryota > Metazoa > Chordata > Aves > Struthioniformes > Struthionidae > Struthio > Struthio camelus. Next base: position 21,999,319 of record NC_090950.1, read on the forward strand.
TAACTGTGGAAATTTCTATTGCTTTTCTTGGCCCCAGCGCACTTCCTGAACAGTGTATGCTTTGTCCCAGGTGTACCATTCTGGGCTTTGAAAGTGTGCCCAAACATGTGCAGGGCTGAGACCCTTGGGAAATGGCACTCAGAGCCCCATCAAAAGGAACCAAAAAAGAAAGCAGAGACTCAAGGCATGAGCTCTAACATGTTAACTCTTGGTTGATTTGTTAGTTTCCTGCCTTGATAAGTTAAGTGCTGATCATCAATAAGAGATTACTTAAGACACATGGGAAATCATTCTGAGACAGTTCTGAACAAAGCTTCAAACCTGTATAGCCTTGGGAGGTAGAGATACGCAAATATCTTGGATAGCCTTTGCAATACATTGTCATTAGCTTGCATTGTCAACCCACTTTCCTCTTAAGGGCACGTGCGGGTGCAGGCTTGTTCAGTTTATGAAATGTTAAATAAGCGTTCAAAGAGTATCATTGTTTCCAGAAAATGTGTTTTTCGTACGTTCTTGTATAGTTTAAAAAAAAAAAGGTGGGGGGCAGTAATGGATAATACTTTGGGTTTTTGTGAGCCAACTGTGTGGATTTCCTTTGCATTGGAACTCTCAAATGGTACACTCAGTACAAGTAGATTCTTTTCTGATTACATGTGAATACTATGCAATAATTGCATATTTTAAAATATATTGATTGATGATATTGTTTTAGCATCATTAATCCAAAAGCCTGCCCGCCTCTTAACATCAGACACAAACTGGCTATCTTTCTGCAGTAGTTTGCTGAAAATCCAGTGATTTCAGAGAATATCTTTGAAGATGTAACCTTACTTTGCTCTCTTACTCTAATCCACCCCTCTTGAGTGATTTATTCTAGGGACTGTGCATCATAGGTTTTTGTCCTGGCACCCATTACTGTAGTGTTGCCATGCCTGTCCACATGACCAGAAAAAGATGGCTGGGAGACAGTTTTTAAAAAATATGTTAAACCAAAAAGAAAAGAGCACACACGCAAAGAAAAGAAAACCAGAAAGGGTTTGCTGCCAGTGTGGCATAATTTGATTTAAATGACTTTTGAAAAACAGTTCTCAAAATTGTTCCATGCATTTTCCTCCTGGCTACTGTTGAAAATATGGAGCTGAATATTTGCTGTGAGGTTTCAAACCAATATGTTCTGGCAACCTCATTGCTGGGCCCTGTGCATTACACTCTTGTTTCCAGTTCGCTGTGGCCTGGAGTGCAACACATAGCTCATGAGAGGCACCAAAGTGGGAGGTCTTGTAAGGAGCAGGCAATAGAAAGACCTGAGGTACAAGGAACATTTCACCAGGGTCCAGCAGGGAGGCTGCCAGTGCGAAGGGCCTCTTTTATGAAAAGGGTTTGCTTTTAGGAGATAGGAGGAACTGTGTGTGCTTAGTTGGATTTTGTGAGCCTGGCTGTGGGGTGAAAAGTGTAGGAGAAGGTTGATTCTTGTGTGTTAAAGGTTGGATGCTGAACTAGATTTTTTGCACGTGGTCTGGGTCAAACTCTTCTCACTTGAAAGACTTGCTCTACAGATGGTGGGGTATCAGTGTTTTAACTGCGACAACATATAGCTGCGCAAGAAAATAGTGTGTGGGTTGGGAACCCGGGACTGGGATACAAGATGTTTTTTGTATCGCTTTGGTTCCAGTGACTCCTGGATTTTGGGGAACGTGTGGGAGGGTCAGTGCAATAGCAGTAGGCACTCTGAAAATTGAGGCTGGTTTAAAGCCTAGCACTAAATCAAATCCTGGGGGTAGTAACAGGAGTGGAAAGGGTGGAACAAGTTTGTTCATCTGGCCGTAATAATACACAGCTCTTTCTAATGCTGCTGGAGTCCTTAATAGGTCGCCGTGTCTACAAAGGAGACAAAAGTGTTACCTGCAAGCAGGTGCGAAGATGCTCTGCTTCCCCATGTCTCGCTGACATTGTTACCCTCAACATGTCTAAATATTGCACAGCAACTCTGAATGTGAATCCTGTTTTGCTCAGAGAGATATCTTTCCCTGATATTCTCAAATATTCCTTGGGAAAGGCTGTAGAGACCTGCTGTGGGCCTATTATGAGCCTTTAGTAGCTTTGCTTTCAAAGCAACTTGGGGTGAGGGGCCTAGTTTGAGTCCAAATTTCCTCTGCAGGGCAGCTCCTCTTCTGGAGTTTTGGGATGGTGTGATCTACATCATCGGTGCTGCGGCGGCATAGGGTACCTGTGCTGTGCAGGCAGCAACCATTTGTGTTTGACTGCTGTTTCTATTCCTGCTTTTAAGCAGTTGCTAGAGGGCTCAGAAGGCAGGAGTGTACAGATGGAGCTGTTGAATTTATTGTATTGTAGGACAACTAGATGAAATGAACCCGAGTGAAGTGGTGCTGATCGTATGACTGTGTATGCGACAGGCAGCAGTGAATGAGCCAGGCTCGGGAGAGATGGGCCCAGGGAGGCCACAGCGAGATGGCAGGAAGAGACTTCAGGAGAGACCGGGCAGAGGCAACTGTCTCCTGCTTGGTGATAATGAAGTGCTGATAAACAGGTTCAGAGGCAGACTATAGGTGTGGGACAAGGGCCAGGGCAATGTGAGTGTGGAGCCTTCAGAGGGAAATAGTAAGTCAGAGCCCAGACAGGGAGTGGAGATACATTGGGAGGGGACAGTTTGTGTTTCAGCTTTAGGATTCAGAAAGGCCAATCATGAGTATTTTCCCTGTTGTTGGCTTTTCACTTTCTTATTCTAGTTATTTGCACAAGGTGGTGAGTGAAGGACTTGAGCTGGACTTGGAGGGGACCTGTGATGTTTAAGTACAGACTGAAGCAGGGAGAGAGGATGAGAGCGCAGCTCAGGAAGAGAGGCTTACGGTTGGCTGCAGGGTGAATTGGTGAGAAGAGGTAGCAGTCTGGAGTTACGTTTCTGTTGCTGTTAAGTCTGTTACTTGGGCCATAGCTCCCTTTCTCTGAAGGGAGTTATTCGGTGCTTTTTTCATAACGGGCTGACAAGCTCTGCTGGGTTCCTGAGGCCTTGCGGAGGCTCTCTGGAGCCCTGGTGAGCTGCCCAGCTCTCACTGTGCGTAGGCTTAAATCTCTTGTGCTCTGCTAGTCCTTCAGGGCTTTGCTGCAGTGCCCTATGCGCTCAGGACAGACAAGGCTCCCTCTGCTTAAAGAGCTGCACAGCAGCTGTGTTACTGCTGCCCAAACAGCAATGGGGTGCAACTACCTGACAAACCTGGACGTATGCAGCACCAGAGAAGGTACAAGTATGGCTCTCTACTGTATCTGCTTGGGCTAGTTTAAATCTGGATGCTCAGATTGCTCGAATTAGCTTTGCAGCTGAAAACACATTTCAATGCAAGTTAACCTAAGAAGAGAGGTGGTAGGATGGCAGGGGAGATAACTTGGAGTTTGATAAGTTCAGTGGATGTTTTGCAGATCTGTCTGTACGTTTTGTTTTGAAAACACATGCCTTAGATCTTGTTTGTTTCTCTCCCTTCCACCTCTCACCACCTGCAGTGGGGACAAGTCACAGAAGAGCTCTGAAAAGGGCCAATAATGAATTGTGCTGCCTCCCTTGCACAGCTGGTGGTGGCTGCTTCCACAGAGCCTTTGCGTGCTCAGCTTCCTTACCCCTTTGAATCCACAAGCAGGAGGGCATTTGGGCGACTGCTGTAACAGAAGTGTGTATGGGACATCTGGGAACAGCAGAGCCCACTGAGGAGCAGCAAATAGCCTTTTCTAATCAAGAAGAGGGATTTTGGTTTGGATGTTTGTATGGTTATTGCATCCAACGTGATGTGTCTGGAATGTAAACTATACTGTGCTGCATAATATAAAATAGCTCTGCTGTTGGCTGTTAGCAAGTGTTTCCAGTGATTTAGAATTAAAAGACTGTATTTAAAAAAAAAAAAAAAACTAACCTCACTGTTATTTTAAAAGTAATCCCGTAACTGCTCCTACAGATACTCGTCACCTTTATTGAGCTGTCTTATTTGCCAGAGCTGATTGGTGTATGTGAGATTACAAAGAGAAGGAAAGGTGATTGAGAAAGATGATTTTCCTCTTATTGGAAGTATTATCCTTTATTTAGCCAAGAGCGAGCTAGAAAGAGCCAACCTTTGGTTGCTCTTTTTAGAAAAGCAAAGCTCTTCCTTGTTAATATTTATGAGAGCTTGGCTCTATGTGTATGAGCTGTGGCAGCATCCTCATGTTAGCCAGGCTCCATTCCTACTCCTTTGTGAGTGAACATTAGGCAACTAGCTTTTTAAGTGAAGCCTTTTCAACATGGCAAAAGCTGGGAGACTAATAGATGCAGGTGTTCATGGTATTGGTATGAAACGTGGTGTTTGTGTTAGTGTTGTGGTAGCAACGGTCATTTTAAGGGTGAGATGGTAATTTGGTCCAAAGCCTCTGTTTTCAGCTCTCTTCCTTTTGAAATAACCTTCATCCTGTTTCTATTTCTCAAACTTGTTGCCTGTCTTCTGACCAAAACTTTTGTCTCTTTACCCAGTCTTGAGCATAATAACTTGTCTACACCTAAAGCAGAACTTGTATTTGGCTAAAGTATTTTTGCAAGAACGGCCGTCTCACCTTGATCTGCAGACCTGAAGAGAGAGGCTTGGGCTGAAGGCCTTATTTCCCTTATAACTGTTCTAGTGTTTAATTCTCTGATAAGTTGTGTGCTTTCTGCCTGCCCATGAATCTTTCTGTCTTTAGCATCCACCCGTGCCTTTCAGTGGTAGCTTGGGGACTCCCTTTGTACCAGGTCTGTTTGCCCCACTGAAGATAGTTACCATTAATGGCTTATTGCTTCTCAAATCTTCAAAAGTTGCACAGTTTGGGTTTAATTACTCATCATGAGATGTTTCCTCTGGATTTTGACGGACTTGGGGAGAAGGGGGATGCTGTATCATCTCCATTTTTCCCAATGTCCTTATGAAAATGTGCACTGCGTGAGTCTAGTTTGTCTCACCAGTGCAGTATTACAAAGCTAAGATTGCATTTCTGTTTCTACTACCAAGGATCCTATTGCCAAGATTTTTGTTCATTAGGAGCCTCTCACATACATTCAGAGCTGGTGGTTTCCAAGGTGGGCCCATTCACAGGCATGTGTTACATATTCTTAGATATGTGAGTTTGCTTTTGGCTGTTCTCAAGTGTTCTGGAGTCAGATCAGCCTACTTCACTAATTGGACTTGACTGCTCTGCAAGTCTTTGTCATTCACAAATTTTATTACCAGTGACTTAATGCTCAGTTTCAGATTATTGGGAATGCTTGGGCTGGTACAGACCTCTGCAAAATCCCACCCAACACCCAATCCCCAGTGGATTGTTCTGTTGTACTGTGTGTATTTGAGAGTTTCCCCACTGCACCTTCATTGCAAGACCTCCTTTGGAGACTTTGGTAAACTTTGGAGTGGCGGGAAGGCTACCTCCCAGGGCTCCTAGCTGACCAAGTTTGGCTATTCTGGTAAATATCATAACCATACTCCTTCATTGTGTGATCAAATCCACTTATTAGCTTAGAATTAGTCATGTATCTATTTGCTATTTCCTTTTAAATGAAGGCAAATGCTGTCTTTGAACTTCTGAAGCAGTTCCGCTGTGGAAAAGAGAGCAGCAATTTTGAAAAATGACTGCATGCAGTTGGATATTTAAATAAGGATTTAAGATGCTTTCTGCTTGAAGTAACGGTTATGTCCTGGAGCATGTGGGACAAGTTTGACCTGAAGAATCCCAGTAACAGAGTGTTCTAGTGGAAATGTCTAAAATTCAGTATTTTTTAGTTCCTCTTTTTTAATACCAGCATTTTGACTGAAATGGAAGACTTTGCAGTTCTTGAATCTGTAGCCAAAATAGCTGTATAGAAGATGATTCCTCTTTCTTACCTACTGAATGTTTTCAATGGAGGAGATCTCTCCATATCTCTCCACTAGCATCTGCTGTTAAAAGTAGTTGCCCCGTGTGGAAAGATTTTAGCCAGGCAAAGTGCATGGACTAGACTGTGTCTAGTCTAGCAGTCATCTGTGTTTCGTCCTCAGATCTGTGAGGATCCATAGATTACTTCTAAGGGCCAGAGCTGAGCAATGAGGAAAAGCAACCCTATTGGTATCAGGCTTAAATTGTGTGTGGGGTTAGTGCCTCTATTGGAAAATGTCTTGGGGTGAATAGCTCAAAGATAGTTGAAAATTGCTGTACTGGTCCAGTAGTTTGAGATTATAGATGAGCTGTATGAGTTGTTAACTACTGTCATTGAGGAGGCAGCAACAGAAAAGCATACTTGATAAGAGAATAAGCAGGATGGGGCTGTGCCCATGTGCGGATGGGAGGCTGCAAGCGGAAGGTCTGTGGAACGTGTGGAGCTAACAGGGCAGGTGTAGGATTCCTCCTGCCTGAGAAAGTGGTTTTTCTATAGCTTGAGGAGGTAGCCTTTAATGCTTTCAGATGCACAGGTTTCTGGTTCAGTTTCCTGTTGGAACAAATTCCTCATGAGTAAGGACAATTGTTCATTTGATGGTTACTTCTAGATTGGGCTGGATACAGCGAGGTAATCACTACACTGTCCACATTGTACGTATTCATGCCAGGATGCACTTGCCCACTAGCTATTTTTCATTACATTTGCAGTTGAGATGGGACTTTCATTCAAAGATCTGGTGTTCAGTCAGCTATGACTTTACAAACCAATCACTGTGGGGCAAAAACTTGATGCTTGTTCAGCGATGGATGTTTAGAGTTGGAAGAAAACCTGTTCAGCCACTATCTTGAGGATCAGACATTCAAATAAGCAGTTGTCTCTTAATGAAATACTTACTAAAATATTTTTTTTATTAAAGAGCATGCAAAAATAATACAGCCATAAGGCTGACATTTGACTTTACAAGTCAGGAGGCTAAGGTTCTTTAAGGGACTTTAACTTTACATCCTGGGATGTTTGTGTGGTAATAGGATCATTCGTTTCATGAATATGCCACAAAGGGAGATTCCCTTCTATTGGATCCATGCAGAGTGAGCTGTGTTGGAAAAGAGCTAACTCTACATGCACGTTTGATAGTGTGACGAACTTAGCCAATTGTGTATTTAATTTATTCTGCATCTTTGATAAGTACTGATATAGTCTAGCTGTATGCATTATTGTATGTATGAGCCTCAATAGTATATGAGGAAATAAGTACAATATCATAAGTTTCTCAGAAAAAGTTAATCTGTGATGTTCAAATGTGCTGCTGCTCAAATGCAGAAGGATACTGCTTTTTAGCATCTGTGTAATACACTCTTTGGCTGGCAACTCTTTGATCATGTTAAATGGAATAATTATATCCATTGAGTGTCTGATTTTGCGAAGTCTTATGCAGCTTTCCAGGCTTGTGATGTACAGCTTCCGTAAATTTTTGGTGTGATCTAAGAATTTTTGGGTGAAATTCCCTGCTCTGTTATGTATGAGGTCAGCCTAAATGATCTGTCTTGGCCATAAAAGGAAAACAAAATCCTATGAGCCCATGCTTGACAGCATCTGGACATTTTGCTGCTCTACACTGTGTGGAGGTCATGATTTTGCGGACTCTGGAAAACTTTACTTAAAAATCCATTTCCAAATCTATGAGGAAATGTGTAACTAGGGGCTTAGGTAGTCACAGTGGGAGTATTATGCTAGCTAGTGACAGCAGTGTATATCCTTTAGCTTGGGGGAAGCGTGATAATTTTAGCTTATGTTGTTTAAAAAGAAATCTGTATCTGCTGTCTTATTTAATGCAACATAAACTCTTCAAGCGCTCTTCAGCCAAGCGTGAGAAAAGCACTCCCTGTCATTCAAATATATTTGGTGTTGTTAGCTGCATTACATATAGAAAGAATGGTAATTTAGCACCCGGAACGCATCTTTTACTGTCCAAAGAACGACTTGGAAAAAGAAATTCAGGCAAAGCCTGAAGGGGTTGAAGAAAATGAACTCCTGCTGCAGTTGCACACTTGCACACATCTGGTGCAACTGAAATTTAAGAGCTGAATACATCTACATCTGACCATGGTATGGTCCAAACATTACTGTTGACACTAGTTTTCCTTTTGGATAGGCACACTGGCAGAGTCACTAGCGTGTGGAGCCTTGTCAGCTTTCTAATCTAATAGACTGTTCTTGCCCAGACTGTTGTGTGTCAGTATTTTATGTACCGAATGCAGCCAGGTTTAATAATCGACCATTTTCCCTCTTTCTGCCAAACTTTCCCCCTTTTTTTTCACAATTGAATGTTTGATTCAAAATCTGCTATGGTAACAAATTATATACATATTTTAAAAATGAAAATAAAGATGGAAAGCAGAGTCACAAAAGGTAACAGGAGTTCAGAATAATGTCATCTTAGGGCTTTTTTTTTTTTTTTAAAGACTTGAATTCAACCCCATTTTAAATTTGACTTTATTTCTGTTACGTATTGTGAAAAGCTTACAAAGCAATGGGTACTGCTTGAAGTAGCTTGACTGTAGCTCTGTATATTTAAAGTTGTGAAAGTCTTGCCTGTACAGCTCTGATTTGATCTATTTGCTTTTCAATTACTAGACTAGAATTTATGAAGCTTTTTAGGTGGCATTTTCCTCGCTTGATATGGTTGTCTTAAGCTAGGACCTGTTGAGGCTATTTATGCTTATTGCTAATGACTAACTCTATCACACAAATTGTTATCAGAAAGCTTATTCCTTATATTTTTAAAAGGCCCTTTGCTTGTGTTTCTGGTGACGTGAACTGCTGCTGTCATGTTCTAGGTTAGCGATACTGGGAACTTTGGAGGAGTGTCTCCTGGGAGTTTCTTATTCCATGCTGACCCGAATCTTGCACTGAAGTACTGCAGCCTGAGTGAGCCTTAAAGCACTGCTTTTGAAACAAAAACCTGAATCTAGGTTCCAGGGTCAGATGAGTGCCTGAAACTAGCTGTTAGTTGCATAAAGCATGCTACTAAAGGCATATTTATCCAAGGTGTGAACTATTTTGATCTTTGCAGCCTGAGACAGTGCGGTTCCTGCCTCTGTCGTGTGCAATGAGAGATGCCATCCAGGTCTGTTGTCTGCCTTACCTTACCCAGAACAGGCTTCTCCATGGTTTTGCTTGACATGATGCATGGTGCACATGGTTTCTCTTCCCCATTTGCTGTTGCTCCACTTCAGAGGAAAAGCAGCTACAGATCTGTAGCAATGGTCAGTTACTTGTCTGGATTATCAATTAGTTAATGGTTAACTAATATGTACTCTGAGTTCATTCCTCTGGATGATTTAATTGGCAGATTTGTATAGGTAACAGCAATAATTCAATGCCTTTAACAAAGACAGGAGCCTAAAGGAAATGTAAAGGCAAGTGCCGTACCAAGCTTCCCCTGTGCACTTCCTCCTCGAGTTACAGGACAGTGTGTTCTCTGGTTTGTATTTTTTCAGTCTGTTCCTAGCTGTGTGTTGAGGAGGTCTTCCTGAGATGAACTTACACATGGTCCTAGCATTCACTGGAACTGCTTGAGTTTTGGGACTTCCCAGGATGATTAGTGTATCTTGCTTAACAATAGCCTAAGCAACTCGTTAAGTTGTAGTGTGTCCACCTCCCTGTCTGTGTTTACTCCCAACTTCTGGAAAGCTGATTAGAGGCTTGGCAGGAACAGTATGGTTATGCTCTAGATACGCTTTGGATTATTGTCACAGTTGAGGTATTGCAAAAGCCATGCTGTTCCCATCTTTTTCCTAGCAAAGTACCTCTTTTGATTGTGCAATATCTGTGGCTAATTACATGGCAATTGCAGTGTGCCACCAGCCACCCATAATTCATTCTCAGCTCCTTGGGGATGCAGATGAAAAAGGAAAGATAATGTTTTCTTTCTTCAGTCCAGTGATTTAGCTTGCCTCTTTTTGTTTTTTTTTTTTCCAATCCCCTGCTCCTTCAGGTAATAAAGCCAGATGGTAGTGACAAAGAAACAGAAGCCACGCATGAATCAGATGTCCCTGAGGATGTGCTGGGTACTTGTGTTCCTCAAGAGACAGTGAAAGGCGATGCTAAAAGTCCGGATGTCATTATAGAAGCTCAGTTTGATGATAATGATGCAGAGCATGGACAAGACCACTTGCAGGATATGTTGGCTGAAGACGTTAAGAAACTTTCCCTGGATACTGGTGAAAAGGGTGAGTAGCTCAGATTGCTGATTTCAACCTTTATTTGAGCAAACTGTTGACATATTACTTTGTTGCCTTGCTTTGCTCTGAGATATACAATACAGGCATAAAAGCTTAGTGCCTTATCCCTTCTAACCCTTTCTGCTAAACTGCCTTCGTAGTTTTAAAAGGATATTAAGGACTGGGTTTTATGCAGCTTTGATTGATGAAAGTAAATCTCTGAAACAGAAGTCACACCTCTAGATTTGCAATTCTCAGGGCTGTCTGGGGACTACTGGTTGCTATTTCATTCAAGATGCTGCTGTAGCAGATTCCTTCACTGAAGCCTGGCTGGCCAATCTGTGTGTCTCAGTTTGGGGATAAGAATATTTCCTCGGGGGCATAGGTTTGTTGTTGTTTTCAAACAGTTGAGTTATGAGCAACTTAAAAAGATTTGGGCCTTTTAAAAGGAAAATTGCAGTAAAACCTAAAGCCAATTATGCGATCTGTTTTGAAGGCAAACTTACTTTATTCTGAGTCTGAATTCCATTCAAACCATCAAGTGTTGCTTAGGACAAAATAAAATAGGCTCTCCTGTCCCAAGCGATGCTGTGTTGCTCTCTGCATGTCCTTTGTGGTACTAAATCCCCTAAGATCTCCCCTCCTGAAGAACCGTGTGTTGAAAGGTTTCTGACAATTGGTCCGTTTAAAGTGTGCCTTCAGCTGTTGGTGAAAAATCTGCTAGAAGAGGTATTCTGGTGCATTCTTAATGCACATATCAGTTACCCAGAGAAGAAGATAGTGGAAACTTACGGCTTGTACAGTTATTGGCCTCTGACAAATCTTGCTGTCTGTAAAGCTCTACCTCATGTTTTCCTGAGGGACTGCTTTTGCAGATGTGCAGACCTCTGCCTATGCTGTGGTTGGATTTCCATTTTCACACCTATATGTTAATGGAAATAACATTTGAGTAGGAGGGTTGTAGCGTTTATTGCGAAATACTGTTTTCAGCTGATGAATGGAGCTGCCCCCTCACCAGTTCATGATGCTGTTTCCTTCTGGGTATCTCCACTCTCTTGGAGATTACCTGAGTTACTGCCAAGGTATGTGAATCAACTTCCATCTTGCTCCTTTACTTCCTAGCATAAGGCTCGAGTTGGGAGTTACTGGGATTGTCCACTGATGTTTTACGTGACTAGTTATTAACGCCATCTGTTTTGCAGTGTTGGACAGTTGGTTCTGGTTTGGTACTGTTGAGCTGTGACTTTGATTCCACAATTCAAAATCTCCTAACGTGCTACAGACTGAGATGTCTGTTGCATCTCTGTTTTTGCTTCTAGTAGCAATGCAAAATCAAAGGTCAGAAAATGCATTCTAGTTCGATGCCAGTATCTAAAATAAATACAGATTGAGCAAATGTTTTTACTTTACCTGTATAACTGCTTTGATGTGGAGGAGTCACCTGTGCTTGGTGGGAGTTACTTTTCTTGTGGCTTTGTAATCCCTTAAGATGTTCTGGAGTAACCTATGCTGGAGACTGAAATCATCTCTTAATCTATACCACTTGAGTCTATTTTACCATTTAATTCTATCTTTTGAGAATATTTGTAGGGCAAATGTTAGATCACCTTATCTACACAGTTGAAATCCAAACTACCTCTCCGTTAGAGCTGCCGAAGCCAAATGTTTTCTTCTAAGTCCTCTCCTCGTTCATCCTTAGCAGGCCTTCTGGTTGGTGTGAACGTGCCAGTTAGAGTTCTGCTGAGTTTGTATTTTGCTATCACCTCTTTTAATAGTTGCTTCAGCTTCTTTGGCTATATCACCCATACAGATTTTTCTCTAGTTTCTTCTTGCTCTGCTTTTTTAATGCCTTCTTTTTTTTAAATACACATAAAGTTTATGATGCTGCTTTTTCTGAAGTGTTTTTGAGCAGTTGATGATTGCTTTGGCTTGTTTCCTGTCTTTCATGCAATTTCTCATATCATCACTTATCCAGATTTTAAGTCTTGCCTGGAAAACAGCTATAGTTATTCTAGCATCAGTGATAACTGTCATGAAAAAAAAAATCCTGCCAAATTCTACCCTCAGGACAGCCAGGTGTGGCTCCAGTGCTTTTTAAAAGGGCCAAACATGCACTTTTTCAAGGCAGAACTTAGCCTCAAAGGGTGGTATCTGCTGGACTTCCTAAGGCCATCCACCGGAACGTCGTACCGGCACATGAAGGCAGAGTGATTTGCAGGGTTGGGCTGCAGAGGTTGGAAGGTGCCCTTTCTTGGGTAATGTTGGCCTCTCCTGAGAATGCCGCTTGGCTGATGCTGACTGCTGTACTTTTTCTTTCAAGCTAACTGCTTATGAGGCTTCTCCTTTATGTTACCTCCCTTCTGCTAGAAACAACTACTGCAGCAGAACACAGAGGAGTATGGGAGATGAGATCCCGTGGGGAAAATTCCTTGTTGTGCCACCAAGATCAGTGTGTTGTTTGCTTCCCGAGAGCCTACCTTTGTAGAACTCGTTGCACAAGCTCATTGCATGGAGAAATAATCTGTGGCCAGTGCAGCGCTCCAATGAACATTTGTAGTGGGCTTTTTTTTTCTTTAGTGAAGTCAGGCTTCAAGCTGAACAAAGATGTAGTCAAGGATATAATATTTAATAAAATCAAGAAACAATCCCTTGTGCTCTCACCCACACGTGCTCTCTGTCTATTTTTGTGTGTGTGTGTGTGTATATATATATATATATATATATATGCGTGTATATATAAAAGCTGCTTCCAAACAAAATCCAAAACCACAGATTCCTTGGGTGAAAAATATCAACAGCTACCCCAATAGAATAAAAAATAAATTTTAATTCCTCTAGGGGAAAAGAACTAGAGGAAAAACACAGAGCCAATTAGCTCTAGGCATTACTAAATGGTGTTCAAATCTTTGTGTGTGTATACACGTCCTGCAGATTGCTCTGCTTCAGTTGCAAGATGACTTTTGTCCTTTCTAGTGGAGCACTGGAATTACACAACATCTTTGTCTCATTTGTTCTGCTACTGATGGTCAGACTGGACGATGAAAAATAAAAGTAGACGTGTCATTAGGGTAAGAGCACTCTGGGTCACGCTGGGAATGCAGGCTGTTTTGATATCTTTTCTACCCTGGCCTGTGCTCCTTCCCTTGTTGTGGCTCTGTTCCTCTTCAGAGCCCCAGGTCCCCTCTCTCCATCCCTTGTTGCATGCCAGGGGAAAGAATTCCAGGTTGGCCCCTGCTGTCAGAAGCTCTTAAGCATGAAACTTTGTGTACACTGATTATTATGGTCCAGGTTTAGGTGGGCTAAATTTCCCTGAAGTCCTTGTATCTTGAGGTGCTTATGTTTCTTGGGAGCTTAAAGCAAACTGTTGGGAAATCTTAGGCTTGGTGCTGCAGACTGAGACTCAGATGTGCCATCTGTCTTAATGAAGTGCTGCAGTTATTGAGGGCCTGAGGCCTGTGCTTCCTGTCCATTTCTTCCTAAGACCCCAGAAGACATGGGATAAACATGAGGCAAATCCACAAAACTGTGAAGACTAGTACATTCAGCCTAATTCTCAGTCATGTAATTTATGAAAGTTCTCATGCTCATAAAAGTGCCTTGGTCTTGCTTTGCTCAAGGATGTTTAAATAAAAGCTCATAACTGATGTCACTATGCCAAAAGCTGTCCTTGCCAAACTGGTTTGCTCTGCTTTTCTGAACTCTTCTGAAGATAATCTTTAACCCAATTTAGTGAGAAAAGTCTCTGATCTAGGAAGTGATGAGCCCTTTTCTTCTCTGGCAAACAGTTCCATGTAGAGGAGCAATATTACCTTTTTTAAAGTTAGATTTTCCTAATGTTAACTTCTGGTCATTGGATGTAGGTCGATCTTAGCATGGTTCGCGATCCTTTTCCTCTTGCGTTTTCAGCTGTTATTTCCAAGGTGTAACTATCTCTGCACACTGACCAAACCTTCTCTTTGTTTTCTCTTAACAAAGAAAGTAAGAATGAGCACCCTGAGTGTCAAATCTGAAGAAAGTTTCTCAGCTCCCTTATTAGTGTCCTTTGAAGCCTCTCTAGAGTTCCTATGCCCTCTTGAAATGCAGGCTGAGAACCAAGCATAGTATCCTGGCAGTAGTCTTAATACTGGAAGCAATCTTTTCTCTATACACAGTCCTTCTTGGCGTTTCTTTTTTTGCGTGCAAGTCCTCTGTGCTTGAGTTTGAGACCTCAGCTTACTCTGTCACTGCTTTCCAAAAAAGCCTTCTACTACTGGACATAACCTTTGCCAGATGCGTGATTTCTTTCCTTAATCCTCATTCACATTCGCTATTGGAAGAGAGGCAACTAGTTTTATCTTATCGAGGGACAAGTCTATGACTTGTCACTGCCGTAAAGGATTTTCATTATGCTATATTTCAATATATAATAAAAAATAGAAACTTTTCTGTATCCTTCCAACCAGGAAAAGTGCAAGATGTTCTGTACAAAATACTTTATGGTGCTGTATCCCTCCGTAGACTTGTCACATGAGTTTCATACAAATGTGAGCTGCCTCTTGTTAAATATTGGAATCAGATTATTCTGTTAAAAAAAATCAGCAATCAAACAGTAGCAGCTACTTGTACTCTTGAGAATGGCAGCTGTGCTCATAAAAGTGTGTTAGCCTTTCTTTGCTAAAGGATACTCAAATAAAAGTTTGTAAAAATGGTGTCACTGTGCCAAAAGCTATCCCTGTCAAACTAGTTTGCTCTGCTTTTTTCAACTCTTCTCATAAGAGATCTTGCTTTATCAGATGCACAGAGTATCCTGCTTCCCACGGAGTGGCTCAGAGAAGTAATCAAGTTGGTGGACTAGCTGCCCTGGCAGCAAACAGATAGCTATGTTTGTTCAGGATTTCCACTTGCTTGCACCTACGCTTCTGCAAGTCAGTCTGTGTAAATGTCTGAGGCTTGCTCACTGCCTTAAAGTAACAAAGCTTGAATAGAAATAGCTTGTTTGCAGGCAGAGTAAACTGAGAAGAAACTCAACCAATTGTGTGAGGGAAGATGAAGTCAATTAACTCTAAGTTACTAGGTAAAGTCAACACAATCTGGGTTGGAGCTGCTGCAGGACTTGGTCCTATCTGCCTTCCTGTTCAGCATTGGCCAGGTAGCCTCTGGTCAGTCTCTTTTTAACTGTCACAGTCTCTAGTAACCTTAGTAAGTCAGAAATTATAAACTAAAATCACTTGGTGACCAAATTGCTGTTGGCTGGAGGCCATTACTGAATGTCTTGGGGTTGCTTGGCTCAGCAGTGGTAACAGTGGTAATGGCAGTCTGTGGTATTTGGTACCTGTGCAATAGGGCCATGTAATAATGCAGGAGTGGGGTCTGTGCTTTTTGGATCCTTCAGCAAGGGCAGGGGGGAAATGTATTTATAATTTAGAATATGTCTTTTTTTTTTTGCTCATGCATCTGTGCTCTGTTTTGTGCTCTCTCTTGCTTGCTCTCTCTCACTCTTTTTTTTTTTTTTTTTTTTTGGTAAAGTGGGAGTAGGTGCCTAGCTGTTTTTTGTGTCTTTGGATGCTTCCCTTTGCACCAGGAGCCCTTCTACAGTTAATGTCTTCTATGGGCATAGGCAGAGTTTAGACAGATGCTATTATTTTTTTCCTCCTTGGCCAAATCTGTTGGTAGGGAAAGGAAGATGACAATGATTCTGTGTAATGTGCTGTTCCCCCACTCTGCTGAGGTTCCCCTTTCTTTTAGTTTAGCTGCCATGAAACCTGTGACAATCTTGGAGCCCACCAACCTCAGTGGCTGTTGGAAGGAATAAATGTTCTTCTCCCTCCTCTTCAGAGACTCCCGTTTACTGAGTGCTATTAAGGAGTCTTCTCTCTTTTTTTCCTAGCCTCCAGCTTTCTGGAGATGGATTGTCTCCACTGCATAGCTCTTAACATTTCTAGGCCGCAGCAGAGTGAAAGCTCACCAGGAAATCTTCTCAGTTACACGGCTTTTAATAGAAATCCTTGAGGTGGAACTGTCAAAAATCAGATCGGTTTCACTCTGCTGAAGCCTGGAAAACCAGCAGAGAAGCTGGAGCTGTTTCAACTGCTTGAGACAGCTCTGCATTAGTTTATTCTAAGTTCATGTTTGCAAGTCTCTGGTGTTAGCTCTTTTGGTGGTTACTATAAATTATCTTAAATGAGGGTATAGAGTTCTTTTTTTTTAAAAAAAAAAAAAAAAAAAAAAAAAAGCCAAACATCACAACAACTTAAGAACTAGTTCTTAACTAGTTCTACTAGTGTTGAAGAAATGAGGCTTTACTGTAGCATTGATTAAATGCTACAGGCTGAATAAGCTTCAGTTATTCTTTTGTTGCATAGCTGAAGCCTGCAATGGAAGTTAATGTTGTGACAGCTTCTTATGCTGTTCTTCCCTGGTAAGTTATCTTGACCCCCAAATGACTTCTCAAGCAAGGCAAAAAAAAAAAAAAAAAAAAAAGGAGGGGGGCAAAAGAAAAAAAGAAAAAGGAATTACTCATGCAATTAGGTAACAGGAATTAGATTAAGTTCAGCACTTTACCATATGTTTCTGAATTCACCTATGTTTCTCCCTTAAGTTACAAGCTTAGGTCACGTAAGTGAGAGGGCATGATACTGAGAATGAATGGTGGGTGTAAAGATAAACATATTAGAGTATGATCATTGTTAGCAGCAAGATTTCCAGGATGAATCAGATCAAGATTCATTCAACTAACATTTTCCATGTAATGGTAAATTTGGACACACACACTTCAGGAACAAATGCACATACAGGAAGGAAGAACATTTAAATAGGCAAAATATTCAATGGAAATGTATTTGTAATATTTTAATTTTACTTGTCCTTAATTTAATAAAACTGTATTTACGGAGACTGCAACACTACCTTATAATTATTGTTATTGTTGTTATTAAAGTGATTTAATTCTGCTGCAATAGAGCTTCCAACCCCCCCCTCCCCCCACCCTGTTGACTGGCAGCTTCTCAGAGACATTGGGGGTCAGGAAGCCTTAAATACCAGTGCTGTGACTGTAGTAATTTTGGGTTATGGCTACTGAGACAGATCCATTTGATCTGTTGGGGTAGATGGCAGCTTTCCAAAATGATCTTGATTCTTTGTTGTGAATCAGGCTTGGAGGAGTCTGAGGAAGACTGACGCTTCTGTCTCATCATTCTGCCATCTTCTCCCTAGTGCCTAATGGAGGTGGCTAAACATAAGTAAATAATTATATGCTTGGCTGAGTTGTGTGTAAGGAAGCCAGCTGTACTCACCTTTTCACTTTACCTTTGATCTGTGTTATTGCAGATGTTTGTCTCTTTCCTTTAGAGCTCTGTTATTATGCCCTTCCTGTTCCTCTCTGAGGGTCTCCACCCATTTGTGCGTCTTTGGAAATCTTGCTTATCACGGGAACCTCCTGCTCCTCATGTTTGGTATGCCATTGGGCATGCAGATGTGTAAATGCAGGTGTTCAGACATGAACAGCTGTGGCAGGGTGAGTCTGTTTAAATGAATATTCAAAGATGACATCTCTCGGAGTTACTCCTGTTCTTTAAGCACACAGTTCTATGATGAGACAATGCAGGAGTTCTGCATGGTTTGGAGCTGCTTTGCTTTTATATGCACAGAGCTATCTTGCATGGCACATGGGAGCTGTTTGACTGATTTTGGACGAGCTGCATTTATCACTTGTTAAATCCCAAAGCTGCTGGCATAGTAATCTGATCGCAGTGAACTACCTACATTCTCACCATCAACGGTGGGAGGCTATGTGTGTGTAGATGTAAGTTCTCATAAAATGCTGCTTCTTGCATGGTATTTGCCCAATTATAGTATCTGGTGCCAGGTGAAATGGCCCTTTCACCATCATGACAGTGACAGAATTTCAGGTTGAATGCCATTGCGTGTGTCCCGTTCCTGCTGAGCTGCTAACGCTGTTGAGCATGCTTCTAGCCTTGACCAGCAAAGGTAAGGCTTGCAGAGGGTGTGCTGTCATATACTATGTGGTGGATTTTCAGCCTCGTTCCCTACAGAAATATGGCTTGCGTAATTGTGTTGGCTGTCCTTCTCACTTGCAAATTTTAAACGTGTTGTCATTTTCAGTCAAATTTTGCAGAGGGGAGAAACAGTCTTCAAGAGGGGGAGTTCCTGTAGGTTTTGTGGTAGTGGGTGATTGGGGAGGAAGACGAGGCTCTTCATCTGCTGAGTGAGCCCACTTTCACCTGCGTCGTGCAGACTCCATGCAGGAGAAATCTGCCAAGATCAGGAGAAGCTCAGATCTCCTACCTTTGTAGTTACTGAAATACCAGGGACATATTTTCTTTTTTCTAAAAATCCAGGGTCATTTGTTTTGATTCTCAAAATTTTTTTTAAGAACCAGATATGAATGTGAACCATTGCTTACTCTCAGCAATTTTGTATTCTAAAGGAAAAAGCTGTTCTGTGCCAAAAAATACTGGTGACAGGTTATTGTATTAACTTCTAAACAGCAACACGTTTCCTTCACGTTATCCTTGAAAAGGAAGATTGCAGCAGTATAGTGTAATTTGGGGCAAATCTATCCATATATTTCTATATACTGTTTTTTGGTTTAAGCAAAATTTCATTTCCAAATGCTTCTTGTCTTGATATAGACCAAACTTCCAAAAACATATTTTTTGAGTGTGACATACCATCCTTGAGTGGAAATATATAATTAAGTTGTTTACCTCACTTTGTTTATATGTTTGATACTGAAACACAATATGCTGAAAACTGCCTAATGAAAGACACCAGAAAACCTAAGTGCTGTTACTTCATTAGTAAGCAGTAAACTTTGCTACTGAAAGGTTTACAGATGTTCTGGAATCTGACCACCAACCTAAAGTGTAGTATTATGTTTTTTTAAGTTTGATATCAGCAGTGCCTTCTGATGGGATTCTTAAATAGGCCCATGTGGAGTAAAATAACTACTTTAAAAGTTTGTGTTTTTTGTTGTTTTTTAGCTGAAGTAGCAAACATTGAACTTTTTCTTCTAAACTTGTTTCTTTCTGTCCAGGGAGGGACTTTTTTTTTCCAGTCAGTTGTTTTTGAGATCTGAAACTGTGATATATTTTCGTTTGCAAGTGGATATTGTATCTTTAATTGTATTCTTTTTGGACAGAATTGCAAATTTCCACAGTGACCAATGCAAATCTAGTGAAAATAATTTTGGATCTGTCACAATTAATCAGAATTCTAGTCTGATGACTTTTGGTCTGCTTTGGCCACCTTTTAATGTCATGGTAATCTAATTGTAAAAGGAGATTTTGGGGGCTTTTTAAAAAAAAAAAAAAAAAAGTTTGACCTAAGAATGGCTGTCAAGTAAATCTAACTGTACATTAAACTGCCTAAACTGATCTCTTACAGAGGGAGGCAAATTCCACAATGTCTTGGATCTACTTTGTTGCTAATAACATAGCTAATTTGAGAGGCTTTCTTATTTAGTGCCTAATTTTTTAAGTAAAACTATTACAATTTTGGTTTGTCAGATAATCACTGAAAGGAAAAAACTAAGTTTATAATATAGTTTCACTGGATCCTAGTTGCTGAAGTGTTTTCTCTGTAAGATAAGCTTATGAAGCATTGCCCAAGCTAACATAGTAAATCTTTTTCAAAAAACATGTCTTTACTCAGGGTGGAAATATTGAATGGTCATTGGATAACCGCTACAGTAAAGGAATCAGAATAATTCATTTTTAGTTTGGAACATAAAGCAAAGAGTTTTTTCCCACCTCCTCTGCCCAAAATGCTGCTTGTCTCACCAGTTAACTCTCCTTTTCGATTACCTCAGTGGATATACCCTGACCTGGGAGATGTTTACCTCTCCCAGGTCAGATCTTCTAAAACATCATTTTCCAGTGGGGCCCTGATATCTCTCTGTCCGCCCACACACCAAATTCCAGCTTCAGGGGAGAAAAGGGAAACATGCGATGAAAGAGAGGGTCTGTCACAACCGTATTTATTGGGACTTGGGTATCGGACTCTCTGTGACAGTTTATCACTGTCTTGATACTTCAGGCAAGTCCAAGGCCTCTGACGAGTGATTTCACAACTGAGCCAGGTGGACTTTGAATCTGGGTTGTAGTTCTCCCTTCTAAACGCAGAGATTTGTCATTAGGGAGCCCTCATCGCTGGTGTGTAATCATTAGATGCAGCCCTAGTGCCAATAAGCACTAGCTCAAAAGGAGCAGCTACAAGTTATAATAGGAAAGTCCACATCTGTTAGCCCAAGAGTACAGAATTCCTCAAGTGCTTTCTTCCCTACCCCTTGTTTCAGGAGCATTGCTCCTTACTAAACGTATGCAGTTATACTAAAGATAGATTAAGAAAGCTGGGCATGAATGAGTACGTGGCTGGGATGGTCTTTCTTCATTTGTTCTCTTGACGGTTTAGTTGTGGATCCTAACCTCTATCTGCTGGCATCTCCAATAAAGCAAGGATTTCTCGGGAGGGATACTGAAATTGGAGAGACCTGTAAGGAAGAAGGTCCTTTCCAGCCAGCAAAAGGCCCCTGGGTGATTTTGACTGTGGAATAAAAAAGGCAGGTTCTATTGTGTGCCATAGTGAGAGTTTGGATGTTTTCTGGTACTTGTAGTAGGTTCACAAGGGCTCAGTCTTCGCAGAGTGGAGCCAAATGATCCAGTCCTGCCTATTGTTCGTCCCAGGCAAAGGCCATGCTGGTGACCTATATGCTGTATTCCTGATTGCAAGTCGGGGATGCTGTGCTTTCACATATGTGTGTGTGATATCTTCCGAGGACACAGCTGCTGGTTCCTTTTTTGACAGAGAAGGCTGCTTCAGTGAAAAAGTGCAAGAGACTTTTTGGAGAAATAGGAATTGGAAAGGAAAGTGGAAAGAAGTCAGCGTTAATAAGGGCATATTCCTAGAGCACAGCTCCTACTGCTTTTCCCTTTCCCGTTCTCGTCTGTTGTGCCTTGAGTCAGTGCTGTCATTCCGCTGCGCTGTGAAAGCAGTGAATGCAAACCTTGCTTTCCAAGTACGTTTAGATCTGGTTTCTCTTCCAACCAGTATGTGCTGTCCAGTGGGAGAGAGTTCATTCCATAACCCCCTGGGCTTGGGTCAGGTGTGCCTGAACACATGGTCTTTGGAAGACTACCAAATCCTCACCGCCCTCTGTGCCTGCCAATGCTGCTTTGTTTCAGATTGTCCCGTTCTTTGTCCTAGCTGTCTTTATGGTTGGCACACTGTAAGCCCATGACTATTAACTGATGGCTTGAACATTTTTAAGAAAACAAAGGCAACTCCTTGCTTTTATTTTCGACTAACTTATTTCCTGATGTGTCCTCTAGCTGACAGAGATCTTACAGGACGTAAACAAATGAGGTGTGCAACTTAGGTATCCCCATATTTCAAGCTGCTTTTAATTATCCAAGCACTTTTTTCAAACTTGTTTGTCACCATGAAATGCAATGGAGGTTTTATCCCTTAGTAACCTCTGTTATTCCAAGTTGAGTTCACTTCACATGGAGAAATTAAAAAAAAAAAAAAAAAAAAAGGCATTAAGACCAGCCACAATCCCCTTTCTCTTTTAAGGGAAAACAGAAGATTTATTTTTAAACTGCTGCATGTCTATATCTGTCTGCTCTCTTCATGGCCTTGCTAGGAAGTCAGTAAAGATATGATAAATCTAAATGGAGTTGCTTAGGTTCTTCTGAAAAAGATCATCTCTGTGGAGAGCCCAAATTTGAAGAGCTTCATATCAAAAGGCAAAGCTGGGGATAATTAGCAGCATATGAAAACCGGAGTTTGTCATTAGAACGATAGCCATCATTGTCAAACGACTGCTGGTGTAACGTTGCCTGAAGGCAAGCCAGTCCAGCGACAGCGCGACCATCTGTGAACGTGCCCTCGTGATGGCAGTGCACTGCCGTAACCCTCGGGCTAGCTGCCGACAGAAGAGCCGCCCTCCCAGGCCCGCGTGAGCTCCCGCCTGCGCTCGGGGGCCCTGGCTCCCCGCGGCTGCTCCGTGCCCCTGGCAGCTGCGGCGCTCCCCGCATGGAGCCTGCTCGCCCTTCATCCGTCATGTCACTAGCAGCTTCTGCAGAGGTGCCCTGCGGGACAGATGGGTGTCACCCTGGGGCTAGGTGTCACTGCTGTTCTCCCTGAGGCTTTCTGGCATGCGTGTGAGCACTGTTGGCCTCCTGGAACACAGTCGTCAATACAGTGTTACTTTATCTCGTATCTTCTAAGAGAAGCAGTGACAGCTACGTCCCTTGAAACTGGCAGTCAGCATCCCGGTCTCTTTTTAAGACAGCAAATTTCTTTTGAACGCTCAGGGCCTGATTTTAGCGCATGTACCTCAGATGGATGTGATTTCCATACATGTGGAAAAAGGCAGGCATCCTCCACAAGTCCTCCAGCAAAGAGCGCATGGATGTTTCCATCCTAAGAATGCTTTTCGACCGGTAACCACGGGCTCTCGGCATTAATTTAGCTCACGAGGGCTTGGTCCCAGCGTTCTCCCTCGTGGCAAAGATCACTTTGGCTGTTTGTAAATACTAAAAAGCAGACGTTGTGCCAGCTACCTATAACAGATGCTTTCAGACTCAGATACTTGCATATTTGAAAATTGCAAGCTAGAATTTAGTTGGCAATTGGTTTAAATATTCTTGGTATCTGATGAAGGAATTTCCGGGGGAGGGAACGTGGCTGTTTGTCATACGTAGCGATTACTTTCATAAGGCTTTTTAATAATCCTGGTCTTCGGAGCCAAAGAGGGTCAACTTAGTAGATGCGGTTTCAGTTTCTAAGATAAACATAAATTTTATAACTTTGCATAACATTTTTAAAGGAAATTAAATATTAAATGAATGTATGTCTGTAAGGGACTACTAATATAATGACTCCAACTAAGAAATGCCAGGAAATTCATGCAGTTCTTAGTATTTAATAAATAAGAATGTGTTTTCCACCATTTTGTTTGTTATGGCTGATACAGTGGTACTTGTCAAGTTTGGGATTATTTTGATTTTTGTTGTTTTTCAGCTGATGTGCACAGTAAGTGAACATATATTTGCTCTCCATTGTAGTCTGGAGAAATAATAAATGTTGTTTAATGCTTAGCTATCCCAACACTTAAGAGATTTCTCTCTTTTCAGTTAGGAATAGTACACGCACCATGTATTGTAATTTACAGCGAAGGACCAATGTCAATTGGTGATGGAAATGTACTACAGTAACTTGTGTTTATCTTTCCTGTTTGATACAGGGAAGGCTGTCGAGATTGGTGTTATGCACAGAACAAAGCAAGATGATGTGCCTAAGGTGAATGATCCCAGGCTCCTTCCGGATAAGTTTCTTCAAAGGACAGCTAAGGTGAGTCCGTGTAGGATGACAAGCAGGCATGTATGTGCATGTGCATCAGAAGGATGTTAGTGTGTTATGCTCCAAAAAGCTGAAGCAGACCAGCCGTGGCCTCCCTGTCATCGTCCGCCTGTTGGTCTTTGACTCTCGTTCCCTGTTGCGAGGAGAATAATCAGGTGATCTGGTACAATTCAAGTGTCTTGTTATTTTTACCAATTATCCTAGTTTAAATTCCATTTGTGTGCTGGGCAAAATTACTTAGCAAGATTCAGAAAAAGATTGGATACTAATAAGAGCGTCAGGATTTCCAGAGTTGTCAGAATTAATTCTTGCGGCCTTTGGAAAGATTGTTAGGGATGTTGGTTCAAGATCTAAGTCAATCTCTGAATGTTAAGAAACCAGAAAAAGACCACTGAGTCAGACTGGGTCAAGTCTTTCCCACATCTTGCGCTTTCTTCTGCAGCCTCTGGTTCTGGTCCCTCTTTTGCACTGGACTGCCCTCTGGTCTCGTCCAGCGTGGCAGTTCCAGCACTCGGAATCGCACAGAAGTGCCACTCCTGAAGCCTCCTGGAAGGATTCTTCTGTATAAGTTTAGGAAATTAGCTATATTTCTGTTATTCAGTGATTTATTATGGTCTACAAAAATATAGCCTGGATGAACACCTCTCTGGAACAATTACTTAATGATACTGTAATTTATTATTCTTTTCAAAGCCGTCTTGTACAAAGGTAAAATAACCCCTAACTTCAGAAAGTACAGAGAAGAGAGAGCTGCCAAATTCCCCACAGCACATCCTTTCCTGTGGTTAGCATTGGATCCGCCAGGAGCACCGTTTTTGAACTGGCCTGTTCTGCACTGAATGTTGAAATCCCAGGCTGAGGATGCAAATGAAAAATTTTACAGGAGTTGCTTGTATGTTGTGGCTAATTCTCTGCGTTTGGAAGCATCTGCTTCTTGTCTGGTTTTGTTCTGTAATCAAGAAAACTGCTGTAGAGAACTAGGATTTGGAAGGCACTTAGCTCTTCTATCGCTGTGAGCAAGATGGCAAAAAAAATACATTGTAAATAGGTATTCAATTAAAAAATGTGCACGCGCACACATGGAAAACACGATACAGGCTTTTTGTGAACTTTTCAGGTATTCTGCTGAGTCCCTATGTATCCCTATTCTGTTACCTTCAGATAAACTTATTTTCTGTATTAGCTGTAGAAACCTTTGTCTCTTCCAGGTGGTCTATATTTTGGAGAAGAAGCATTCCCGAGCAGCTACAGGCTTCATCAAGCTTCTGGCAGACAAGAACAGCGAACTCTTCAAGAAGTGTGCCATGTTCTCACCTATGGACCACAGAGTGCCTAGGGCCTACGTGTCCTTGGCTGATTGCCCTTCAGACTTTGTGACCAGACCTGAGGACTATTCAAATACGCTCTTCATTTGTCGCATAGTGGACTGGAAAGAAGACAGCAACTTTGCAACAGGGTATGTGGCTGCCATTGGAGGTAGAGATAAATAAGATTTCTAGTCAGAGTTCTTAGTTTTACTTAAATACATACAGTAGAGACAGGAATCTGTTAACATGACAGGTGTCTTGCATCCCTCTTTTAGCTGGTGAAGTAGCTGTGATGAGACTAAGTATCTCCTTGCTAATTAAATCTCATGGCTACATGAAGTTAGCTGCTTCTGATGCTTCCTTCAGCGTGCTGGCACATCACAGCATAAACGAGTGTAGGGTCTATGCTCAGACGAGTTTGTAGTCTAGAGGGAAGAAGCACAGGCACTTGGCCTGACCAGCACAGACACCCTAGGGTGCTGGGCAGCATCTTAGTCTTTCCTCCCTTTGTGCAAAAAGAGTACAAAGCATGTAGTTACTTCACTTCTGTCAGAGGAAGGTCAGTGGCTGTGAGGCCACTCTTTGTCTTTTTAAGCCCTTACTGATACAAAGTAGAAAGTCACAAATTTTGTGGTATTTAAATTTGCTTCACTTTGAATAATGCTAGAAATCAAGAAAAGATTCTATTGCTCCTGAAACAAAGGATGTTGCACACTGTGCTTTTTAGGAGGGAATGTAAGGCCCTTCATGCTGTTCAGAGCTCATATCGGAGGCACTTCCCTGACGGAAGAGATTTTAAGACAAGTCTACTCAAATGGCTAATGCTGGGCTGATCCAGACAGCAAGGTCATTTTGCCTCTCCAGGGGGAAGACCCTGTATTTCTCAGTATTTTTGTGCTCTTTTGGGAAAAGCTGCAGTGCACCATGCACCCAGCTGGAGCAGTCACGCTACTTCCTGTCGAGTGGGCCTCAATAAATAATAGTGGACATGGGAAAAACTGAGTAGCCCTGGTTTATTCAGTGACCCAGAGTAGATAATTCTGAGCAATGCTGTGGTCAAATCTTGAAGGTGAGGAGATCTGGATCTGATCTGGATATAATCTGGAGTATATGCTGTACTGGGAGTGATAATGGGAGTTGGGCATAAAGCCACCTTTCTCTTCCCTTTGCAAAGCTGTTCGGATGGGATAGCACAGATGATGCACAGTGTCAGATAGCAGAAATTTTTACTGAGTCATCTCAACTCAAAACTCCTGGTAAAACTTAAAATCATATGAAACTTTTTTTAAAGCAAGTGTATTGGCACAGATCTGTCAGCTCTAAAAGTAAACAAAACTAAAGCCCCTGTTTCCCTTGAGTTTTTAAGTTTATCGGTTGCAGCTGCTTCGTGTGCCCAGTAATAGCAAGTTCCATGTGTACTTCTTGAGAACCACATGAGCAGCGAAGTCACTCAGTATTTCCTAGCTAAACTGCAGTGCATGAACTGAAGTGGCCTCCCTTTGAGCCCCACTTAACTAGGGGCTGGCTGTGCTGTGAATTTCACTATGACTAAGTTTCTTACTGGCAGAGATTTTCTTTGTCTTCCTCGGACTCCAACAGAGAAAAGACTGGAGGGTGATTGTACTGCTTGGCTTCTTGTCATGAACAGCCCCCCTTTTCAGCACAGGTTGGGGAAATTAGGAGAACTGGCTAATGTCTTGTTTCATTGGCTAATGGGTGTTTCTCTGATCTGCTTCTGACAGCATTGGGTATTCTCATCTGGCTGCTTCAGTAATTTCCAAGATGTAAAGGGTGTTGTCAGGAAAGAAAACTTCCACGATTGTCTTCATGCATAGTTGTTTCCTCTCGGATTCAGTTGCACTTCAGTAAGAGCCTTATGGAGATGGGAGCATAAAACCTTGGTGGCCCATTTTGTTTTTAGCTATAAATACATGCTTGTTTAAACACTGAAACACAATGAAACCTCTTGAAGGTCCCAAAAGATATTGTTTGTTTATCAGCTGGCCATGCTGCTAATCATGGGCCACCTGAAGGAGGGATGAGGTGCTGATCAGCAGTTCACTGTATGCTTGCTTTTCTGAACTTTTTTGGCCAGGTGGCTAGGTGAGGAATGGGATGCCCTAGCCTTGGTTATGTTGCCTAGAGGGCTGTCACCACACCCTCCTGGGTGTTTCTTCTCCAAAGCACATTTAGTGGCACAGCCACTTCAGTGAAGAAGAATATTAACGGCCCATTTGATAGAATGGGCCGTTAATATCACAGCCAGTCCTCAATCTGGCAATCAAGCAAGTTTTCCTTCTTGTCGGTGCTGCCCCTTGTGTCAGTGCCATGCTGCTTGTGCTCAGATGCTCCTTTCCCCCACTGCCCACACTAGAGGAGTCGGGAGTATGAGTCACTTGTGGCTCTAGGGATGTTGCATGCTGGGACTGTGCACCCCTTAGCTCTGCCCACAGACTTCATGATATCCCTTTGGCTGCACTACCTTGGGTCTGAAAATGTCTGGACTAAAGAGCACATAGGTCTACACCATCTGAAGTCTGGAATTACCACAAGGAAAACTTCTTCAGTAGCTTGCAAGCCATTTCTCCTGGATGCCTTGGACGTTTTCAGGTACTTTCCATCCTGCAGCTGATCTCTCACACCTTCCTCATTTTTCCTTTTCTCTTGGGAGGTTCAATGCTGTGTTTTCCAGCACAGTTCACAGCATGCTTTTGGTCTTCATGGTGACCAGCGGGCTGCTCTGCGCTGGTACTGCCCACCCAGCATGGTCACCTGCACTGAGGAACCTGGCAGACCCTGGAAGTCCCTTTGGGGCAGGGGTGCATTCCTGTGACCCATGATTGCCACCTGGTGGTCACCAAGGAGACACTGTCCCCTCTGAAGGCCACCCTGTCACCCCTGACTGCGTGCGCTCACCTGCGGCTTTGGTTGGGCTCAGACTGGTAGGTAGGAAGGAGCAGGGAGGAACTAATGGCTCCGTGTCCAGCTAGTGATGCCATGGCTGTGTTGTGTTGCTGCTGCACTCCTTCCTTAAATGGTTGCACAAGAAATGATTTTACTGCGGCAGTGAAATGTCGCTTAACTGTACCCAGCCTGGGTAGCAGATAAAGCAAAATAGCTCCAAAATGTTGTCCTTTTTCAGATAAATGCCAAGTACAGATTATTTTATGGAGACCTTTCTTTTTAGTTTTGGGGTATTGCTCCAAACCTCTCTGTGCATTTGGAAGTGGTTGTGGTAGACTCTCTTCTTGCTCGCACAGTTTGATAGATGAGACTATTAAAAAAAAAAAAAATTGGAAGTAAAAATGTAAAATCACTGATTCCCTCTGTGTAACTCTTAAACACGCTGATACATGGGGCTTGTGAGGCTATTCTAGCTCAGGCCTTTGATATTGGTCTGTCAAGGTGACAAGATTTGCCATGGGATTTGCAATAAAATGAAACTTTGCAGTCTGTTCTTTCACTTATTGCTCTTTCCAAAGCCATCCAAGTGGTTTGAATTCCTTTCATCCCTGAGCTTTTTATGTATCTATTTTTTATGAATCTATATCTCTGTGTGTGTGTGTGTATATATACACATGCGTACACACATACGCGCATATATTTATATATATGTACACACACATATGCATATATTAGCTCAAAATATATTTGGTTTGAGGGGAGATGACTAGATAACCTTGGGTAGTTCATTGTAAGATGTGAGGAGAGGTCTGATCTCTGGCCAATATAGCTCTATTGGAAAAAGACCTGCTTGCAAATGTGTGTTCCCTTGGCACTGCTAATCGTTGTGCTGGTCTGAAGCATGGGATAACTCCATTTCTATGAGGAGCGTGATGCTGCTCCCATGCTCTGACAGTGTGTAGCCTGGCAGTTGGTGGGAGGCAGCTCGGCAGTACAATTAAACTGAACTGAGCTCTCGGGAGCTCAGCGTCTGTGTGACGCTCAGCCCCGCAGCCGTCTTCCACCAAGGCCTTTGGACGCTTCCAGGCTGGCGACTCTGGTGTTCCCGCTTGGTTCTGCGCTGCTGGCTGCTCGAACCCTGGGCAGCTCCAGGCCCAGTGCGGTGGGAGCAGCTGGGTGGCCTCGCTTGCTCTCCCCTCTCCCACTGCTGCATGACCTCCCCGCAGGAGTGGTGGCTTATGGATGTGTAGGATGTTCCCCTGCTGCTGAGAGGAAACCCTCCATGTAGGATCACACTGAGCAGGTCTCTTCTAGGGAGAGATTGAATAAGGTTGTTAAATTCCCATGGAAGTTATTCACTCCCATTTGCGAGCCTGCTCAACTTTCCAAGGGAAACGAGCCTTATATAATTGTGCTTTGTCTTTTCGGACAGTTCTTATCACATAACCTTTGAACACGTTGGCCAGTTTCAGCTGAGTGTGGGGAGCGGAGAAGGCTCAAGTGTGTGCTTGTGGAAATGAGTGGCTGCATAGGGAAGAGAGATCCGCTGGGCATCACCGCGAAGGGGAAGATGGAGCATGAGCGTGGCTCTGCCCCAGGCACACGCTCATGGGAACCCAAGCCCTGGTGAGTCTGCAGCTCGCAGGGCAGTTAGTTGGCTTGCAGCTGCCCCTGCTTTGGAGAAATATCCTTTGAGCATTCTTACCCTTTGCTGCATGCTTCCCAAAATCCCAACTGCAGCACGTTCCCTTCCAGTGCTTTCCGAGGCTGGATACTGCTGCTGTGTCTGACGTCAGTACAAGGGTATTAAGCGATCTCTCCAGGACGCTCTAATACTTTTATCAGCGTCACAGAAAAGTGTTTACATCTAACCGTTATAATTTTTTAACCTTTTAACATTAAAAAAATATATATACGCAAGCCTAAGGTGTCCCAGACATGCTGCCTCCCTGGGAGCGAATGTCAGGCTGCCGCTGGGCCGTGTGCCTGCTGTTGTTTGTAAGCCTCTTGAACTATTCTTGCTGCCCTTGGTGGCCGCAGAAGCCCATGAGCGATTTTACAGCCTGGCTGTTACTCCAGGGCCATCTATGATCCTATATGCATTACCTTTGATCACATGCTGTCCTGTCAGATTTTGCTCTGATGCAAGTCGTCATGTCTATGTGACTGTAACATGGCCCCAATTAAAGTCCGTTGTACACTTTTTTTATTTCAAGGTACTTGGGAAATGTTCCCTGGAACACTGTAAATCAAATGTTAATTACTATTAAAATGTTAGTCCTATATCAGACCTCTGGGTAAACCCCTTATGGCTCGTAATCTAATTTCAGTAAATGGATCAAGAAAACACGGGTTTCAAAACTGAACTGGAAAACATTCTGGCATTGAAAGGTGCTGTCCATGCCTTGTAATGCAGGCTTCCAGCCACCTTCTCGGTGGGCTGCCCTGCCCTGCCCTGCCCTTCCCAGAGAAGGGGCACCTGACAAGTCAACCCTTGCCATGCCTTTTTTATTTTTTGGTAGGGCAACATGTTCCCTCTTTTCCTCTCCCCCTCCCCCCAGTTCATCCTGCTGGCTGTGGAAGTCGTTTGAGTCAAGATACCTTTTCCTTTGCCTTAGAGTTTAGCTGAGGCGTAAGGTTCAAGCACAGGCCCCAAGCTCAAGAGCGACTCTTGTGAAAGAGCTACCTACTGGAGGGCCTGAAGACCCAAAGACTCATCCTCGCGAAGTCTACCAGCTCTGCACTGAACATTGGGAATGAAATGGTGGTTTCTCTGGTTTATTGCTACTGCTGAGAGAGGGGGAGATAAAACCGCTGTCTCGTTTATTTACATTAAAATAAGGATCAGGCTGGGACCAAGCTGCAGCAGCAGAGAATTAAGCCTAGATGCCAAATGTACACGTATTTCTGCCATACAGTTTGTACATAAAATTGAAACAATGGAGGGAAATATCTTTTATCCTTGTTTTCATTTTTATTTTAAAGCCAGGCAATGTGAACTCTACAATTTACTGCGCCACAAAGTGCACAATCCTTTTCAGCATATTACCCAATGTGACAGGTTTATTACACAGCCCTTCCCGTTGTGAAGAGAGATAGCCTTACTCCCATAAAGAAGATGGGCTTGCTTGCACTGCGTGGATGGGGTTTGTTCTGTGGCTTTATGGCACATTTGAAGCACTGAGAGCATCTTGCTTGTCCAAATGACAAGTACGCTATTTTGGCCCCAATTTACGAAAGTAATTAGTGCCTGTTTTCACTCATTAGAATTAAAGCAGAAGGATCAATATAATGATTGTGTATTTTATGCAGCGGAAAAACACTTATTAGAGTGGCTGTATTTGCACTGTGTTATTACCCTTCTCTTTTGTGTCATATTTTGATGGATTTGCCTAAATTTCAGCTGTAATTTCCTTGGGCCAGGAATGTTCTCTATTGCATGTAATGTGCCATTCATCCTAATGGCAGTATATATATGTGTGTGTGTGTGTATATATATATACACATACATATAAAGCCTCTG
This sequence comes from Struthio camelus, assembly GCF_040807025.1. Taxonomy (NCBI): domain Eukaryota; kingdom Metazoa; phylum Chordata; class Aves; order Struthioniformes; family Struthionidae; genus Struthio; species Struthio camelus. Next base: position 22,030,558 of record NC_090950.1, read on the forward strand.
TGCACTGCAGAGCAGTCTGGGGATCAGAAAGGGGACAAGGAGAGCTATCCTGGAGCACAGGTTCTGATCTTCTATTTGTAGCCAGGTAGGAAGGGAACAAGTGTCCCACTTCTTTGGAGTTCCCATTTGTGCACTATGTCCAGAACTGAGCACTTATCTGACACCAAAGCTTTCAGACAAATGCTTGCTGGGGTTTGCACTGGAACAGATGGAAGCTTTCTCTAGGCATAATAGAGCAGCAGCCTCATCCACACATGTGCAAAATACTTCATCAAAGATTATTAGCGTGTGGGGGACAATGTTTCCCCTCTTTGCCTCTTGCTTCTAGATAGTGGCTCCCCTCCAGCTGGATGGTGGTCCAGAGGTTGCTTTTTAGGAGAGGAGGGACAGACTGCTGGGAGCATTCAGGTCCTGGAAAGAGCCTAGAAAATGGTTGCAAGGACAATCCATGTGCTTGTTTGTGCGTGCCATTCCTGTAAGAAAGGTCATTAGGGTTCTCCACACCTCTGTCTACAATAGGGCCTTGGTTTGCCCCGGTGGAGAGGCATGCTCTCTGAGTTGGAGAGCAGTGTGATGAGCTCCCTGGGAGCTGTCTTCTACAGAGCTATCTGGGATATGGTGGGAATCTGTTCTCTGTTCAAAGGTCGGATAGTGAGGAGTCACCTTTTTAAATGGTGAGGAGAGGAAGGGGATTTGCAACTTTTTTTTTGTAGCATGGGGTCACTATATGAAAGAGTTTGGGAACCAGCCATTTGTAAAAGTGTGTGGAGAACTGTTCTTTTCTTGCTCCTGTTGGGCATCCCTATGGTTGCTATTTTGTTTCTAAAATTCAACGCTCTTCTACCTCTACAGAAACCTAATAACAAAAAACATCCTTTTAAAATGTGATACACGAAATCACCCAGTGTTTTACATCTTCAGCAGACAGAAGTCATGGTATAGTCTGAATTCCTGCCAAGTCCTCTGCCAAAACTTAGGGAGAAGTGAATGGGTGAAAGAATATGTTTGAGGGCTCAGTCGCAAACTCAGCAGCCTCTCTGAAGGGGACAGGAGTTCTAATTATACACTAAAAAAAAAAAAAATCATCCCTTTCTTTCTTTCTGCAGGCAGATGGCCAAAACTCTTGGGCAGGCAGGGGAGATTGAGCCGGAAACAGAAGGGATCCTGACAGAATACGGTGTGGATTTCTCTGACTTTTCCCCCGAAGTCCTGGAATGTCTTCCCCAGAGCCTGCCCTGGGTTATCTCACTGGGAGAGCTGGCCAACAGAAGAGATTTAAGGTAACAGTGAAAAGCCCGATCTCTTACTTCTTGAGTTGGTGCAGGGTTTTTTGTTTTGTTGTTTGCTTTCATTACACTTTGAAAAGGTATTGACTTACTACATGTTACCTGTGCTAGCTTGGAAAGAAACAGCTTTTCAAAGTACCTACAAACCTAAAAGAGCAGTTATTTGGAGAAGTATTTTTTTGAGGCATAGAGGCTTTCTTTCAAAAGGACTGTTGAAAACTGAAAATTTGATGCTTGGCACCTGATCTGAAAGCTTTATGTTTTTGCCTGGAATGTATTACATATTTTAGTGATAGTTTTATAGAGATTTTCTGAATGCCTGGCAGATCAAATGATTCTGGACTTTGTGACTTTGAAACTGAAGCACAGGTAGAGCCTGGCCTGTGTTTGCCTGTCCAGTCTCAACATTTTTTACTTTTCAGAAGAATTGGTATCATGTGGTGCTTATGACAGTTCTCAATTAGGTTAGCATTTGGCAAACATAGTCTTTGTTCCCTGCAACCTGGCAACTTTGTGCTGTCTATCTACCTCAAGTTACCCCTCCCTGCAGTTTAGTGATCCTCTCACGAGCTTTCAGGACCTACACAATCTGTTGGGTGATAGACGCTCTGACATTGCCAGTCTGCCCAAAAGTAATGGACTTACTATGCTTCAAAATGTCAGATTAGAGAGTCATCTTTTCACTAGACAAGATTTAAGGACAAAAGAAGAGCAGTTTGTTTAAAACCTAGCTTAGCAATGACGGAAGGAAGTTGCAAAAAGCGAAACAATAAATGCGTTATTAAGACGATACGGTGTGTTCCACTCCCACACTTGCTTATGTTAGAGCATCCTGTCTCAGCTGGCAGCTCTCATTGTGTTTTGGGGGACAGATTCAACAGTTCGGTGTAATGATGCATGTTGCTGAGGTAAAACAGCTTGATTCCTCAAGTCAGGTTTCCGCTGTTTGCACTGGTACAAGCACTTGCATGTACGTGGCAAGCCCTCTCCCTCTTAGTTTATCTGTGTTATTGACATGGACACTAACAAATTGAGTGAATAAGTGGATAAACTGCAGCCATGTGTATCTATATCTGGACTCCAGCTGGTTACCTTTGGACCTAATTCTGCACTGCAGCTTGCAACCTTCTTGCTGCTTCAACTTAATTGGACTTTGATTGCCGTACAATGGAATAATTCAGGGGAGCGTTGCACTGCTGACTGAGTAGTGGTAACACTCGGATACCAGATCCAGACTGTAGGCTTGCAGAAGCTTGGGGGGTGGGGGTGGAAGATGCAGAATTCATTATAAAGTTCCAGTTCAGAAGTCACTGGAAAGTGCTTATTTTTATGTTCTTGACTACGTTTCAGTAGCATTCTCTGTTTCTTCTGAGCAAGTTCTTTCAAGCAAATAAAGAGCTTGACTTGTCTCCAGTTATACAATCCTTTCTGGAAACAAATTCCAAGTGTATTTCTTCCTTTTATTGCTGAATTATTACACTGGGACTTATCAAGGTGATAACAGTTTTGCAGTTAAGTCATTTAAATCCCTCTCTGCCCCTTCCTGACCAAAGTGCGCACTACAAAGTAGATTTCCTTTTGATCCTCTCAAATATAAACATTTAACCGTCAAAGTTTTCAAGACAATTATTTGAGCTTAATTTACTAATCCTTTTAATGTCAAGGGCCACACTGATGACTAACTAGTTTGTGGTCTAAACACATATGAAGATAACATGAGACTACTTTGTTTGGCTATGAGAAGTAAATTACAAGTGATTCTTCTTGTTCATTTCCTCATGGTGAGAGGTTTGTCTACCCAGAAAAAGATGAGTTTGTTAGTAAAAGTAGCATGAGTCATCGCTGCACTTGGAGACCTGGTTGCCTTGTCTTCTGGTTTCACCCGTCAGGCCTTGAGATTATTTCTGATGACTGTACAGTCACAAGGTGACTTGACTTCACCTTTGTATTAAATGTTAGCTTTCATGTTGTTGGCAGTCAGTACATTGTGGTCTGTCAGTGTGGTACAAATAGCTGATGTGCACTGGTACAGAGTGGCATCCGGAGGGAGATGCCTGAACTTGGATATCTGCTCTGGGTGTACAGAGGAGTTGTGCCTCATTTTCCAGGGGAGCTCACATAGCATTCAGTAGCACCTGCATCTGCAGGTGCCCATCTTTATTGCACTTTGTACCTGTACAAATCTTCAGATTACTGTAGTGTACAGAACAAAATAAGTGACAGTGAAATAAAGGCTTGTGTTTCCTCCTGAAACAGCCGTGTTAACACTTCAAAACAGCTCATCCTAATCCAGTTTACATGTTACTTACCTGACTAGAGTAAACATAAATTCGAATTTTGGCTTAAAATACTGTTGTCTACAGTAAAATCTCTCTAGGTCTGTGACACAGAGCTGTGAGTTCTGTTGGGTCATGAATTAGTAGCAAGCCTTTGGGATTTGGAACCGAGACCTGAGCAAAGCGTTAGTTTTTCTGGTGTTTCCTTCTCCTGTGATAACCTTTCTTTGTTTCTTTTCACTGTGTGAAATGACCCTTTCCTCCTCAAAAGGTAACTTTTGTGTTCTGCGGAACAATTTCCTTAGCATGATCAGTTCTTTTTGTAAGTCAGTGTCTAGAGCACTGAGTGAGCCTCTCTAATGGAGGGATTTGTGGATGTGGTTTTAGATGAAAATGAGGCAATGTGTTTCACCGGTCTGCTGAGTCTGGGGAAGATGAGGGAATGCGATTTTGTTCATGCCATCTTGTAAATATGTTCCTTGATCTTCCTGCAAGTGTTTCAGTTTTACAGGAAGGGTGTTCTTGCCATGCATAGTCTGTTTGGATAGCAACTGTGATCTCACCTACATAGCCTCTGCAGAATTGCTTCCAAGAGATCTTTTATTTCTTCAGTAATGGCTCACAAAGAACGTTTACATAATATTTTAATATTACTTAAGGCAGAAAAGATCCAAACCTTATGGATGGCTTTGAAATCTTTTAGCTGATTTAACTCTCTGCCCTGCCACTGGTGCACCGTTTTACTTTGGACATCTGCTTTACCTATATGGTTTTATCGGTTTGCGAAGTTAGACAAGTATTTCATGGGCCCTCCAAGCTTCACTTTTTGTAAAGAGCACTGAAGACTTCTAATGAAAAGCACTAGACAACTATTAAGTGGCTGCATTGCAAACCTGAAGTTGTGTTTTACAGAGAGCGTGAAGTTTCATGAAGTATTAGAATAGTGTGGTTGAGGAAACTTCTCTTCCTTCACTTTAAATACGAAATACAAATAGGACCAGAATTCTCATTTTATTTTTCAAGTTGACTGGAATTGGTGTTTCTTCATTACAACGAGAAGATAGGAGGAGAGAAGTGTTTGCTATGCTGTTTCTGGAGAAGCGTTACAGCATTAGTGTGAGAGAAACAAATTTTGATGGGTACATAGTTTCAGCCATTTTCCGGTCTTTTCCAGTGTTTCAACATGTAATTTTCATTTCCTTGTTTGCTTTGCTTTGTACTTAGTGTTTCAGTGGTGTGGGACAAAACATGGCTAGTGAATAGAAGAGGGTCAGGGCAAAGGAGGAAATGCAAATTTCAGAGGTGGGTGCAGCAGAGGGGGATTGGAGGAGGAAGCCATTTGAAGAGGTGTAACCAGGAATCTAAGAAACCCAAAAGCTATTTCTAAGACTCGTTCCAAATGTTTCTAATTTCATTCATATCTTTTTGTTTCCTTTACTGCTTAACTGGGACAAGAAACTAAAGCCAGGAAAGTCCGATCATAGTGGGAAACAAAAACCTAAATATTGGAGAGAGAAAAAAGGCCGTTCTTTGCAAAGCAGTTCTGCCTTTTGCATGTCTCCCATTGTTGGTGTTGCTGTGGAAAATGTATAACATCACTCTTTTGGATAGTGCTACAGCCTGTTCAAGTAGAGATGGTTTATGTAGTCTAACATGGAAGAACTTGAGGATATCTATTTCTTTACCATTTGCCTAATAATAAGTGAGCCTGTTGACCTCCGCTGGACTATTACAAATGTGAAACTTGGCAGTCAAAATTGCTTGCTCTAAATTTTCCAGTTGCTTTCTCTTTTTCCATTTGATGTCATCCTGCCAACTAGTGATTTTATTATTATAAACAGGACATTGTATTCACTTTTAAGAAGAAATATGAAGCTGAAGGTAAAATTACAAACTGCAGTTTCTCAGCTGGCAAAAAACAAAACAATGAGCTAAAAATACTGAGCAGAGAAAGGGTGCTGTGGCAAGAAATTGAAATATCTGCAAGATGGATATTGTCTGAAGAGCAGAAACTGACTTTAACCGAGCAACTCTGAACTCCTGAGAATCACAGAATGATTGAGGATGGAAGGGGCCTCTGCAGATCGTCTAATCCAACCCGTCTGCTGAAAGCAGGCTCAACTAGAGCAGGTTCAGTTGAGTTTTGAATATCTCCAAGCATGGACACTCCACTACTCTCCAAGTGACTTTCCAGTGTTTGATCGCCCTTACACTAAGGAAGTTTTTTCTTAGGTTTAAATGGAATTTCCTGTATTTCAGTTTGTGCCCATTGCCTCTTGTCCTGTCACTGGATACCACTGAGGAGAGTGTCTCTCTATTTTCTTTACACCCTCTCATCAGTGTGTATAAATACACATTGGTAATATCCCCCGTGAGCCGTCTCCAGGCTGAACAGTCTCAGCCCTCTGAGCCTCTCCCTGTACGTCTGATGTTCTGTTCCCTTAATCATCTTCATGGACTTCTTCACTGGACTCGCTCCAGTATGTCCATGTCTCTCTTATACTGGGGAGCCCCGAGCTGGACCCAGCACTCCAGATGTGTCTCACCAGTGCTGAGTAGAGGCGAAGGATCATGTCCCTTGACCTGCTGGTGACGCTCTTTCTAATGTAGCTCAGGATGCTGTTGGCTGACTTTGCTGTGAGAACGCATTGCTGGCTCACATTCACCTTGTTGTTCGCCAGAACCCCCAGGGCCTTTTCTACAAAGCTGCTTTCCAGCCAGTAGGCCCCCAGCCTGTACTGGTGCATAGGGTTATTTCTCCCTGGGTGTAGTACTTTGCATTTGGCTTTGAACTGCATGAGATTCCTGTTGGCCCATTTCTCCAGCCTGTTGAGGCCCCTCCAAACGGCAGCATGACCATCTGGTGTATCAACCATTCCTCCCATGAGGAGCGTGAGCGTCACTCCTGATTGCTAAAAGGCCTGGAGAGCATCAAATTGAGGGACAGTGAGGATCCAGAGCGCTGTCAGGGAAGAGTTAATGCTCACTCACTTCCCCTGCAGGGCAGAGTTAATGAACTTTAGTCCGGCAGGCAAACAGCTCAAAGAGTGCAACAAAGCCTTAGCTAGAGTTCATATCTTGATGTTCCAGCTTGTGACCTAAACTGGCCCCATGCCCTTCAAAGGGCTGCCACCCACCTAAAGATATCGGAGTTCCTGAAGACTAAACTGTAACTTTGGTTGCCCATTGAGAAATGTAACATCTTTCCTTTGATTGGTAAGGTAGGAAGATGGGAGGTACTCTGGTAGGTGTTTATGTCCTGCTGTGGAGGGGAAGCTCTGTTCTTAGCACTGTTTGTAATTGGAAAGCACTGGCAATAGGACAGTTCCTGCACTGCAGTTCTACTCACTATTTATGTCCTTCTTGATGAGTGGTGCAGCTAGTAACAGGGGTTAGCAGCGCTCATAGCAAAGATTTAACGGTATACTTTTTGCTCTAGATGCCCAAGGAGATTATTGGTTTGTAAAATTAGAGGTGATGGTAAAAGTGGCAGCCTTGAGCTGTGCAAGGGGTCGGAGGGGAAGCAGTCAGCCTCTGAAACAGATGTCTTTTCTAGGCAGGTGGAAGACTTTAGTTTGAAATGAGTGCAAGTCAGATAAAATATCATTAAACAGCTTGTTTCCTGGAGATTTTCCACTACAAAAAGCTGATGTTAAGTAGAGCAAAACTTACTCAGCTATAATAGGATATGTGAAAATGCTCTGGTTTCTGATGGAAGCTGAGAAATGGCTTGTTCAGTGAATGTATAAGCAACATTGCTACAGACCTGGATGTCGTCTTGGCATGGAGTAGAGACACAAACAGGGCCAGATTATGATCTCTGCCCTCTCACTGGGCACTGAGCTGTCCTGTGACTAATTTAATGGTCTCCATAGGGAGATGTAACGTGCACAAAGGATTATTCAGTGGTGTTTCAGGACATCAGATCTAGTCCCTTTTTCACTGGGTTGATTCCAGAAGATAGTGATGATGACGGTACCTGCTCTGGGTAGTTCTGCTCTCCAGGCTTTCTGGAGAACAGCGCACTGCTTGGATTGGTGAGAAGATCTAGCGTTAGTTCAATACTCATCTGTTAGCTGAGTAAGTAAAAGTTGAAACAAAATAGTACTCCTGTCAGGGTGATGTGATTCAGCTCCTTGCTTCTGACGTTCATTTAGCTTCTTCAAGACCTCCTCTCTTTTCATAACGTTTTCTACTACGCTGCACTGAAGAAAACAGCAGTTGTGGTGGTACTGTTTTGTGCAAAAAGATGCATAGTGTTTGCTGTCAAATGCTGCTGTTACCAGTGGCTGGTGTGCATAGACACGCTGGCAACTTCACTGATGTTTTTCCTTACAGGAACATGTGTGGTCGTTGGAAGCACAGCTTTAAGCTGAATCAGTGGTGTGTAGTTGGATACCGTTACTGTGTTCTGATATTGGAGGCCATCAAAACTAACCTTGCTTAGTTAATTTATTATGCTGAAGAAACCAGTAATAATTTTGCGACTAATTAAGCTGTGATATATACAATCTTATTCTTCCTGACTGCTTATATTATGGAGAGGATAAGAGAAGGAGGTGAAGATAAAATCTTAGATCTACTGGAGAGCTTGTCCATTTCTTATTTGTTTCCTCTATATTACACGATGGGCTTTAACTAGGTATGATGGACAGAAGGTGTCCTGTCCTTTCATGTTTACATATGTTAAGTGGTCCAGTTCAGAGGTACCAAATTCTGCTACTTGCCCTGATATCAGTGTGGTTTGCTGGTGCCGTTGTCTCTCTACAAAGGATATCATGTGGTTAGGTACAGGATGAGGGAGACAAGTGTCAGTGTCAACCCTGGTATCTGTCTCTGCTGTAGATGAAGAAACCCACAACCACTGCAGAATGTGAGGCAGTATGCCCCCATTATGGCATTTCAGAGATGATCACTGTAGGACAGGCTCGTCATTACAAGGAACATCATTTCCTCGTGGCCCCATTCTGATCTTGAACGCTGGGAGCCCTCTTTACACCTATTACCGAATCCAGTGTTTACGTTAGGCTCTTATCCCAGCCCACTCTTTATATCTTTGCAGTGCTCTTTTTGTGCACTTCTTATCTGGTCATTGTGAGTTGGGTTTTGTCATATATGCAGAAAGTGATGCCTGCAGGACAGAGCGCCACGGTTAGTGTCCTAGTGTCATGGTTTCTCATGTTACAGGAGAGGAGGGGGTACTGTTGTCATCAAAACCAGGCAGGGAGAAAGAGGAAATCCTCTTTGTCAGGGTCTTTGCTCTAAGATTTGTTCAGAGGTCTAAAGCAGGCCTGAAGATTTGGGATAATTGAGTCCTTGTTCTAGGTTACTGTTGTATCCTCACTCTAACAAGAAAAAAAGTCATACGATAGATGGCACACTTGAAGGTATTCTGTCCGAGGTGGAGTTGTACTTTAGATATCACAGTGTGCATAAGAAGTGGGGCAGTCCAGAAAAGACTAACACAACTATTCTGAGAGTTGAGGGATTGATTTACAAGGAAGCATTAACTGTTCAATGTGTGTTTGCCAACATTGAAACTAAAAGTTTGTGAAAGATGCAGTAATTAATAGTTAAAATATGTGGACCAAAGTGAAGAAATGAGAATCATTTAGGGTGGTAGAAGGATAGAAAGGGGTGTTATGAGGATGAATAAGGTAAAACAAAAGAAACCTTTCCTGTCCATCCTAAAATAGACTGTAGCTTAGACTGCTAAAGAGTTTTGGAAACTCTATCACTAAAGATGCTTAATATTATACTGGAGAAAGTCCTTGCAAGCGTGTTGTCAAGAGTAGTCCAGCTCTGACCTATGGGGGTTGGATGACCTAATGTCTCTTCCATTTCTAGCTCTGTGTGTCTATGATTAAAGTAGTCTTATATAATGCAAGTGCATTTTCAATTGCACTCCACCTTCTTGCGTGGGATAGTAGCCGTGCAGAGACCTCATTATATTTGTGGCACAATTACAGCATGACTTGTAGGAAATATTGCTGGTACTTGGTCTCTCCGAGACTCTCTGATTTTTTTATATATATGTTGACTTTTCAAATAGGTTAGTTTTGTTACAAGGCTGCAGTGGTCTTTTTTTTTTTTTTCTACTTCTTCCTTACTTTGAGACCGTAAATATATAGCAGGAATAAATGATTCTGGTTCGGCAGTCCAGTTAGCACTCTTTGGAAATGTAAATGTTTGGTATAGTAGATATGTAATAATATATCAGGAGTCATTGTCAGCTGCTCTCTTGGACCAAAGTCTGCTTTCTGAACCAGAACAGGACATTAGCTAAAACATAAATACAGGGATATTGTAAAGAACGGTATTAACTTGAGGTATAAAGTCGGGCTTTCAATGTGTTGTATGTTGTGCTGAGTTTTTCTGGGGCTTATACAAGTAGTGTTTAGAAGGGGCAATTTTTGCTTCCAATTATTTTATAATTTCAGTCCACTTTGAAATTTATGCATCACGCAAAAGGAGAAAATTCTGTGATATGTCAAGTGTTTTTGTTGGTATGTTACAGGGCAATCAGAGTGCCATCAGAGGGTTTGTCAGGGTACTTCTATTGCATACTTCTTTTTTTAATATATTTCTTTTAAGAATCTGTCCTGGAAGTATTCACTCTAGAGTTTTAACTGAAATCTGCCAGCATCAAGGGTGACAAACATGGTAGACATTGCACATAACAGATACCTTTAGGAGTGGGAGGTTGAAGTCTCTAAAATGTTCAGGCGCTGATCGTTCTCTGAAATCTCTTTCAGAGAAAGAGTGCTTCATACCCGTTTGAGTGATGAACGTCAGTGGAATTGGTCCCATGCTTATTGGCACCTTATAACAAAGGTGCCTGGGCGAACACCGTGCTTGGGCTGGTTTTACTTGCGATTGAAGAATGAGATTGATTTTTGTGGTTGCCATGACAATTGGCCTATTGTGTGAAAAAATGTTGGTAGCTTTCACTGGAGTGCGTTGAAAGCTCTAGGATGCCTATTCCCAAATTAAAACAACTGTTTCCAGCCCTGAGAAATGATGTCCGTTTAACTTTTCCAAGGTGGAGCTCAGCAGGGTCTTAGAAATGACCTGAAGAGCTTAAAGTTTCTAAAAGTACCCTTGCTGCTTAATTTTAAAATGCCAGCTCTGAGCTGAAGTTAATAAGAGTAAACCAGGATGCTGAGCTTTCACTCCCACTAGGCTATTGTATGTACTCACAAAGTGAAGAGAACAGGACAATCTAGACAGTCCCTCGAAGAATGTAAATGCATTGCAAGCGTCTAGACATGCAGTCACTCTTACTGTAAATGTCTTAGCACTGTCAAGTTTAAAGAAGGCTTGCAGTGCCTAAACTTTAATAAATAAAACGATGGTCATTGTTTTCTCACCTCCAACTGCTAGCCTGCAGCTGCAGCAGTCTGGTCTTCAGGAATACATAATGCTTCTGCAAAAGGTTCAGCTCTGGTGCTTCAAGAGGCCCTCAATGACTAGAGGGACTGTGGGCTGTAAGCACCAAGCGTGGGGCAGGACAGGATGGTCAGTGTATGGGTAGTCCCTGACCTGTGTTTGAATATCCGGTTGTATGGCGCGTGCGTGTTGGGAATTCACAGCCAGCAAGTTTCAGCCATCTTTTCTGTGCTGGTGGATGCTGTGTTTCCAGTGAATTCTTTGTTCTGTTTTATAGTTGTTTTGGATTAAGTTGTTGTTTAACTGTGGTTGTTATTTGTTATGATGGGGGCAATTTGTGCTCAGCACCTCCGCTGGCAGGTTGATTCACCTGTGTGCTGCTGGCTGGAAAATCTGTCTGGTTGCGTAGATAGGCTTGTGCGACTGCGTGGTGCTGCTTCGTTCACTGTGTGCCAACTGTCGTTTTCCTCCATCAGCAGCATCAACTTGCTTTACAGAAAGTCGCACTGGGAACACCCAAAGTTTGCCCAATAACTGGCCGTGCCAGGAACTTCGCCTCTGATGCAGCCTGAGCCATGGCTTACAAGTGCAACGCTTCATCTTGATCCAAGTAGTCTTCCACTTGAGTGAAGATAGAGCACTGACCACTGGGACTTGTAATCTCCTTGGGTCATAGATGTTTATGTTTTATGGCTAAACTCCAACTGATCTGTTGAATTCTGAAGAGTTTAGCTGGCAAGAAGGTAATATAAGTGATACGTACTACCAAACCTGGCAACACCAACTGTACAGCATTTTCTCTGCTGATTCTTGCAAACACCATTGCATGGATGTACTTATTTGCACAGAGAAAAGCAACTACTGTTGCACTCCTGTGATCTGGGAGCATTTTAATTACCCTGATGGTAATTCTAGCGCACCAACCGACTTCTCTTACCTCCAGTTCATTTCTTACTAGCCATTTGTTTTAGGTGCTGTTAAAGGTAAAAAGACTAACTGCTCTGCAGATGCGCTTGTCTGCTTTAATTAAGCTTCCTTAAGCTGTGCAAAAAAGGCTGCCCTTAATTAGCTTTCCTTAAATTAGGATTGATGTACCAGCCTGTATATGTGCATTGCTGTCTAATAAACTGAGCGCTCTGTTCTGTGGGTCTTTTCCCAGGTGGTTGATTTGAAAGATGGCAGCGGAGTCAGCATGTGAGCTTTGTCTTCAGCAACGCACCCAGACTGGCATGGATATGTTGGTGCTTGTCACTCTGCGTCCGGGCTAGAAGTGGCTGTGTCACTGCTCCCTGATACTGTCTGGGGATGGCAGGGTGTGTGCGGCATGTGCTTTCCTGACCTTTTCTTGCAGGTCCACTGTGCTCAGTGCGAGCCGTTCCCCTAGCTCAGGGGCATTGCCTAGCTCTGGTGCACAAAACTCTCTGGCTGTAGGAGAAGGGAGGAAAGACTTTATTCTTCCATCAACAGGAGCTCCATGCCAGAGCAAGCGTCCCTCTGCAAACTTGCATTAATAAACAAGCTTTGGATGAAGACGCTCTGATGGCCAGTGCGAGGGTTTCTTAAAGGCATCTTAAAGGCACATGTTTATCTGTAGTCCTTTTCAATATGAAGACCGGAAAGTCTCTTACACTCCGTGTGTGTCTTTATCTCCTAAGCCAGTTTCCTTTAACTAACCAAGTTGTGTGTATGTTGGAACGAGTGGACTTGGAACATCTCATTACTTTAACAAAGTATGTTTTGACAATTTTAAATGAATAAAACAGATTTTTATTAGGTGTAATGACAATGAGAGATGGCTCCTTTGGGACTTTTAAAGAGGGCAGAGAGAGGGATGATCAAGCTTCCTAACCCACAGGGTCACCTTGGCAGCCCTCCAGAAGCTAGAGACAGTTGCCGGTTTGTATTTGTCTGTGGTCAGTGCAAATGTGCATGAATGCAGCCATGATATTTGCTTGTGCTTAAGCAGTATCTTCGTTAGCAGGTGCATAAAAAGTACTATTGCCTTGAGATTTAGTCATACGACCTACTGCAGGTTGGCTTTGTTATTGGCTATACTCAGAAATGTGGTCGGATATCTCTGCGATCCTTTGTGCCACAGCCTTAGGGATATTGTTCAGACAGGCGGTGTGGTCAGTGGAGGAATTTGAACATTCACAAGAGGATTCGCCACATAGCAGGGAGCAACGTTATTTCTTCATGCACGTGGTTTTTGTCAGCTGCCTCGAGGGTCCTCTCTGTGGATTTGCATAGGAGTGGTTGGAGTGAGCGCCAAGGGAGGGGGACAGTTTGCAGAGCAGTGGGCAGGCTGCATTGCCCACACCCAGCCTTTCCTCCCTTTGCTTTTCATTGCATCGTGGTGATTTGCTCTGGGGTGAGAAGCGGATCTCTGAGGCAGTCTGGAGATAAGAGGTGATACTGGTAGGGCTGGAGGAAAAGCAAAAGGAGATAGCTGAGAAATATGCCTTCCCCTGAGAGCATGCCCTAGAGGAGCACTTGTGCTAGGTGCCACACTCATGCTCAGTGTTGCAGTTGGACCACTTAGTGGATTGTTTTCTTTCTTATAAGCCAGCCCTGGTTCCTATAGTTGTCTGAAACTTCTCCAGGAATAAAAACTGAAAACCAGAAATATAATTTCTCATACTTAATAATGCAAATTACTGATGAACAGAATTTGCTTAGAAAACTCCTGTTAGGTGTGTTTCTTTGCACCAGACCTATCTCACTGCTATGAATTTTTGAGCTCTGCTGGAGAATTAGCGTCTCTTGTTCCCTTGACTGCCTGGCCATCAGCTCTGCAACATGTCTGCAGGGTCCTTCTGCCTGAGAGCATCATTCCCTGGGTTACTTGCTCAATGAGTTTCTTACCTCACCTCATAATCTGTGCCCAGAATAAACTGCTTGTGACAAGCTACAAGTTCAAGTCCATTGAGTAGTTTTAAAGGAGAAGCCAATTTGAGCCTGGTGGTAAATGCGTCCCAGCTGTGCTGCAAATAAAGGCTTGTGAGAAATGCTAAATCATATTTGTATTTGTCTGGGCCCCTCCTTCGTCTTTGCATCTGTGAGGTTAAATCTCAGCCTGAGAGCTGTGTGTCTGTGCCTGCAGCTTGCATGCTAAGAGGCTGCTCCGAGCCAGGCCAGTGTGTCCTCAGCTGCAGCAAGCTGGGCAGGAGCTGCTCCATGGGGCAGGCCGGATGTCTGCACTGCTGTCCCAGCAGGTTTGGGCTCCTTGAACTGGGGCCCACCACTGACCTCTGCAGTAGAGTTGACTTGCCAAATACATCTCAGCAAAGCAGCCCATTAGTTCCTACAACTGTATAAATGTGTTCAGAATTTGGCACCTGCGTATTTATGCTCACTTTTTTCCAGGGCAGACTGCAAATATGTACCTTATTGAAACCAATCTGCTAATTTTTAAGCTGGCTGCCTGGAGCTACGATTCGCAATGGGTGGCAGATATTTGTGGTTGCAGGCCCCGAACATCTGGGATAAGCTATCTATTCCATTGACACGTTTTCTTTGAAGAAGCTCTTAAACTTTTTTTCATGGTTACTTGTCAGTGTAAAGCAAGCCATCAGTTTCTGTTCAGTGCTGTTCTCTTAAATTAAGTAACTTAAAGGAAGATTTGCTACATGGGTCCATGGGGTAGTTACAGTGTCAGGTTACTGTTGCCTTTGGACTATATGAGTTAGTGGAACAGGGTGAATCAATACATGCATGCTGGCAAACGGGCATGCTGGCATATCATGCTTGTACTATATCTGTCTATGTATCTACACACACATGCTTATATACTGGGCTTTTTTGCAAGCCTTCAAGTTGGTTGGTTCCCAGTGCTGGATAGCTAGACAGCAACAGATCAAAGTGCTGGCAGAGCTGAAAAGGTTTCATATCTTTCGGTATCGCAGTTGCTGATTTGTTTGGATGCAAGTGAAGGATCAGGAACTAACGTGCCTGCTGGGGATTACGGCAGCTTTGCTATCCAGTCTGAAAGCTCACGTATTCTAAAAGATTTTCCAAGTCTCAAAAGAGAGTGAAGTGCTTTACTGATTTTTATGTCTTTGCAAATCTCTATTTAGTGTGCTTGGTGGAATTACCTAAATATATGCTGCCAGCTGTCTGCCACCAACCGGTACCACCCAGAGTATTTAAGTGCTGAAGCGATAGGCCTGCAAAAGATTGAGACCTTGCTCTCACTGTGCAAACACCCATGCAAAACGACGAAGGCGTGCTAATTCCATGTGACACTTGCTCCTTTAAAAGTTCGCTGTAATTTCTTCCCTCCCACCTCTCCTACCCCAGGAGTACCTTGGTGGTTTTGCTGTAAGAAAAATAATATGTTTTCTCGTTACCTATCTCCAGAAGACAGTTGCTGAGTCTTTCTGTGGCAAAGAGAAAAGAGGAGAGGAAGCAGTGCCACCTCTGTTCCTTGGTGCTGCCAGTTTATGCTGCTGTGCTTGGCGATCTTTTAAGCGGGGAGGGGTTCCCAAGGTTAAGGTAACATCAAAGTAAACCAGTAACTAGCCCTGGGTTTGTTAGCTCTGACCCCACAATCCACACGCTGCTTGGGTGAACCCTACTGCAGTCCAGGTGGCCGAGCGTGAAGTTACTGTAAGAGCAGCCCAGAGTGAAGGAGAAGGCCCTAAAGCAGGAGTTTAGGGAGTTCAGGCTTTGGGTTTCGCTGATGCCAAGTTGTGCTCTTTTTAAACTTCACTCCTGAAGTCAGATGCTATGTTTTGTCTCGTCTCTGTGGCCTTAGCCCATAGCTGCTGTCCATCTCAATTTGCTCCTGGTGCCCCTGCTGCCCTGCAATGGAACATATACATATATATATATATATATATATATATATGCATATATGTGTAAGCGTTCCAGGGCAGGGACTGCATATTTCGGGTACTGTCTATTATAGTACCTTATGAAAGGTGGTCAGCTTTTCCTGAGCACCAAGAACTTGGTTTGCTAAATCTAATTGACTGAGCTCTTTCTTTGTATAGTTTTCTTAATGTTTCCTGTTGAACCTGGTTTTCCCTTAGGTGTGTAATATGCAACACAGATGATGTAAAACACTGCACACTTGGAGTGTCTTTACTGAGACCAAAGCTCTCACTTTTATCATTCAGCTTGGTTTGTAAATGTTTCACTGCCTCTCTGCTCCATGCTAGCTGTGCTCATGGAGTTAAAGCTGCTATGATATCCGCTTTTGTGCACAGGGGTGCGGGTTATTTGTTTTCAATTTAGTTTTGCAATTAGGAACAATCCTTTTTTTGCTCTAGCTGTAAGGCATCAAGACTTCTTCCTGCTAATTTCTTTAGAGTGAACTTGATAGCTAAATTTTTAGTTTTTGTGGAGGAAAATCAGTAATGAGGTGAAAGCTGTTAAAGGTAAAACAGTTCTACCAAACAGAGAGAGAGAGAGAGAAAAATTTTTTGCTTGTTGCCCAAAACCTTTTTTTAGATTAGATTTAGGTTTTCAGATTAGATTGAAAAATGTTTCAACAGCCTGAGTCTTCTGGAAACATCATTGTTGTTGTCTGGATGTCTCTTGATGATCTTTCTGTTTTGATGTCGTCTTCATGACCGGAAAGATAAATATTTTATTTCTTTTTTTTTTCTTTTTTTTCTTTTTTGGATAGGAGAGAATGTATTTTCACCATTGACCCATCAACTGCCAAAGATCTTGATGATGCTTTGTCCTGTAAACAACTCCCTGACGGTAAGAGATATATTTTGCAAAACATTTCTCAGTGTTTATATTCAGCAGTTGACACATTCGTATATATAATTTGTCATGAAGTATTCTTTACCAAATATGAGTAGAGTAATAAACTAGTTTTTCTCCTGTTCTTTTAACTGCCCTGTTTTGATACCTTAGAGCAGATATCTTCAAGCTGCAGTCTGAAGTAGTTTTGGTGTCAGGAAATACAGAACCAAATTGTTTTGCATAATCAGAGCTGTAATTTGATTTGGGCAGATCTCGGCTGTCTTCTGTCATGATGGGAATTACAGTTGAATATAATATACCACTCTTGCATACTGAAGTCTCGTGAAACTTTGACCCTAAATGCGCAATCCCTGGATAAAAGAACCTATTTTTTTGACTGAATTGCTTCTTGGTGTTTGTTTATGGGACACTGGGAGTTGTCAGATGAGCAGTGTGTGCCTTATAAGTTGTGTTACTCTTTCTCACTGCCTTTTAAGTTTTTTTTGTTCTGCCTTATGTGCACTTTTATTATGCCATAAGCCAGCAGAACAGAAAGTGAAGCTCCAGAAGCCAGATCTTGATGATTCTGACTTAGGGAGCTTCCCTCTTGTAAGCTTGCTTTGCCATCCAAGTTCTACTCATTTAGTTTGATGAGATCCAGTATCAGACTTGATTTAGAAATATTGGATGACTTGATTAGCACATCCACTACTAATGAAGAAGATAAAGTGCCTTTTTTTGTGCGCTTAGCTTTCGTTGTTCTTGTTAATCATCACAGTATGGATGGTATCAAAGGCATGATTCCCTGGGTTTTTTGGTTGATTTAATTCTGTGCAGCATTGCTAATGAGCTGTTGTGTCATTTAGACCCAGCTATAGTGTAATGTTACAGGGCTGTAAAATTGATAAAAAAATGAAAGAAAATTTGAGGCCAATAAAGTTATTTCTAAATATATGGTATGGTAGCAGTTTTGAGGCAAAGCTAAAGAACAGTGGCAATTCTATTCCACAAAAAATTTAAATAGCCTTCTTTGAGAGTTCCTAACCTTAACTCTGTTCTCCCTCTTTCCACTTTTTCTGAATTATCTGTAGATTTATAGCAGCATTGTGTGCCCACAGTCACTTAGAACTAATATGCTTGTATTTTAGAAGCTACACTAAGCCATTTACTGAACGGGTTTATGCTACATACATCTGCATTTTTCTTTTATCTGTGAGCCAAGGAAAATCAGCCCCTTGAAGGCCAGTTTTCATTGCTGGTGAATGTTGCAGGGACCAGATCTTAAATGACGGTAGAAAGAACCACCATGGAAATCTACTTTCTTTTATTTTGAAATCTCTTTATTGTTGATTATTCTGATAAGACCTTGTGGCTCAGAAGGAAGTACAGATAGGAAAACAGGTCTTGATGGTCTTTGATGTGGTTAAGAACAGTTAGTGAGGGAGCAGAGGAGCTGAGTAGAAGCAAGCAGCATAAAAGGTAGGAGAGATACTGCAGGAAACCCCTCTGCATCCTTTGAGCAGACATAACTGCCGTCTGGCCTGCTCAGCGTGGGTTCCCAAGGCGGCGGAGGAAGGAAATCTCAGTGTTGTATCTGTGCTGCAACATTTCTTTAAACATTTGTTTAAACCATGAAATAAATTTGAAGCAAAGATGTTCAGTCTGGTAACTCTAATCATGTGCATCTCCTTAGAGCTACTAAAGTCCTGCAAGGAAATGCTTGCAGGATCTTATTACTCATCTTCACATAAAAAGAGCAACATAAGAGCCATTACTGATGAAGGAATCTTCTCCTCCCAGTGTGCTGCTGTTGCAGAGGCACAGACTTCATCCAGCAATTCACAAACCTTTTCCTGATCTACACATTGTTTTGTGAGCCTCCTGTAAAGGGTAGTTGTTTTACAGGCACTTGGCAGTATTAGTTATATTCTGTTCCCCCTTTCTAAGGTGTCACCTCAGAGAGATAGTTGCAGAACTGGTTGCCCAAAATGTAGTATAACACCAAAGGCTTTATCTACGAGGTACTAGATCCTCAGCCCCAGGGAATGAGCATCAAATAATCTCTTTCTAGTAGGAGAAAGTCACAGAAGTGTGTGTGTGTGTGTGTATTACCTGCTGTGTGTGCTCTTCCCCATAGTCCTTTTTTGCACTCCTGCGGGAAAATTGGCATTTTGAGCTCGTTCATCACCATCTGCCAATTCGTGGAAGGCGCTGGTCTCTGTCTTGCTGTGGAAATTCTCTCCGAATCCCAACACTGGGTAGTTTAGCCCTCAGACCTGTCCTTTGCAGTTGGCAGGAGACATCCAAATCCATCTTGGATCACAACTTCCTAGAATGTTTTCTTGCATGCGTTGCTCACTGTAGATTCGTTACTTCTTGGCTGACAAGAAGGTTATAGCCTCACCTGGGGATTTTCAGTCTGTGGTCCGTGGACTAGTGTAGGACTATGTGGACTGCTATAGGTCTGCCAGATGTGGTTGAGAAAAGTAAGTATGTAAAGACCTCAGCATGTGTGAATATTTTTTTGAACACCTGCACTTTGACTCAAAAATTTTCAGGAATTTATGAATCTAGAAAGGTTCAAAACCAGTGCTGGGACTCCTTTGGGTTCACTTTTTTTGTGTTCACTTACCTTCAAGGCAACTTTTGTTCTCAGTTCTCCTCTGTTAAGGAGAGCCCCTTATGGGCGCCTCAGTCTTGTGCTTACTAGAGCCACTTGATATATTTTAGAGGTACCCTGAGGAGTTCTGGCTTTAAAAGTTGCAGTACTAGCTGCAATTATTTTGATAAATAATTATTTTAGGGGTTAAGAGCTCATCCAGGGCTGGCAAGACTGCATTTCTAATAAGGGCAAAATTGTGCTAAGAGTTAACACGGAATTTATTCCAAACGTAAACCCGGTTACAAGAAATTATTATTTTTTCCATCTTTTTTGCCCATATGTAAAACACTTTTAAAAAAAAAAAAAAAAAGAAGCATGAGCAAACCACATGTCTGGCATCCTCATGATGTCAGGAGATCTCCAAAAATTAACAGTGAATGCAGTACCCAATTCAGAAAAAGTCTATCTCTGACAGTTTGTAGCACCCCTAAGAACTACCGGGGAAAAAAAAAAATCGATTGCCAAAACTCCTGCTATCAGACAGCTAAATGAGTGCATTTCAGAAGATTTTGAAGAAAAATTGTCCCTAAACGTTTGTTGCTAACTTATTCGAGACTGGTGGCAGCTTTCCCTTCAAAGGGTCTTATACAACAGGCAAGGAGAGATAGGGGACCGTTTTCACACTTCTGCTTAGTTTTAAAACTTGGCAGTGTAACCTTTTTCAGTTTCAGCCACTGGATGGAGGGTTTATATACACTGCATACTCGGTAAAAGATGGAAGGGAATTTTTTGCACAAGTAGTCTGCAAAACTTTGCTACTGGGAACTTTCTTCCCTCAAGAGAGTGTCAGTAGGAAAGGAAGCATTGGTTGATTGTGGGAATAGCTGTATTTTTAATGGAGCTCACAGTAAGGTATTGCAGCAATTGGAAACTTTTCAGGGATATATGTTTAAAGTGGGCCAGTCTGGTTTTAAGAGCATTTCGTATTGCAGTCTGCTTTTGATTAAGTGTTGTGCTCCTTGTTATTGTTTAATGATAGCAGTAGGGAGGTAAGTTTGCTGTTCACGTTTGTGTGTGTGTATTTTAAAAAAGATCAACCCCAATAAAGAATAAAAATAGGATTATTTATGTAACAACTTCAGAAATATGAACAAACTGTTCTCCATTTAGATGACTCAGCATGATCTTGGAGTAAAAGATGGATCTGGACTGCAGCTAGTTTCTACAGCATTTGTAGAGTTGTTTCAGGGTAACTTGGAGTTTTAAACAACTTCATTTGAGTAGATACTCTTCCGCGATGTTTTCTGCACATATTCTAAAAGTTACTTCAGGTAGAAGCATGTAACAGAGCAGTTCTCAGTTTCTTCAAATATTGCAGATTTTTCAAGACTAAATGTTTTTCTCCAGATTGCAAAAGTTTAAAGATTTATTTTTATCTCATTGTATATGAGCATGCCATGTGACCTGCATGTCCAAGTGGAACCAGGCAAATTTCATACATTTGCCAAACTTCTGGGAACTATTTGCAAGTATTTGGTACGTTTCCAGTAATATACACAGTTGATGTCGTTGTGTTGTGCTTGAAAGCTACTTGCTAGTAGCACAGAGATCGAATTTGAGAAATGTAAAGGCAGACCTTCTCATCTACTGAAATTTCAGAGTGTGACAGGAAAGGAGTTATCAAAATTACTGGGACGTGTTTCTGAGGGGTAGCCTTTCCTGTGTCCAGATGTTTGATGCTGTTCTCAAAACAGTACTGTGGACCATACAGGCAGCATTTCTGTGCATCTTTTTGTGTGTTGACTGATGACGAGTGTGGCTCCCACGGTTGTTCCTCCACTCTTATATCCCTATGCTATTCCATGAATTCAGTAACTTAAATCTCTAGGAAGAATTGTGATACTGCAGAATAGAAATGTATTGCATGTGCTCGTTGCCTTAGGTTTTTCTCTCAGTGACATTGGCTGTCTGTATTTTGGAGCGGGGGCCTAGATACATTCAGTGAATCTTCCTAGTTTTTAACCTGATGACCTAAGCAAACGGGATTTTTATGGGGTGCCACTCCCAGTTGTTTCCCTTTCCCTTCAAATTCCTTTACCCTGTTGGTGAATTTAAATGAAACACACTCAACAGAAATAAGATAAAAACCGCGTTGTCTTTTTCTAAGCATCATGAAAATGGCTTCTAAACAGAGAGGAGTGGTTCTCGTAATGACCCAAATCCCGAAAGGAGCCGCCTTTGCTCCTTAGCAGACACCAGCAAACCTACAGTGGGCTGCAGTTTTCCGAAACACATTCTGAAGAGAATGACGATTTACATCTCTGTTCAAGGAGCATCTTTCACGCTTGGTAAAACCAACCAACATTTTGTCGAATGATCAAATTATCCCTTGTTGATAATGGGACTGCTTTTCTTAGTCCTCGTGGACGCGTTAATAGACAACCCCTAGTGAGTGAGCTCCAAGGGCTTATGCCTGGAATACGCTTGATGAGCCCCAATAGTCTTACAATGTTCTCTGCCATCTCAGGTGACCACTTACCCTTCT